>NW_004955431.1:965249-1052462 GCF_000276665.1 Chinchilla lanigera
TGCATTTTATTTACTCTTTCAGTTTCTTACACTAGGGAGACAATATGATATTTACACATGTGGGTCTGATTTATTTCACTTATGAGTCTAGGCTCTAGTTGCATCCATTTACCTGTAAAAGCCTTCAGTTTATCTTTCTTTACAGCTGAATAATAATCCATTGTATAAAAATATACATCTTTTTAATACATTCCTCAGTTGATGGGCATTTGGGTTGTCTCCAAGATTTAGCTATGACAAATTGTGCTACTATAAACATGGGTACATGTGTATCACTTTACTTTTTCAATTTTATTATCTCATGTTATGATGTTTTTAGTTCTTTTGAGAAAATACCCAAAAGGGGAATAGTTGGGTCAAGTGGGACTTCTAATCCTAGTTTTGTGAGGAATCTCCACTCCCATCAGCAGTGGAGAAGGATTCCTTTTCCTCCACAGCCACTACAACATTTGTTATTGGTTGATTTCTTAATGATAGCCATTCTTTCTGGGGTGAGATGGAATCTCACTGTTATTCTAATTTGCATTTCTTGAGTGACCAATGATGTTGAACATTCTTTTCATACATTTATATGTTATCAGTATTTCTTCATCTGAGATTTGTGTATGCATCTCAGATGCCCATTTTTGGATTGGGTCTTTGAAATTTGGAGGCCTAATTTTTTAAAATAAATTTTTATATTTTCTAGAAAGAAGTCCATTATCTGAGGGCTAAAACTTTTTCCCAATTTATAGATTTTCTTTTTACTCTGTTGGTGATTTCTTTTCATGTGCAAAAACTTTTCAATAAGATGAGATCCCGGTTGTTGATTCTTTGAAGTATTTTTCATGCAGTTTGGTTTTTGTTCGTGAACTCTTTGCCTACCCCTATGTCTTCAAGATTTTTAACTACTCTCTATTCCAGTAGATTTAGTGTTTCTGTTTTTATATTTAGATCTTTAATGCATTTTGACTTTAGCTTAGTACATGGTGTTAGACATGGGTCTAGCTTTAGTCTTCAGCATGTGGAAAGCCAGGTTTTCTAGCACCAATTTTCAAAAAGGCTGTCTTTTAAAGTGAACATGTTTGGCCCCTTTGTCAAAGGTAAGGTGGTTGAGTGTGTTTGTAGTTGTGTCTGCATCTTCTGATCTGTTCCAGTGATCTTCAGGTGTGATTTTTTGCCAGTATCATGCTGATTTTATCACAGTAGCTTTGTAGTATAATTTCAAGTCAGGAATTTTGATGCTTCCTGCCTTTCCTTTCTTGCCCAGGATGCTTATGTTATCCTAGGCCTCTTCTGCTTCCAGATGAACTTTAGGAATGTTTTCTCTAAATCTGTGATGTGTACTAATGGTATTTTATTTGGGATTGCATTAAATTTGTACAACAATTTTGAAAGTATGGCCATTTCCATAATGTTGGTTTTTCCTATCCATGAGTAAGGAATATCTGTTCATTTTCCAAAATCCTCTTCAACCTCTTTTTCCATGGTCCTGTAATTTTCACTGCATAGATATTTTGCTTCTTTTGTTATATCAATTTCTAAGTATTTAAATTTTTTGATGCTATTGTGAAAGGTGTGGTTTCCCTAATTTCTCTCAGTTTGTTTGCTCATTGTGTACAGGAATGCCATTTATTTATGAATATTGATTTTGTATTCAGCTACTCTTCTGACTTTGGTCATTGAATTTAGAAGTCCTTTGGTGGAGTTTTGGGAGTCTTCTACATAGAGTATTATGTCATCTGCAAATAATGATAATTTCACTTCTTCCTTTCATATCCTTATTCCTTTTGTTTCTCTCTCTTCTCTAATTGCTCTGGCTAATATTTCCAGAAATATATTGAATAGGAGTGGTGAGAGTGGAAATCCTTGTGTTGTTCCTGATTTTAATGTGAAAGTGTTCATTATTTTTCCATTTCATATGTTGTGGTTTGTTGGTTTGTCATAGATGGCTTGGAACAGATTAAGGTAAAGACCATCTATTCCGATTTTCATGAATGAGTGTTGGACTTTGTCAAAAGCTTTATCTGTATCTATTGAGATCATGTGAATTTTGTCTTTGACTCCATTGATATTGTGTATTACATTTATTGATTTGCATATATTGAACCATCCCTGCATTACTGAGATGAATCCTACTTGATCATGGTGTGTAATCTTCTTGATGATTTGTTGCATTTTGTTTGCTAGTATTTTATTGAGAATTTTTGCATCTATATTCATCATGGAGATTGACCTGTAGTTTTCTTTTTTCATTGAGTCTTTCTCTTGTTTTGTTGTCAGGCTAATACTTGTCTCCAGTAATGAGTTAGGGAGAATTGCTTCCATATCAATATCATTGAAGAGCCTGAGAGGAATTGGTGTTAATTCTTCTCTAAGTTTCTTGTAGAATTCAGCTGCGAGTCCATCAGGACCTGGACTTTTCTTCAGTGGTATATTTTTACATTTTTAATTTTGCTGGGTAATACTGAGTTATTCAGGATTTTTTTATCTTCTTCATTCAGCTTTCATAATTCATATGTGTCTAGAAATCTGCAATTTCCTGTGTGTTTTCCATCCTATGAGAGTAAAGATTTTTGAAGTAGCTATTAATGGTTTGCTGAATTCCTAAAGGGTCCCAGTGATTTCATCTCCTTAGTTCCTTACTGCATGAATTTGAGTTTTTTCTTTCCTTTTTTGATAAGGTTGGCTAGAGGTTTATCAGTTTTATTTATTCTTTCAAAGAACTGACTCTTTGATTCATTAATGCTTTGTATTGTTATCTTAGTCTCCATTGAATTATTGTCTGCTCTGATCTTTATAATTTCCTGCCTTCTTTGGGCTTTGGGCTTGACTTGTTCTTTTTTTTCTTTGATGTGCAGCATAAGGTTGTTTACTTATGGTTGTTGTGTTTTCCTGATGTGCAAATTCATCACTATATATTTGCCTCTGAGGACTGCTTTTACTTCACCCCACAGGTTCCTGTAAGTTGTATCTGTATTTTCATTTGATTGTAAATATTGCTTAATTTCTTCTTTCATTTCATTTGAGACCCATTATTTGTTTTAGAGGACGCTATTTAATTTCCATGTTTTTATGCAATTTTTATGATTCTTTTTTTCCATTAATTTCTAATTTCATTGCAGTGTGGTCTCATAGTACACATGGGACAATTTCAATTCATTTGCATTTACTTAAGCATGTTCTATATGCTAGCATGTTGTCTGTCTTAGTGAATATCCCATCTGCAGCTAAGATGAATGTGTATTCTGATGTTGTTGGGTGGAAAACTATGTAAACTTCTACTAAGTCCATTTGTTCAGAAGTTTAGCCTAATTCCATATTTTCTTTACTCATTTTTATCTAACTGATCTATCTCTTTGTGACAATGGGGTTTCAATTATCCTGTTATGATTGTGTTACTGCTTATTTCATTTTTCATGTCTATTAAAATTTGTCTCATATAGTTGAATGCTCCTGTATTTGGTGCATAGATATTTATGATTGTTACCTCATCCTCCTGTAGTTTTCCCCTAATAAGTATGTAGTGATCTTCTTTATCACTTTTGATCATTTTTGGTCTGAGCTTCACATTATGTGCAAATAGAATAGCTACACCTGCTTATTTCTGGGTTCCTGGAGTACTATTGTTATGTGGTTCTGTGTCACATGAAGTATTGTTTTCCATCCTTTGACCCTCAGTCTATGAGTTTCCTTTCAAGTTAAATGTGTTTCTTTTATACAGCATATTGTTGAATTTTGTTTCTCGATCCATTTTGCCAGTCTGTATCCTTTGATAGGTGAATTGAGACCATTTACATTGATGGTTATAACTGATATGTATTGATTTACCTTTTTCATGTTATTTTCCTGGTGTCATTTCCTCCTTTTCCCCTCTGTTTAATAGCTTGCTCTGCTTGGTGGTTCCTTTCTGTTGTTGTTCTGAAATTGGGGCATTTTTTTATTTCTACCAATAATATCTTTTAGTACTCTTTGTAGGGTTGGTTTGATGATCATTAATTTCTTGAGCTGCTCTTTATTGTGGAAATATTTTATTTCTACATTAATTTTGAAGGATGGTTTTGCAGGGTGCATCAATCTGGTTGGAAGTTATTTTCTTTCAGGACTTGAAATACTTCACTCCACACTCTTCTTGACTTGATAGTTTGTGTTGAGAAATCTGATGTTATTCTAATGGGCTTTCCTTTATGGGTGATCTCTTTCTTTTTCTAACAGCTTTTGCTATTCTGTTCTCTTACTGAATGTCTGGGATCTTGACTACTATATGTTTGGGTGTAGATTTCTTTTAGCTATGTCTAATTGGAGTTGTGTTTGTCTCACTTAACTGTATGTCAGATTCTTTTTCCATGCTTGGGAAATTTTCTGCTAATACATCTTCAAATAGCCTTTTTATGTCACTTGTGTTGGCTCCTGCTGTTCCACTGACATCTATTAATCTTAACTTTTTTTCCTTTGCTTTGTCTTTCAGCTATCCAATAGTTATTTCCTGGTTCCTTGTTATTTTTAAGAGATCATTCCTTTCATGATTGTTAGCGTCAGTGCTGTCATCGAGATCTGAGTCTATCTTCAACTACATTCTAGCAGTTTTGCCAGCTTTTGATGGAAGTTTTACTTTTCTGGACATCTGTTTGAATCTGTTTCATGCATTCTATTTCTTTCCTATACTGTTCATTCAAGGTTTCCAACATTCCTCGATGGTCCTCTATTTTCTTATCTATGTCTTCTTTAGATGTGCTGAACAATACTTTCATTATTATTGTCATTTCTTTTTTTACCAGAGAGATTATTTCTGATCTAATGTCTTCTATGGCCTGATGGATTTGTTTTTTTGTTTGTTTGTTTGTTTGTTTTAACTTCAGTGGCTACCATTTCAGAATTTTCAGGTGTATGACTTCCATGCTTTTCTGTGTTCATGGACTTGTGGGTGGAGTGGAGATTTGATGTTGCATTTTGCTCCTTCATTTTTTCATTTTGGAAGACCCAGAGGTTCCCTGGGGCTCAACCTCACTCCCATGATGGTGTCGGACTGGTGGAGCAAGGCCTTGAAGGTCCTTGGTTTTCAGCATGGCCCTTGCAATGGTATGTGTGGGTGGGGTGTGGTCACTGGTGCTCCTGAACCTTTTTGAGGCTCAGTTAGCTCTGAAACTTGTTGGGGAGGGTTAAGGGTGCAGTCACTCAGGCTTCTGAAGCTGTTTGGGGTTCAGCCTGGCTCCCACTATGGTGCTGGGGGTGGACATGGTCACAGAGGCTCTTGAAGCTCTCTGTGGCTCTGCCTGCCTCCCACACTGGTGGGAGAGTGGCAGGAGTGTTTCACTTAGGTTCCTGATGCTATCTGGTGTTTAGTCCAGCTTCTGCAAGGGTGTGTGTAGGGGGCTGAATTGTTATTATTATTTCTTGATCTCTTGTTATTTTTTAGAGATGTTTCCTGTTACAATTCCTAGCCACAATCCTATTTTTAAGGCCTGAGAATCAGTCTTCAGTTTCATTCAAACAGTTTTGCTAACATTCAATGGAATTCTTAGTTTTCTGGGTATCTGTTTGAATCCATTTCATGCATTTTATTTCTTTCCTATTTTAATCTTTCATGGTTTCCTTCATTTTCCTATCACCCTTTTTTTTTTAATCTATCCTTACTCTAAATTTACTGAGTCTTTCCTTTATGATTGTTGTCATTTATTTTTGTACCTGAGGAATTATTTCTAATCTGATTTCATCTATAGCCTCATGAATTTGTTCCTTTACTTATGTCACTATCATTTCAGAATTGCCAGGTGTGTTTCTTACATTTTCCTCTATCTTGCCATCTCCTGAGCTTGTTTTGGGTAAACCTGAGATCTGAGATTGTATCTTGCTTCCACAACTTGTAATTTTTATTCCAAAAGCTTTTATTTTGTTCTCTGTGTTGATATTTGTAAGTTTTTGTAGTAGGTAGATATATCACCAGTATCAAGTCCTCTCTAGAAGAAGTTTGTTCCTCAGGTATGTTTTCTGTGTGTAGAATGTTCTTGCATTGTGTCTCTCCCAAGGTCTTGCCTTTCCATTTAATTAAGAGTGAGTGGTTCGTATCTGCTTGGCACAGTACCCAGTTCTTTGGTGCTGTGTTGTGGTGTGGTCATTACCCCAGAGCTTCCCAGTATTCTTACAGAAGGGAAAAAAAGTGATTATAACAGATATGACATCCTAGCTAGCATAGTGTCATTAGCAATAACAATAGCATCAAGCACAGTTTAGAAACTGACAAACTGTGTTAGCTATTAATTTTGTGTCTTAAACCATGGGAGAAAAATCTACAATTAAATAATAGAACCAATTGTAAATTGGGAGCTTGTATTCAAATTGTGTCCCTTGGTAGAATGGTTTTACCCTGTGGCAAGGAAACATAATAAGGATAGTGAATAAAACAAAGATTACTGAAAAAAGTAGAAGGAAGGCTGGAGAACAAAGGATGATCACATGATCACACAAACTTTGGGAAACTAGAGAAGAGGACAGAAGAGAAAGAATGAAGGAGTAAGCAAAGGATTATCTGAACTTTTTCTCTAGGGTTGGGGGATGGGATTAATTTTCTGTGCCTGGAGTTCCCCTTATCCATCTAGAAAAGAGGAAAAAAAAAAACAACATAAGAAAAAAGAAAAGAAAAAGAAAGTGAAAAGAAAAAAATAAAAGGAATTCACCCACTTACTTATATTCTGTACGTCTTTATCCCCAAGCAGAAAGCTGGTTCACCTAATTTGCCACCTGCTTGCACCTATTGTTTTGATTGCTTCGGATTTTTCCATGCCACTAGTACTACCTGTCCATCCTGTGCACCCTGATGGAGCCCTACTGTATCATTGGTATTCCCTTTGATGTCTGGGACTTTCCATGAGGTTTACCTCAGTTGTAGCAGCAGCCAGGTGAGGGGCCATTCTCTGAGCCCTCCTCGGGATTCACCTAGTTTGAAGTGGTGGTGAGGAGAGGGGCTACCCTCCATGCTCCTCACCTGGGTCATCTATTATGTTGCGTTTTAGAAAATGTCTTATGACACAGAAAAATAAAAATTTAAATTAAAAAACAAGATTTCAAATTGTATACATTGTAGGGCTTCCCTTTGATAATAAATATTTGTGTTTATATAAATGAAATAAAAGAGTAGATGCTGTTTATTTCTCTTAAATTCTTTTATATTTTCCTTTATAATGAGAAGAGAAAATTATGAATAAAGAGATTTATAAGTTTTTGTGCCAATAGTTCCTAATAGGAGAATTATTTACTTAATGCAATTTGAAGGCAATACTGTCTAAAAAAATCAAACATATTTACACATAACTTTTCAACAGTGGATCTATTGCTATAACAAGTGTTCACAAATATAATTATTTCTTTAAATATTAATATTCACATTATAGTGAAAGGGGAGACTTGTTCTCCACTTGTGAAACTATTGAGGTTTTTGTATGCAACACCTAATTTTTGGGCTCTCTCTGGGTTACTCCAAATTAGTAGCAGAACTAGGGCTTGACCTTCATATTACATGCAATACAGTATTACGTGATATCAACATTGGCATACAATTGAGTCAGCAGTACAGTCACCCCTCACTATATTGTGGTTCACTTATTGCAGCTTTGCTGTATTACCGGTTTTAAAAATATATATAATTAATATATAATTAATTCTGTATTGTGGAGTTTTTGCTGTATAATGGGACTTTGAGGTATATAGGTATTTATATAATATTTATGATTTTAATCATTTTTGCCTGAAAAATTTTAAACGATATAAAAATGTTAATTCAAACATATTAAAAGAATATTAAATTGAAATAAAATACAGTATGTATTTCATCAGCAGATGAATACCATGCTATACACAATGGAAATGCAGTATGCCACTACTACTTGAGCAAGTTTGCCAACATGAGATTATACATGGCACACGGAATGGAAAGCAATCACCCACAGCACTGCATTCTGTATCCTGGGCACTGATTGGCTCAGTGATCATAGCATTGGTCGGTTTGGTCTCCTGCACTGTGCCCATACATTCAGCATCTTTTCTTGTCCACTTCACTTCAAGTATACGTGTAGAATTTTACATGTTGTTAAAATTACATGGGTTTAAAAGTGTAAAGTGTTTAAGAGCATATAAAATGTTTCTAAGGGTGAGGGAAAGGTTAATAAAAGAGTGAGAAAGGTTTACAGGAGTGTGAGAAGAGTTTATAAAGCCTTTATATATATATATATGAAATCATATTATATATAAAATATATAAATAAATATATTATTTTATAAATAATAAATATAGTAAATCAATAAATTTATTATATAATAAATATAATAAATAAATGAATAGAATATTTATATTATATATAAAATAAATATAATGTTGCTACTTTGTGGATTTTCATCTATTGCAGGGGTCTCTGGAATGTTACTCCTGCAATAGGTGAGGGATCACTGCATATTTTTGACACTAGTAACCTAGGAACAAAAAATGAATGTCTGAGAAGAGTTATTTCAATAGAAATATTTGCTTGGGAAATGGAGCTTAGTAAGTTGGTCATATTTGACTGGATAGTTGTAGAAAGCCTTCCTGGCTAGGAAGACATGGTCAGCTGGGTCATTAAGAGGGAACTACAAGACATTTTCACTCAGGTGATGATCTGGAGGCAGGATGTACTGGGGAGAGAGTAGCAAATGTAAACACTGTCAGGCCAGAACGGCTTTGGTACAGTAAATAAGAGTCCAACATTGGGCATATGGATGGAGCCCAGAGAGAAAGAGGAGAGAAGGACAGGAGAAAGCCAGCTCCTCCACAATAGGAGCCTGGCTGGCAATTTTATTTTACATAAAATATTTCACATAGAAATAAAAGCCAGATTACATGATAGAATAATACAGCTTGAACATTTACATCAGCAAGGAACTTCCAGACTCAGTGTCTCCAAAGAAATTCAGCCATGCTGGAAAGAAATTAGAATCCATAGAAATGACAGTTTTTTAAAATGAGAATGTATAAATGTGAGACAGTGTCTGCTATAATCGATGAGATGCAGCTACAGTTAAAAAAGAACAGAGAAATGGTTGATTTACATTTTATAGGTTGATAAAGTTGTTTTGAGTTAGTTTTTATGGAAATTCAACTGATACAGATTGGCAACCATGGTTACAACTGTAAAAGACAGTTTAGCTAGTTAGCTTATAAATAAGAGGGTCTGAGATAGGGTCTAAGATAGAGCAGCCTGGTTGCGGAGAAAGAATTAATTCAAGCCACACAGTTAGTTAAGTTTAAAAATAGAAAACACAAGAAAAAAGATGAGTTAAGAACTCTATCCTCAAGAAAAAAACTTCTTAGATAAATATGGTAAATAAGTTATCAACGCTGCTCTATCTCAGGGCTAGACTTTAAGAAACTTCGTAATTGGTTTCCTTTGAACTCAGTTTCCTTTAAACTTGGCCAGCAAAGTGACAGTTTTTTTATTTAAACTGTACATTGCTAAGCCTAAAACCCAACTGATTACTCTAAACCCACAGAGCCACCTGTGAAAGGTGATAACTGGGTAACTAAACAAGTTCTCACTCTCTGCTCACCTATATAAGACCAAAACAAAGAAAGCACACCAGAACTCCACTTTCAGAGTCCTCTCAGGAGCTATCTTTCTTCTTATATTTCTAACAAACACTTCCTCTTTCAACTCTTTTTAGTCCATAATTTTATTCGTCATTTTAGTGAGACGATGGACTCAGTTTGTACAATGATGATTGTTACACAATGACTCTGGTAAATGTTTTCCTGTTTTATTAGCAGAAACAAAGGAATCATTTCTTTATATTATGCTGGATATGCTTGGCCAACACTGCTAAATCCTGTATTCCAACTAGTCTAAGTATTTTTGAAATCACAACTTAAATTTTTTATTTAAAATTTAGAGTTCCTGATTTTCAGAAGTAGCTTGCAAGGTAGTAAATGTGACTTCTTGAAGAGAGGTTTAGTAAAATGATCACAAATATGATTATAACTCAAATCAGTATTCAGTGGAAGTCTTCCTGCTGAATGTGTAGGGCACCAGAATTTTGGCCAGAGGTTTTTTTCAATGGACAAAGCCTGACTTGGTCTCCAGTTGGAGTTGGAGAAACTTGACTCACCTCACACATGGGATAGGGTTGCAGGTTAGCTGACTTCCAGCACTCACACACACACACAAAATCAGTGCCTGTAAGAGATGTAGAGGGTTTTATTTGGCAGAATTTTAAAAGTACACACTCAAAGAAATGAGTATGGGCCCCAAAAGAGAGATGTGGAGCTGGGTACATCTATGGGAAATTTGAGGGTGGAAATCTACAGAAGTTGTGCTTATGGAAAGATAAGGCAAAAAAGTGATGGTTCTCCCTGAAGGGAAAGGGTGATGATCAATTCGCAGGTCATAGCCCCATAAGTGAAAGCTGTAACTTTCATAAGGGCAAAAGCCCATTTTGCAAGTGAAAGCCAAGGCCTATTTTATAAGTAAAAAGGAATGGCCCTGGCTTGTTGTATTTTGGGAAGAAAACAAAATGCTCAAACTGAGTTTGTGTCTTGAACCTACTGTTTTTATTTTTTTATGATGTTCTTTGTCCCTTTCTACCTAGCTTTAATTCTTCTATTATACTTTTTGAGAATGAAAATCCTATCCTGCCCAGGTACATAATTTTCACAAATTAATCTCATCATGGTTGGTTCACATATAAACTGGCTGCTACCTCCACAGTTTTTTAAAAGAACATCTCAAAAGGTATTCAAATCTAAGGATCAACTTACTAGCATATGAAAATGTGGTGCCCCAAGAAATAACTTCCTTATCCAGGATGATTCCTTTAAAGCAACATGTAATGATGAAATAGGTGTTTGGAATGTGAAAGCTTAATTTCTGCAGTTAGGATAGAAGCAGTACTTCCAAAGTTGTACTTGGTGTCAGACCTAGTTCCATGTCTGGCTCCATCATTTAGCTATATAATGGTTAGAAGGCAATTGATCTGTCTATATGTTTGTTTTTTTTCCTTGTCTATATAGTAATGTCTTCTTCATGTGGGTGTCACCAAAAACAGTAAGCATACATAAGGAATGTATTTTACATGATGCACAAAATATTAATGATATCACTGTTATTATTCTACAAAAGTAGAAAAAATTAAAATACACCTAATTCTTGTTGTCTGTGACAGTTCAATTCTATAAAATAACTACAAACTACACTGAACTAGCAAATATTGAACCATTTTCCCTGGAGAAATTGCAGGGTGAGGTACTTGCAAACTTCTGGTCATAATATTTTTGTCATCCAATCAATTTATAATCTTATTTTATGTACACAAGTTGAAACCAGAAGCCAAAATGTGCAATTGTTTGACCTCAAATGGGAACTTGTACATGGGAGATTCAAAATGTTCACAGCTCCGACCATGTGTAAGTCCACAAATTACTGTGAAAGTGCTGTGAGTATTGATCTGAAGGTTACAAATAAATTTTAGCGAGGTGAATGCAATCTGCAAATAATGAAGGTTAACTATAATAGTTCTTTTGCTCACATGGATTTTTAAAGTGACACTATATTAGTTACTTTACTCATTGCTGATACAAAATACTTGACACCCAGAGTTAAAGGAGGAAAGGTTTATCTGACTCACAGTTTGTTGAGGTTTCAGTCCATAGCTGGGTGGCTCCAAGGCAGGGTGGCATGGTACAGGGGCACTGTTGAGGAGAAAGCAATCGCTGGATTAATTTAGTAATCACTCATCCTTGATCCCAGCGTCATACACTCTAGAAGCAGCCACCTTTGAAAAGCCTCATATATTACCACCTGAGGCTTTGGAAGGACATTTAGAAATAAGCCATAAGGGGCACTTACAAATATGAGTCTGGTCTCTGAGTGTAGCTTTGAGACCAGCTTTATGTGTCTTGTAGAACCAAGGACAGAGCATACTTCTGGTCCTGCCTCTTCCTTCCACACATGTTCTTATGAGGTTCCATGTGCCTGTTTGAGATCTCGAATATAGCAGCAACTCCCTGGCCTTTGAGCTCACCTCTGTGGAATTTCCTCTGTTTCTGATTAAACAATACAGATCAGCTCAGTCCGCAGGCTCTAGAGTTCCACAGTGTAAGTGACACTCAGTTAGTCATTTACAATGCATGTGACCTGGAGCAAGCCACAGAACCTCTCAGACTGCAATTCCAGATCTTATAAAACTGTGGTAACAGGATTATTTACCCCAAAGATATTAATGAGCATTTATTCAAAACACTCCATACAATGCTCGGTACATGTAATCATCCTATATTTCTCTGCCTAGCAGGCCTTTCTAAAGCCTACCTTAACACTACTTCCTCTATGAATACTTTGACAGTTCTCTAGGCACAACTAATCACATTCCTTGTGTGCTTTCAGATTACTTTTGACAATTTGCTGCACTCCAGGAAAGGTTTTCCTGATATTCTTTTGCCCTGCTAAGCTGTGAGTCTCCTGAGGACAGAGAGAGTTCCCTCTAGGTTTTGTTTCTAGGCTGGCCATCAAGGAGGCAGACACACAAAAGGTGCTGAGCTTTCATTCCCGAACAGTTTAATTCATTGTTTTCAAGTACAATTCATAAAATTGTAGAATCATGAGCGATCAGAATGAAGCTGTTGGGCAAATACGGAATACCTGCTCCTTTTTAAATTCAAACCATAAGAATGGCATAATTTATCTTAATCATAAACATGCACAAAGATTATTTCAACTTTCCAACTCTGCAGAATAGGTTTTCTCAGGATGTGGTTGTAACTACCAGGAAATTTTATTACTTTCACAGATTCCTAAAATCTACCCAGATCTACTGAATATGTGTATTTCACAAGCTTACTGCATCATGTTTGACCACCCTTGTTGTGGTGGCCGCCAAACTCTTTTGAATAATCTGAAATGCTGGGCTGCACTCAAATGTAAGTGGCTTGGTGGGGCTTATTGTTTTCCCCATATATATAACTACCTCATTAAAGCAAGGTAGTAATGGAAAGAGCACAATAATTGTTTTCTGGTTAGATGAATGAATTACGCTGATAAAAACAATTTTAGTTCCCATTATATACCTTGTATTGTATCCCTGAAGTAGGGGGTCCCAAAACTCACCACTTTTAAACTTCAACATCGTAACAATCATCTGTTCAAAAGAAGTCTCTGAGACTCACTTTCTGAAGACTGATTCAGTAGATAAAGAATCAGATATAGAGCTGGAAGTCTCCATTTTTTACAGAATCAAGGGTGATTCTGATTCAATGAGGGTGATCACTTTTATATTTTGAAAAAAAAAATCAGTATATCATCCTAGTAATGGTCCAATAAATGAATCAGTTGCAAACGCATCTCTTGTATGATTTCACACATACATATCCAATCTTTAGTAATAGCCTTTCCCAATATCATTTAATAATTTAGTGTGTAATCTGATATCATCCAAGAGTTTAACAGTGGCTGTTCGGTCATTTTCACTTCACTGTTCCTTACTATCAGCTGAAGCTCTTTAGCTCTTTCATCTTTCAGACACAAGGTCTGATAGTATTCTGTAAAATACACAGACACAAGCTCACTGCAGAATTTCATGTAAATCCTCCAGCTTTCAAACTCCACACATCAATCTTTCACAGTGTGGCACATAGGACACCAGCGGAACGCTATACCAATACTCAGCTAGGAAATATCAGTTCCTCCCTCAAATTCAGGCTGATTTGATATTAATTGTCCTTTTTCCTTCTTGTCCACCCTCAGCAATCTCAGGCTCATGCATTGTAATGTTAAGACAGCAATGTAGATTAAAAACCTCCACATACCCATCTGCTATTCTAGGCATTTAAAGTAGAGAAGCCCTGTGGGGTGTGTGCAGGTGGTGAGTGGGGACTAGGAAAGTTCCTTTATCAGCTTTAATGAGAAGGGGGGAAGCGGGGAAGCAGAAGAGCTAGATGTAAATTTTCTGTCTTTGCGTTGCCTTCACTACAGAGTAATTCATATACATTTTGCTTTCATCTGCAGTTTGGATATAGGTGCACTTTTCCTTAACCTGAGAAAATTGTGTTTGGTGGATTAAAAAATGTTTACATGTACAGTGTTTCCATGAGGCAGATAGGTAAGCCATTTCATTTTGTGTACTAATTAGTGGTGTGGTAAATTGTCCCATTAGAATATTTTATAAGTAATAATATTTTGTCACATGATGTTCTAGTATTTTCTTGTGCTACCCTCATTATACAATTTGAGAGTCAAATGGTTTTTAGCTTTGCAGCAAGCAGCAGTAAGACAATACAGTGCACCTGAGTTAGCCTGTGAAGATTTGGATTTCTGATTTGCTTCATTATTGATCAGTGGGATGCATTTAATCAAGACTTACAATTTGAGTGGCACACAATTTTTAATAATATGTATGAGAACAGCTATCTTACCTATCTGAGCTTGCTAAGGACCAAGTGAGATATATATAAAGGCTCACGTTAAAGTGAAAACTACATAAGAAATGTGAGCAACAATTAGAGTGAATACTGTTATTTTCATAGTTTTGTTGTTCTTTAAATGAGGAAACTGAGTCCAGAAAAGCTTGCTAATAAAAGTCACCACCTTGTTGGTGGATGCCTGAGGTGACTAAGTGTCTAGTTTTGTTCAACCACATTTTTGCTAGAAACACTGAAACAGTCTTTATAAAGTATTCCCATAAATAAGTACCTAAAATGTTATTCAAGGTTAAATACTACATTTTTCATTAGTGAACACTGACAATTTTTTAAAATGTCTCTAAGAAATCCAAAGAAGAACCAGTTATATTTTTAAAATACAAGAGTTTTGTTGACAAATGAAACTACAGGCTCTTTTCTATTTAAAGGAAAACAAGGACTAATTAAGCTTCACCTCACCTTAGTCCAAAGTGGTGTCCTCCATCTCATTAGTGAGAACATGTACAAGAGGCGCCATGAATGCAGTAAGAATGCATTTGCTCAGTAAGAGTGACTAAGGGTATCTTTCTACTCTGCTGGCTGCTACTCTTGTGTTATTGCTTTTATTTTGATTTTGAGAAGTCATTTTATTTGCTTGTGGTTAAAAAATGTCATGGAGTCATGACAAGAATCACAGAACTAAATAAAAATTTAAGTCTTATTTCCACTTCAGTGTATTTCCTGAATTTGTTTTCGATGAGACAGATATTCTTTTTTAATTTATATTTCATTAAAATTTTAAAAATTTGTTTTTCTGAAATGAGTTCTTGGTATGTTCCTTAGGCTGGTCTTGACTTGTGAGCCCAAGTGACCTTCGTCTTCATCATCCTGAGTAGCTGGGACCAGAGGCATGCACCACTGTGCCTACCTGAGACTACATTCTGGAGTAGTTCACCAGAAATGCTCTGTGAATGTGTATGTGCGCTCTCCTGATTATGGTGTCCATGCCACCCACGTGCCCTATAGGAAGAAGTGAGGAGAAACAGAACCCACCTCCTTTCCTATTTGGAATGTCACACCCAATGGATGAGGTCATTACCAGAAGACACAGTAGGAAAACACAGAAGAACAAAGCCATCTCCATCGGTACCACTCATTTGAAGAAGCTGGACTACATTCTTTCCCCTCCCAAATTCTTCAAAGCAGCAAGCCCTCTCTCTCCCCTTTGAATCCTTTGTTCTGCCTTTGCTTCCTGCTGATTTCTTTCTCAGAACTCAGGCCACTCTAGGTAGAAGGATTAAACAGCCAAGGTTGTTTCACAGAGCCTGTTCCAGTGGTCTCTCTTCTCTCTATGCCTTTAACAGTGTTGTAATATGTACACTGTAAAGTGTACTTTGTATACTTCTGTAACAGTGTTTTTATGTGCTTAAGTCTTGTTTTCCAGGCCCAAACTTTCATTTTCCATGATGTTATTGCTTTGGTTTTTGCTTGTTTATGTTTCTATAAACTTGTTACTACTTGAGCACCAAGTGTCCTGCCATATATATATAATCTTCATCTATTCAGACCAGTAAATTTTCTAACAATGTTAATTCTCAAGAAATTTCTCCCAAAGCATTTGGATCTTCTCCTTTGTGAACTGGGTACCCTTTACACCTGGCACAAGCTGTCATTCTTGGTGAAGTCTTTCATTCTATTGGTGGGGATTCTATTATCTTTCTTCTATGTGCATGTCTGTTTGCTGCTTTCCCATTCTTTACTTGATTTATTACATTTTGGTGAAGTATATTCTTCCAGTACTTTCCTGAGAAAGAATGTATAAAATGTAAATTTATTTAAGACCTTGAATTTCTGAAAATGTCATTATTTCATGTTCACATCAGATTGATAATTTGACTAATAAAGAATGGTGAGCTTGTCACCAGGCACAGGGGTCCCCCAGAGCCAAGACAGGGAACCTTGACTCACCCCACTTACGGGGCAAGTTTCACCTTTGCTGACCTTTATCACACAAAAATAACTTTCAGGCTGTGCTTGTATGAGGCATAATCGAGTTTCTTATGGAGAATTTTAAGAGTGCACATGTAAAGAGGGAAGGAGGCATACTGTGGCCTCTAGTGGGATATACTTATGAGGATTTGGGGGTGGAAATCCATGGAACTTGTGAACCTATGGAAAAAGAAATTCAATTTACAGATGAAAGGCAACAGCCCTTTCTATAGGGAAGGGTGATGGTCCATTCATAAGTGATAGAGGGGGACCTATGCATAACAGAAAGGCTCATTTTAAAGGGGAGGGACGGCCTACTCACAGGTAAAGAGGCCATTTACAGGTAAAAAGGAATCATCCAGGCTTATTTTGTATTTTTAAGGACCTTAGGAAATTTTCACTGAAGCTGTGCTTTTATTAAAATTACAATTTTAAAATTATAGTTTTCCTCCTTTCCTTTTTATCTGTCTTTACTTCTTCTACATCAGGTGTAGAAAACAGTTAACATGGTAAGCCTAATAATTCTGCCCTTAGAAAAGCCTGCTTACAAGGTTGTCCCTTGATTGTTGTATGAGAACTTGAACTGTAAACAATTTCCTACACTCATATAAACATACCTTGAATGTTAAGAGTATTTTACTATACTCAAGTGTTCATGCAAACAATATGGTTTATGCTAAACACCTGCTTTCCTTTTAGGGATTTGGAATTTTGATACATGTTAGGCAGAGATTCCAAATTTTAAAGCAAAAAGTTGGGCCATAGTATCTAATGATTTTCTCTGGTAGATAACATTTCACAATTGATGTCATAATTCCTTGATGAAAGAGTTAAGCATGTCATGTACAACTTCATTGGGAAAGAACTCTTGAAAGTTTGAACCTAACAACTTCAAAACTTCACCCCATACATCTTTCTCTTTGCTACTTTTGATTTGTGTTTTTTCCTATTTTAAATGCAACACAGAATACAGCAAAGTTCTGTAAATCCTACTAGCAAATCAGCAAACTTGACCATGATCCCAGGGACCTGACATAACTGGAGATTGTTTCTCCTTCAGAAAGTATTTGGCATTCTCCCTTATTTTTGACCTTCCACATTGTTGAGAAGTCAAAAATTGATCAGGGCTGTGACTTTTGTATATAATGTTCTCTTTCCATCTCCCAAATCTTTTACATTCTTCGCTTTGTCCTCAGTGTTCTGGAATGCTCAATATCAAGAAGATGTGGCTTTGTGAGTGCGTATGTTCATTTCTCTGCTGGTTTCTTGATGAGTCCTCTTAATGTACAGGGTTTTGTCATTTTTTTTATTTTAAAGATAAAAAAACTAATAAAACAACAACAGTGAAGATAAAATCAAAACAACACAAAGACAACAAAAAGGAAACATGACCTCAAAACAAAATGATAGGAATTAACAATGGTTGCTATATTACATACTACTATCTTCAACGAAGTTGCTCAGTCCACCAGCTGTAAGTATGTAAGATTGATCAAACAGTCAAAGGCAGTAACAAGTAATAAAGAAAAACTATTGGAAATGATGCAGAGCTTCACCATACAAGATGGTAGGAATTTTCACAAATTAGTTTTTGATGATTTCATCTCTTATACTTTTTTCTGTTCTCTATCTGCATTCTCTTTGCTTAGATATTGGACCTTTTAAATCTAGTCTTTGAATGTTCTTACTTTTCACTGTTCTTTTCTTTGTCTAGTTTCATGTTAAGTTCCTTTGATTTTATCATCTAAATATTCCATAGCATTTTTCATTTCTTCTCTAATAGCTCTAATTTGTAAGAGCTCTTTTGTGTTCTTTGAGTTTGCTCTTTTTGGTGGTACTGTGGATTGAATTATTTTTTAATGAAATTCTTTTTCGTTCTATGAAGATATTAGTGATAGATAGTTTCAAATTATTTTCCCTCAGAACAGTCTCTTTCTGCCAGGTACACTATTACTATATAGTTTTTTGGTTCCTTTCATGTTAGAGACTTTGTTCATAAATATCCTAATGCTTGGCTGTCTATTTATATTTCAGAATTGGACAATAAAAATCTTTTTGAAAGCTCAGAATTAGTGGATTTCACTTTCAAAATCTCTAATTGTGTTAGCAATACCAAGTCCCACTACTTGCCTAAGGATGGCCTAATTAAGTGGCAAGAAAAGTTGTTGAGACAGGGAAGGTGACTTATTCCAAAAGCAGGGTATAGAGGACTGTTGTCCATAGCCTGTTTTTTTCTAGGAAGTTAATTTAATGTGGTTCATAGCGTTTCCAAACTGGTGGGTGTCCCGTCACAGCAGGAGGGCCGGGTGATGCACATCTGATCCTTATTGCCTAGACATGAAATGATTCTCAGTCCCTGCAAATCTCAAGAACAAAGGTCATATATCCGTGGGATATTCCTGTCATCATCAATTAGGTAATGATTACACAGTGGCTATATAGGATGGACGGTAGGGGAGCTGCCCACAGACTCTCTTATTGGCTGCTAACCTCTTAGTAATGGGTAATAATAACATCAGATTTAACTTAGTTTGGCTGTAGTCTCTGATCAGGCAGATTCCTGGGCCTCTTTACTGGTGAAGTTTTTACTTTTTGGCTGCTTAATGTCTGGAGAAGGGGCCAAAGGGAAAAGATGGTGTGGTCCTCCACACTTCTCCAACTTTGTTTGGTGACCCTGCCCCATCCAAAAGCAGTCTACTTCATTCTTTTTCAAAAGCACTGGATATCTTCAATGTTGAGATGGAGAAAGATTTCAGAATATGATTTTTAAACAGACAGTGACTACCCTCCTCTCCCACTCTCCCACTGCCTCATTAGTTCCACTTGAAGAGTAACTGGTGCTGTATACTTTTGGGAATTCTGTTATTCTGATTGAAAGTATAAATCAGGGAGTTCTCAGCTTTCCTTATTGGAAAAGGCCACTATTGAGTCATTTAGTCTTTCCTTGTATTGGCAGCAGAAAAGAGATTTCTTAACCAGCTATTTACCATCTACCAAAATTTGTTGCTGTATTCTGTTTCATTCTCTTACTGTTGTCTTAGAGGAGATTTAGGAACCATGAAAGTAAATGTATATGCTTAAAATACTCTTAATATAGAATGTTTTATGCTTGTTTTACAAACATTCCTTAGTGCCACCAGACAATCAGTAAATTACTAGGCACACAAATATGATACAAAAGCTTATAAACTGACCGGGGATATCAGCAGCATAAGTGCCTGCCTGGCAAGTGCAAGGTCCTGAGTTCAATTACCTGGTACCAAAAAAAAAGTTTATAAATTAATGGTTCGTTTGAGGCTTATATAACTTCCTCAGTGTGACTTTCAAGGCACTTTGTCAATTAGTTTTACCTTGTGGGCTTGTATGACCTCCATATCTGACCTTTTTTGAAACATTCACATTTATATAGCTTTCATTCTTGCCTCTGGACCTGTTTTTCTTCCAGAATTTCTTCAAAAATCCAAATCTAGAATTTCCTTTAAGCCTCAGTCCATGGCCAGTTTTCACTTGACACATTTCTGCTGAAATTTATGACTGTCTATAGAACCCCTAGTGTATGCCATAGGAATCAATACTAGGTTTTAGAGCATCTGATGATTATGTTTGGGATTTTCATTGGAACAGTTCAAGAACTAAAATTACATAGTTATAGTCATTTCACACTCACACAAAATTTAGTATCACCTTGAAGTACACCTATTAACCTAGTCTAACTTTTAAGAATTAGGAACACAAAAAAGGTTCATGTTCAATGACAGAACTCAGAAACAGAGTATTTCAACATCATTCTCTGGAGTTATCCATTCAAAAGTAATGTACATATATTCATTTATCCTTTACCTACTTGAAAGCTATATCTTCAGGAAAATATTCAATGCCCTTTTACAGGGCTTTTAATAATAGTATGGTTTATGGTAGCAATTCAAGTGACCACTAATAGGAACTAGAGTTTTAAAAATTGTATGGTTAATTTATCTGGTAAAGTACTATGGAGGAATAGGATATTGATATACTAATATGGTTTCATCTTTAAAATATATTTTAAGCTAAAACAAGGAAGATGAAGCCCAGTGTTCATAGAATGTTGTTTTAGTATAAGAAAAAGGAAAGGAATTGGGATGTGTGTTTGTGTGTGTATGCTTTTGTATTTAATTTTTTTGAAAGAAAGGAGAAAATGATGTCAAAACAAATGTTTACCTGCATGGGTAAAATTAGTCATATATAGGAAACAAAGATGGTAGTGAGTATTCAGCAAAGATTTCTTATCATTTACATTTTTTAAAACATGTAGAAGTTTTTACATAATTAAAAAAGGTCAAAATAGGAAAAAGTAATCTCTAAAATTTGAAGAGCAACAATAATAAAAAAGAAACAAATCCAACAACCTAATTAACTTTATGTCAAATTGACATAAACACACATAAAACAATCATTTTAAGTGAGTTTCAGTAGTATTCCAGTTACATACCCTGAGAGGTTTATTTCATGGAAAAAAGAATCATATTATCTCATAAACTGTGATTATTAATTACCACTAATAATAACATCCATAGTGTAATTTTCAAACCATATAGAAATGGCATCATACAGACAAAGAAACAATTTAAAACATTCAGGAACCCAACATTTTCAGAGTAAAAGGGGCAAGTAAAAAAATGAAGACATTAAGTAAAAGCCATGTATTCTTGAATTTGCAATAAAAATAACAACATAAACTTTCCTTCTATATGTATTTCCTAATTCTGTCCACTAAAAGAGCATAGAGGCAATGACAATACCATATCAGTGAGTATCCTTATTCCTGAATTGTGGTTTTCTAATATTATTTTCTATTACAAGAAAGCTGACCTCCTTTAAAAATTACTTTAGTT
Source organism: Chinchilla lanigera (assembly GCF_000276665.1). Lineage (NCBI taxonomy): Eukaryota > Metazoa > Chordata > Mammalia > Rodentia > Chinchillidae > Chinchilla > Chinchilla lanigera. The sequence goes on from NW_004955431.1 coordinate 986,498, forward strand.
CAAGGTCAGGGTAAAAAAATGAGCAAAATCACTCTGAGGTATTGTACGCCAGAAAGGAAATGCTGTTCACCAAAGTTAATAATGTTGTTTCAACAGTACAAGGAAACAACTAAAATGAACTGCCCCTATTTCAGGAAAAGACAATTTGAGTGTAAAACAGAATAACTATGACTGAATAAAACACTTTAAATATATGAAAATCTATGAATTACTGTTAATACTAAAATATTAAAAGAAAAACCTCCGATGATAGGGTGGATGTTACCGGAGCACCTAATTATTACTCAGAAAAGTGGTCAGTACAAGAAAGGATTAAGATTTAATCCTGTCTTTTCTGTACCAAATATAGTACCCTTTGAATAATGCTTATTTGTAATGATGAATTTGTACATAATTGATAACAAAGGAAATACAATCGTTATTATTGTCTGAATATTTATGTTGTCTAACAAATTTATATGTTGGAATCTCAACCCCAGTGATGGTATTAAGAGGTAGGGCCTTTGGGGGACTATCATAGAATTGTTGTCCTGGTAAGAGCCCCAGAGAACTACCTTGTTCCTTCTTCCCTGCAAGGGAACAGTGCGAAGGTGCTATTCTATGGGCCTGAAAGCAGGCTGTCTTCAGAAACTGAATCTACTGAATTTTAATCTTAAAATTCTTAGCTTCAAGAAGTGTGAGAAATAAATTTTTATTTCCTTATAAGCACCCTAATTTATGATATTTTTGGTATAGGAGTCTAAACAGATTCACACAATCATCATAATATAAAATCCAAAATATGCAATTTTTCACATAGTGAATGTCTTCCTATACCAAATTATAACCATTGTAGGCAATGCAGTAATTGCATCCTGGAACACCATAGTGCATGCAGAAGAATACACAGAATATACACACTCATGCCATTTTCCATCTCTGCAATTATTCATGCTCACCCCTTTTTAAGGGTATACCATGTTCATCTCCTGAGGTTGAAAGGTATATAATGTAGAATCTAAAATTTGAAAAAGTAACCTGAATAAAAGAATCCAAGCAATAAATAAAAACGGAAAATTTTGTACATTGAAGACATTTGAAATAATAGTGTTTTGAAATCAATAGGAGAATATGTTATTATAAGAGGCTAAGTGCAAGGTCCTGAGTTTAATTCCCGGTACCAAAAAAAAAAAAAAAAAAAAAAAAAAAGCAATAAAAAAAACCAGGCTATATACCTAAAGGAATTCACATTGTACACCGTAGGCGATAATGCTATGAAAGTAAAGGAAACAATAGATTTTAACACATAATAGCTGCCCTGATCTCTCACTGAGACTGATGAACTTACCATGGACTATATGACTAGGACCAGAATGCTGAAGACAGTGGGATGTCACTTATGTGCAGTCAGCCTCATTGCTATGTACAATTTGCTGCTTTCTGAAGGGGAAAAAGCTGGTAAAACACCAAAATTTAGATTTCTGTGTTAGGTCAATGTAGAAAAATGACAAGCAGAACAATTATTTATAGCTTTTGGATTGTTACACTTTATTCTAAAAATGATCTTTTCCCATCTTCTTCATTGTAAATTAAAAATTAAAACACTTATAAGAAGTGTCCTGTCTAAAGTTAAATGAAAGTTCACTACTTACTATAACATTTTAAAAAATTATTTCAAAGAAATAGAAACAGAAAAAAACCCAAAAATCCAGAATCTCAAGACAATATGATTGGAGGGTAACAGTGGCTACTACATTGCTAACTGTTATCTTTAAATTAGTTGCTCAGAGTAAAAAATAACATTTAATTATTCAAACAATATTAGTACAAACCTATCTTTTCCACAAACTGAGAGCAACTAGTAGTATAACTATTTTGACTCTCTTTTGGTGTGTGTGTGTGTGTGTGTGTGTGTGTGTGTGTGTATAATTTTTTTGCTTTTGCTTTTCCCTTCCTTCTTTTTAATTCTCCTAAATAAGTTGCTCTTTCCTTTTGAAGTTTCTTCCCATTGTAAATATCTGTATACATTTAGGATCACGTTTACTCTTTCAGCTTCTCATATTTGGGAGACAATACAATGTTTACACATTTGTGTCTGGTTTATTTCACTTATAAGTACGGTCCCAGGTTGCATCCATTTACGTATAAAAGTCTCTAGTTTGTCCTTCTTTATGGCTGAGTAATACTCCATTACATAAAAAGAGCACATCTTTTTTATCCATTTCTTGGTTGATGGGCATTTGAGTTATTTCCAAGATCTAACTATTACAAATTGTGCTGCTATAAACATGGGTGCATATATATCACTGTAGTACAATGTTTTTAATTCTTCTGGGAAGATACCCACAAGGGAAATAGCTGGATCAAACAAAACTTTCAATCCTAGTTTTTTGAGAATTTTTGATCTCTACAGTGGTTGTACCAGTCTACCATCTCACCAACAGTGGAGAAGAGTTCCTTTTTCCACACAGCCTCTCCAGCATTTGTTACTGGTTGATTTTTTGATAGTAGTCATTTTTTTCTGGAGTGAGATGAAATCTCAGTGTTGTTTTAATTTGCATGTCTCAAAAGATCAATGATGTTGAACATTTTTCATATATTTATTTGCTGTTTGTATTTCTTCATTTGAAAAGTCAATATTCATTTAAGATGCCCATTTTTGATTGGGTCTTTAAATTTGGGAGGTCTGATTTTTTTAAGTTCTTTATAAATTCTCCATAGTAAACCTTTGTCTGAGGAATATCCAACAAACATTTTTTCCCACCTTGTGGGTTGTCATTTCATTCTGTTGGTGTTTTCTCTTGCTGTGCAAAAGCTTTTTAATAAAATGAGATCTCATTTGTTGATTCTTTTTTTTTTTTGGTTTTGGTTTTTCTCCGGTACCGGGAACCGAACTCACGACCTTGCGCTTGCCAGGCAGGCACTTTGCCATTGAGCTAAATCCCCAGCCCCCTCATTTGTTGATTCATAATGATAGTTCCTGTGCAATTTGGGTTTTATTCATAAAGTCTTTGCCTTCACCAGTGTCTTCAAGAGTTTTACCTGTTCTGTCATCCAGCAGGTTTAATATTTCTGCTTAATATTTAGATCTTTGATCCATTTCAAATTTAGTTTAGTGCATGGTAAAAGATATAGGTCTAATTTTAATCTTTGACATGTGTAGAACCAGTTTTTCCAGTACCATTTATTAAAGAAGCTATCCTTCTTCTAGTGTATGTGTTCGGCCCTTTTGTCAAAGATAAGTGGTTTAATATGTCTGAAGTTGTTTCTGCACTTTTAGTCTGTTCCACTGATCTTTAGGTCTGTTTTTTGCTAGTACCATGCTGTTTTTATCACAGTAGCTTTATAGTATAATTTCAAGTCAGGGTGTCACCTGACTTGCCTTTGTTTTCCAGAATTACCTTTGCTATTCTAGGTCTCTTCTGGTTCCAAAGGAATTTTAAGATTGTTTTCTCTAATTCTGTGAGATATGCTACTGGAATTTTTATTGGAATTGCATTAAATTTGTATAACAGTTTTGGAAGTATGGCCATTTTCACTGTGCTGGTTTTTCCTACCCAAGAACAAGGGATAGCTTTCCTTATTATGATATCCTCTTCAATTTCCTTTTTCGGAGTATTGTAGATTTCATACACAGATATTTTATATTTTTGTTAGGTTAATTCCTAGGTTTTTTTTTTTTTTTTTTTTTTTTTAATACTATAGTGAAAGGTGTTTTTTCCCTAATTTCTCTTTCAGTAAGTTTGCCATTCTGGGTTAGGAAAGCTATGGATTTTTGAGTATCAACTTTATATCCAGCTATGGTACTAAATCTGCTTATTAAATCCAGCAGATTTTTAGTGGAGTTTTGTGATTTTCTATGTAGAATATCACGTCATCTGCAAATAGTGATAATTTCACATCTTCCTTTTCTGTTGTTAATCCTTTTATTTCTTTCTCTTACCTAATTGCTCTGGCTAAAGTTTCCAGGACTATGTTTAATAAGAATGGAGACAGTGGACATCTTTATCTTGTTCCTGATTTTAGAGTGAAAGCTTTCAGTTTTTGTCCATTTTGTATGATGTTGGCTCTTTGTTTGTCACAGATGGCTTTTATTAGATTAACATAAAGACCATCTACTCTTATTTCCTAGAGGGTTTTTATTATAAATGGGTGCTGAACTTTATCAAAAGGTTTTTCTTCATCTATTGAGATGATCATATGACTTTTGTCCTATTAATATGATGTATTGTATTTCTTGGTTAATGTATGTTGAACCATCCCTGCATCCCTGGTCTGAATCCCACTTGGTCATGGTGTATAATCTTTTTGATGATTTGTTGCACTCTGTTTGGTAGTATTTTATTGAGGACTTTTGCATCTATGTTCATTAGGGAGATTTATTTAAATACAAGATAACCAAAATTTTTAGATTTTTTTCCATTAATGTTTATAAAATAATATAACAGGAAACATACAGATGACACTTTTATCAAATTTATTCAATAATTTTTCTGGTAGAGTATAGAGTATCTAAAAACATTCAATACACAGCACAATATTACAGTCTGGACAGTAGCATCTAGTCCCTTTCTTAATTATTTTGAATTATTATCTTTCTTTGAACAACATACTTTACACTGTCATGATGGCCTTTTTGTATAATTTCAATAAAATGTCTCCCCACTAAATGCAATGGTGAAGACATCAATGATGCATGTCCTAGCTGGTGTTTCACTATCCCATAGTTTTCAATTATTTGGTGTATCAGATCTAATCTAAATTGTAAATGACTTTTTGAACACTGTTGTTTTGAATACATAGTAAATGAGTTTCATATTGTTTTATCCAAAAGGTGCATAAATATTTTATAATAATGATTTTTCCTCACTTTTTATTAAAAGATGGCTTGTTAGACCTTGCTCAGTTCCCTCAACTGAATTATTATTATTATCCACCACTCACAGAATTATTATAATAATTTATCACTATTGGAAATTTTTAGTTTCATTTCCTCTTTCAAGTGCTATCATTCTTGTATTGTGGATAGTTGATAGTAAGGAGATAAGTTTTTTGTCTTTCCACTTCATAACACAGACTTTTTGTCTTTGATATGCTAATATTTCTCCCTTTTTCAGTTTTCTCTTTTACAGATCTTTTGGCACTTCTTTCCTATTTAGTCTCAGTATCCTAAGTGTGTCCGTTTTGTACTGTAAAAGAATATCAGTGAGTTCTGGAGAAGTATAAATATTATACTTAACATACTTATGATAAGAGTTTTTGTAAATTTTTGCACAAAATTATAGGTTATTTTCACAAATAAAATAAAAACAAATTAGTAAAAGAAAATAACTAGAGCTTATTACTGGATTTCACTATTAACAAATATCAAAGGGAAATACAACATTCTAAATAAAAAAGTATACAAAAAAGTCAATATAAAACAAATAGATGTACAAGTATATCTCATGCAAACAAGAATCAACTGGTTGAAAGGACACCCACCCAAGTGATGCTTGGGATAGTCAGTACATAAACAACAGTGCCGCCTGTGTGATGTACAATCACTGATCAAATCACCACTCAGTGAAACACAGCTTTTCTCCTCATTTTAGCCACCAGACGTAGGAAGGAACTCCTGCTGATTAGGGGAAACAAAGCAATGCAACATCATTTCCCAGTCTCCACTGTTTTCCTATACATAATGTTTGGCAGTCAATACAATTACTTAGCATGAAAAGCAAAAATATAGGGCCCAAATTTAATATGGCTTTAGAGAGGAGAGGGAGAAGAAGGAAGGAACCAGTTCACAGATGAACCTGATGCTAGAACTGAACAAATAACTTTAAAATTAAGTTTTATAAATATGTCTAAGGATTTACAGGCAAACATGGAAAGAATGGATAAAGAAAGAAGGAATATCAGCAGACAAATGAAGATTACTAATGAATCACAGAAAATTTCTGGATATAAAGCAAATATCAAAAATAGAAAACATAAAGGCAGAGCAAATTCCACTGAAGAAAGTATGAATGAAGTAAAAACAACCTAATGCAAACTATACAAAGTGAACCATATGAAGGAAAAAGACTAAAAGAAGAAAATGTCAGGTGGCAATGAGACAGTACAGCAAGGTATATATAACTTGAACAATGTAGAATTTAGAAATCTCAGACAGGAAAAAAAAGAGACTAAAAAGATACTCAAAAAAATATCAACTGAGAATTTTGCAAAATTGATGAAAGATCTAAATTTGTAATTCTACCAAGCTAAATACATCCACAGCAAGGTAAATATGCTGAAATTACTGTTAGTCAACTTTCCACTGCTGTGAAAAAATAGTTGAGAAAATCAACATAAAAAAGTACAAATTTTAAAAAAATTTTTGGCTTACTGTTTCACAAGTTTCAGTCCATGGTCATTTGCCCTTGCTTCTGGATTTGTGGTGAGGCAGAACTTTGCAGAATTAATATGTAGTGGTGCAAAACTGCATACATCACAGAGCTTAGAAATAGAGAGAAAAAAAGGGTAAGGATGAATGCCAGTGACCTCCTTTCCTCTACCTAAGCCTTATGTCTTAAAAGTTCCATTACCTCTCAGTAATACCATTGAAATATGATTCCATCAATGAATTAATCTTCTGATGAATTTAGAGCTCATGTTCTGGTCACCTTCCAAAAAGCTGCATCTTTGAACACTACCTCATTGGGAGTCAGGCCTTCAATGCAGGAGCTCTTTGAGGACATTTCAGTTCCAAAGCATAACAATCAGGCACATCATAGATAAACTACATAGAAAATACTTACAAATCTAAATAAAACCAGGCCACACTAAGTGAGACCAGAAAGTTCTCAGAATATAAAATCAGTGTGAAAAAGAATTATCTTTCTACTTACTAGCAAAATTTTAGGAGTGTAATATAGATGAAGAGGTATATCATTTGTACAGATTGGAAGATTTAATGTTTTTTCTTGAATAAATTATTAATTCAATGAAATTTAAATCACAAATACAGAAAGGCTTTTGTAGAAATTTTCAAGTTGTTATTTTTTTTTTTTTTTTTTTTTGCGGTACCAGGGATCAAAATCATGACCTTGCACTTGCCAGGCAGGCGCTTATGCCACTGAGCTATATCCCCAGCCCTCAAGTTGTTATTATAATCTGTATGCTAAAAGAAATGTCCCAGAAAAGCAAAATAATGATAAAGTTGGAGAACTTTGCATTACCTGATTTTAAGATTCTAGAGTTACCAAGAAAAAATGGTTCTGTAGTAAAGATAGATGCAATAGAAAAGAGTCCAACTATAGTCATATATTTGATGATACCATCAATGTGATTCAGTGAAGAAAGCACAACCTCTGTAATAAATGGTATAAAATCAACTGAATATCTCTGAAGGAAATAAACCCCACTAAATCTTGAGGTATATATCACACATGGTATATAAAAATTGTCATGCCATTTCTAAAATATAAATATAGAACTTTCTGCATAAAACACAGACGGATGCTCCTGGACTTCCAATAGCATAATGCACTGATAAACCTATTGCAGATTGAAAATATTATATAACAAAAATATATTTAATATACCTACTCAACATCATAACTTAGTAAACTGTAGAAAGTATCATTTGTTTGTTTCCCCTTGTGATGACATGGTGGTTGGCTGGGAGTTGCCGTTAGCTAACACTGCTAGCATTGCAAGAAAGTATTTTAGTGCACATAACTAGCCTAAGAATAGATAAAATGCAAAATTTGAAGAACAGTTTCTCCTGAATGCATATCACTTTTGCACTATTATAAAGTAAGAAATTATAAATTGAGCTGTCTTTTGGGGATTACTTGTTCAGTAAAGCATAGCAAACTGGAGACAGGTAAAAATTTTATTGTAAAAAATGTTCCAAATGCTGTAACTAAAAAGGAATTTAAAAATTAAACTAAAGTTAACCAAAATTTCAGCCTTCTCTTCTTCAAGATGCCCTGTTCATTAAAGTGCAAGTTACAAACTTCCTGACTCTAGTGCAGGACATAAAAAGCCTACAAGTTGTCACTATCATCCTCACAACAAGAAAGAGTGAACAAACACAAAATCAAAAACTGTTCTCAGTTCGCTCAGGTAACTGAGGTCACAATGCAACCAGCTGCCCTGTAGCAAAGAAATAGATAAAGATAACCACAATGTACCAGGAGGAGAAAATTTCATGGAAGGAATGTTTCATGGGTAATTAACTAATTCAAAATAACTAAAACTCAAGAGGTAAAACCTGCTGAGAATAGAATTTTAGGTGTGCCTGAGTTATACATTCAGAGGCTCCACTAGCTTGGCACCACGATAAGAGAAAAATCCCCTCCTGCTTCTAGAAGTGGGAGGGCAAAGGGACCATTTTGAAATACAACCCACATTCTATCATGATAGGCAGCACAACTCATGAGAAGCTTGGGAAATGCTCACCAAGGTTCACAGAACTCAGATGCAAGGGGCAAACAAAAACCCAAACAAGGAAGCCAACCTGAAGAAGCCTATTAGGTAAAATTCAGTAACACAGGTGGGCACTACTTGCATTTCAGGGCCAGTGAACATACCATGTTGGAAAAAGTTTATCTTGCCCTGAAGGAAGAAGCCAAGTGTAGCAGCAGCTCCTGGGCTGCAGAATGATGCTTAATTTAGCCCCCACCACCCACCTGTCCTAACTCTCCTCCCACTGGAAGACAGGCCCCAGTGAACAAGATGTGTGGAAAAGATGGCTTCCTTAGATCAGGCGGTAAGAAAAACAGAAGTTCAAGAGTCACTCAGAGCGCAGTGATTGACATAGAACAGAAAGAAACAAAGGGCATGCTCTGGATTAAGGACCTAGAACCAGGAACTGAGGAATATATGACAGAGAACAGAAGAAGCTTACAGTGGCTGTGACCAGTGGGAGCAGGGCAGATCATAGACTCTCCCACAGCCCCTTAAGTGCTGCCAAACTCTGTCTGTGTGAGCTCCCTCACACAGCTTTCCAAACTCTACTGAATTCCATGTAAAAGGGCTCTCTTCCTCGCAGCCCTAAATACCACTGAATTCTTAGGCTGGAAAGCGCCTCTGTGAAGCTGAACAGCTGTAAAGTGAAAGCCCTGGGAGTGGAAAAATAACCGAAGTCAGCCCCCATGGAGGCTTTTTCTTGCTAGGCTCTGGAAACCACTAAAATCCTGGGTCAGACTGAAACCCACAAAGCACAAGTGGTGAGGAAAAAGTAGCAGGGAAGAACCATCAGAATGGTGCACAGGTACAGGACTTATAGCCTCCTTTTGATGATGGGGACCACTGAATTGGCCAGCCAGAGGAAGGCTGGGGAAAATGGGAACATAGTTGAGAAGGAAGAGCACAGGAAGTTGAGACAATGAAGAGGGTGGAGCAAAGTGTAGAGCCTGTGGCAGGATCTCAGCCAGAATCTTAGTGTGAAGGTGGCTACCTGTCAGTGTAAGGAGTGCTAGCCACCCACCCACACCCTGACAGCACCAGAGCCCCCGGAGAATGGTGCCCTTTGTGTTTCCTTTTGGTTTTGTGTGTTTCTTCTATCTTTTCCTTGTTTGATATTTTGAGTTGCTGGCCTTTGTATATATGTGTGTATAATTATAGCTAGGTGTACGCATTTTGTGCTGTTGCTTTTGAAACATTCCATGTAGTACCATCACATACACCCACTTCAGAGGCTGTTTCTGGATGTTATCTAACATTCCTTGACTGTTCAACAAATAGACACAGTCTCCCCTCTCTCCTCTCACCTTCCTTTGATAATATCCTCGCCTTTCCTTCCTTATTTCTCTTTCACGCTTTCTGTTACCACTTTGCTCCTCCTCCTAGATTTAAAAAATGTTTTTTTCTTTCTTTTCTTTTTCCTCTCCTTTTCCATCTGCTCCTCCTTTTTATACATAAATTCAGATTAATGTAAATACTATGGTATCTTAATATCTCACATTAGGTTCCTCTCATCAAAGGTTGTTTCATACTATGTCTAAAATTTGGGTTTTTATTAACTGGATTAAATCTTCTTGTATCTGTTTTCATAATCCACTTAAAATCCTTCAATCAATTATTTTCCCTCATAAACCCTTACAAAAGTTCCCACTCTCTCCTTTCTTATCTCATATAAAAATTTAATTTTCCTTTTTTTTCCAGAGTGAATATGGGGGCATAAATTTATGATCAGTTGTGTATGAGTGCTAACTATTATCTATGCTTTCACAGTAGTGTGCAATGATCTATTGGATTTTCCCTCACCAAAGGTCATTGCTTACATCTTCTGACACAGTTTATAAATTGAATATAATCTCTGTAAAGACTGTTCAACTTTCCACTTAAAAATCCCTCCGTTTTTTCTTTCCCTCTGCCTCCACATTTATCCTCTCAATCTCCCTCTTCCTACTCCCTTTACTGGTACAAAAATATCATGAAAACTACATTTTAGTTTGTCTGCTTTTGATTCTCTTTAGTCTTCCATTTTCTTCTCAATATCTCTTCTTTTAGTTATTTTTTAAAACTCTTTTCTATTCTTTCATCATCTCTTATCTCCCACCTTTTTCTCTATGATTGCTAATCCTTTGTATACTTAGGTTTTTCAAAAAAGAGAACATATACTTAATTCTAAAATATATATTGATATATATTCAATACAAAAAACCATGAATAATGAAAAAACAAGGTAATAAGAAACCTTAAAATATTTATAGCTCCCCAAAACCTGATCTGATGGGCCAGAAGTGGTGCAAGTTTCAGGCAAAGAATTGAAAAAATGGTTAAAATTCTTAAAGAGATCATAGAAAAACAAATAATCAACTATATAGAATACTTAGTGAGCTCAAAGAGACTGTAAATAAGCAGATGATAGGTTTTGTTAATAAGATGTTCAATGAACTTTAAGAAAACACAAAAAGATGAGTGAATTAAAGAATGCAAGGCAAGATATGACTGACCACTTCAGTAAAGAAGTTGAGGTTATGAAACAATAATCAAAGATAATCCTGGGAATAAAAAGCACACTTGAAAGCCATGCCATACACATAATCAAACAAGAGAATTTCAGGACTATTGACAAGAATGGCATAGTAGATAACTTTTTCAATACACCAGAACAACAGAAAATTATGAAAAGTTGATTCAAGAGCTCCTAGAAGATGCTAAAGGAACTAAATTAAGAATAAGTGGAATCAAAGAAGGGATAGAGAAGGGTACTAGTGATATATAAAATTTATTCAGCAAAATCATTGGAGAAAACTTGCCAAATCTAGAGACTGAAATGGATATCCATGTGAATGAGGCATTTACATCCACCAGTAGACATGATCAGAAAAGAACCTCTCCACCAAAAATCACAGTCAAAATTCCAGAAATTCAGAACAAAGAGAAAATATGAAAAGTCATGAGAAAAAAACACAAAATAACTTTGAAAGGCAAGCATCTCAGAATAACAACAGCTTTCTTAACACAAATCTTAAAAACCAGAAAAAAACTGAGTGAAGTTTTTTAAGCCCTAGAAAAACATTACCAACACAGATTCCTGCAAAATTGTACCTCAAAATTAATGGAAAGCCAGGTGTGGTGATACACATTTGCAGCACCAGCACGTGGGAGACTGAGGCAGGAGGACTGCTGTGAGTTTGTGGTCAGCCTGGGCTATACAGTGAGTTCAGCCAGCCTGAGTTATATAGTGAGATCCTCAAAAACAAATAAGCAAACAAACTAACTAACAGAAAAACCAAAATTGATGGCGAAATAAAAACATTTTACAACAAAGAAAATCCAAAGAAATTCATGACTTCTAAATCAGCATTTCAGAAAACACTTGAGGGCATTCTAATCAGACAGTGAGACCTATATCACCAAAGACACCAAAGGGAAGAACACATCTACCTGGGAGAATAATTAAACAAAAGGAAAATTGAAGGACTCAGCACTGGATAGGAATCAGTAATCATGCTCAATGTAAATGGTGTTAACTCCCCCATCAAAAGACAAAGAATGGCAGATTGGATCAAACAAGAAAACTCAACTGTATACTGCCTGCACAAGACACAACTCACAAAAACGCTTAGACTGAAAGTGAAAGTGTGAAACATGAGGCTCCATTCAATCTGAGCCTAAATCCAAGCAGGAGTACCTATATTCATTTCAGACAAAGTAGATTTCAAAACAAAGCTGATCAGAAGAGACAAAGAAGGTCACTGCATATTAGTAAAGGGAACAATTTGCCAAGAAAAGATAACAATTGTAAATACATATGCACTGAATTATGGCACACTCAATTTCGTAAAACCAATACTGTATGACATAAAAGGACAGATAGCTATCAATACAATCATTGTGTATGACTTTGACACCTGACTCAGAAATACACATCAAAAAAGCAAACACTCAACAAAATTATGAGTTGAATCACACCATTAAACAGATATCTATAGTGTTTCAGCAAACAGCTGCAGAATACACATTCTTCTTAGCTGCCCACGGAACTTCATCCATAATAAACCATAATTTAGTCCATAAATCACTTTTAAAAAAATGCAAAAACTTGAAGAACTCTCTTGCATCCTATCAGATCACAATACAGTGAAGCTGGAAATCAATAGCGAAAGAAACCATAGACATTACACAAAAATACAAAGAATTAATTATACATTCCCAATTAACAAATGGGTCACAGAAGAAGTTAAAAAGTTCCTAAAAATCAAATGACAAGGGCAGTACAGCTTATCAAAACCAGTGGAGACAATGAAAGGAGATCTAAGAGAAAAGTTTATAGCTATGGGAGCCTAAAATAGAAAGATAGAGCACTATAAAATAAATCACTTAATGATTCATGTCCGGGTTCTAGCAAAGCAGCAATTCAAATCCAAAACTTGTAGAAGAAAAGAAATTAAATACAGTGGAAATCAATGAAATTTTCAATTTTGTAATAATACATAGTTTCAAGTAATTAAAAGTTGGTTCTTTGAAATGATAAATATAATCAATGAACACTCACCCAAACTTACTAAAGGAAAAAAATGAAAGACCCTATCAGTATAACTAGAAATAAAAAAGACAAAGCCACAAGAGACACTACTTTACTCCAGATGATAAGAAATTATAACCTAATTAAAACATATTCTAATAAATCAGAGAATCTAGAGGAATTAGATAAATTTTTAGATGGGTATGATTTATGAAAATTGAGCCAAAAAGATAAAAATTAAACCTTGTATCAATAACAGGCAATAAAACTGAATCAACAATAAAGGCTCTGCAAGCTAAGAAAAACCCAAGAACTGATTAATTCATCACTGAATTTTACCAGATCTTCAGAGAACTAAAGCCAATAATTAAACTCTTCTATGTGATTGAAAGGGAAGGAACACTACCAAACCCATTCCTTGAAGACTGAAGTACCCAGAAATCTGGACAAGGACTAAGCAAGGAAACTACCAGCCAATATCTTAGATGTAATAACTTAGAAGCAAAAACCCTCAGCAAGACATTTGCAAAGATTATTCAACAAGTTATGAAAAAGATCATACATTGTGAACAAGTCACATCATCCTAGGGAAGCAAAGGTAGTACAACATATGTAAAACAGTAAACATGATATGTCATATAAATATACTTATGAATAAAAGTCACATGATCATCTCAATAGATGCAGAGAATCTTTGGACAAAATCAAATACCTATTCATGACAAATACCCTGATTAAAATGGTATAGAAGGAGGATATTTCAATTGATAAAAGTAATTTATGATAAATCCACAGTCAACATCATACTAGATGGGGGAAAATTGAAAGCATTCTCTTCAAAATGAGAAAAAAAAGTATACACTGTCAACACTCCTGTTCAATATAGTCCTCAAAACTTTACCCAGAGCAATCAAATAAGAGGTAAATTGATATGAATGAAAAAGAAGTCACACTATTTTTACTTGTAGATTACTAATTATTCACATAGAAGACCCAAGAAATCTCCATAAAAAATACACTTAGAGCTAATAAATAAATCCACCAAACTGATAGAACACAACATATATACATAAAATCCGCAGTTTTCAGGCACACAAATAATGAACTTACTGAGAAAGAAATCAGGAAACAATCCCACTCACAGTAGTTTCAAAGGAAATTTGAAATATATATAAATAATCAACCTAACCTAGCAGGTAAAAGACCTCTATAATGAAGTACTCTCAGGACAAAGATTGAAGAAGACATTAGGAAATGGAAAGGCATCCTCCGTTCCAGGAATCCATACTGTCAAAGTGGTCATATTACCAAAAATGATGTATAGATTTAATGCAAGTCCAATTCAAATAACAAACTTTTGTCACAGTACTAGGAAAATCAATAATAAAATTTATATGGAACCAGCAAAAAGTGCAGAATAACTAAAGAAACATTAGCAACATGAGCAAAGGAGGGGGCATTACGGTCCTTGATTTTGAGTTATACTATGAAGCTATTGTGATAAAAATAACATGACAGTGACAAAATAGACACATTGACCAATGGAGCAGAATGTAAGAAACAGAACAACCTGATACACCTTAAGTCACCTGAGCTATGACAATGATACTAAAAGCAAACACTGGAGAAAAATACAGCCTCTTTTATGAATGGTGGTGGGAAAATTGGTTATTAACACAGAGAATACATAAAACCAGACCCAAATCTCTCACACTGCTAAAATCAAAACGTATCAAAGACTTACATAAAAAACAGAAATAATAAATTTGCTGAAGATAAAATAGGTTAAACTCTGGGAGACAGAGGCATAGGTAAGGACTTCCTGAATAGAACCTAATTGCACAAGAAATAATTCCAATAATCAACAAATAGGAATATATCAAATGCAAAAGCTTTTGTACAGGAAAGGAAATGGAATCTACAAGACAATCTACAGAATGGGAAAAATTGCCAGCTATTCCTTTGATAGAGAGCTAATATCTAGGACTATATAAAGAACTAAAAGAAGTAGACCCCTACAAAATAAAATAAAATAACCAATCAAAAATGGGCAGCTGAAATGAAAAGGCACTTTTCCAAAAAAGAAACACAAATACCTAATGTGTCATGAAAAAATGTTCAACATATTTGGCCATTAGAGAAATGCAAATCAAGACACTAAGATTCCATTTCCACTCCAGTAAGAAGAGCTATCATCAAGAATTACAAAAACAATGAATACGATGAAGATGGGGGGAAATGAATCTTTCTCCACTGGTGATGAAAATATAAATTAGTACAACCCCTATGGAAATCGTATAAGGATTCCTCAAAAGACTAATAGTCAAATTCCTTTTGATTCAGCTATACTTTCCCTGGATATCTTCCCAAGAGCACTAACATCATCATTGTAGTGATACATGCGTACCTATTATTTATAGCAGTGCAATTCCCACTAGTTAAATTTTGAAGCAGCCTAGATGCCCATTAACAGATGAATGTATAAAAAGAATTTGGTATTTATAAACAGTGGAGTATCACTCACCCCTAAAGTGGGGTAAACTTGAGTTATTGTTTAAAAAAGTGATGAATCTTGAGATTCTAATGTGAAGTGAAATATACAGACCTGACATAGAAAATTAAATATTGCATGGTTTCATTTATATGAGAAATCAAAAATCTAAACAATTTAAAGAGCAAAATAAAGGAGAGATAATAGGAAACAAGGAGGTAGATGTTTTGGAGATGCAGAAAGGGATCTGGAGAAGGGGGAGGGATGGGGATAAAAAGGTTATCTATCTATCTATCTATCTATCTATCTATCTATCTATAGTCCCCAAAACAAATATAATTATTATTTATCAAATACACATTCATTTAAATTTAAAAATACAATGGTCTATTATTTTTTCTCTTTTTAAATGGCTAAATGTACATTCATCATGGGGAACTGGCATCATGGGGAACTGGCATGCCTATACATGTGGCACCTTGATCTTTTTTGCTTCCTCTTCCCCTCTCCTCCAGCCTATATCACAAACCAGCCAACTTGGATTTTACTGGAGCTTAATCCATGTAGAGAAAAGGAAACATTAAAGTACAGGTTCCACTTAAAATGGAGCAGAGACTCTTGGAGAAAGAAGATTCCTAGATTCTCAGACCTTAATCCATGACCTGTTGCTCACTAAAGTGAAAACTTGTATATTTTTTCTATGGTCCCTTGTTAGAAATGTATGTAATGTCTCCTCATCTTATTTCTCTATGGTTAGTGTGAAGACCAAGTATACCACAATATGAGGTATTAGTGGGCTGCTTTGATGTCTCCAAGTGTGAGAATGACCCCAGTTCCCTAGAACACAAAGAAAACTGCAAAAAATCCTATTCATGGCCCAATGGAAAATTACAGATCCTAGTTCAGTGAAGCCTTTAAAAGTTAGTCCCACTCTTTCATTAATGGGTAAGTCTATTCTTCTTATGAGAGTTTTGGTGAATTTAGCTCTTCTTTCCCTAAAATTGATGTCCCTTTCGCATTTTGCTTTCCTTTCCAACTAAGGCTTTTTACTTGTGAATTTAAGCTGTTGCCTCAGTTTCAATTTCCATCATCACTGAAGCACGTGCCCCCATGCATCCTGCGCAATGCTAGTGAATCGGCTCACATAGGAATGAGGGAAGCTGAACAGGGCTTGTGGGGTCTCAGTCCAGAAGCACTGGCTCCGATTCAGAATCTGGAAGGAAATAAAGCATTAGATAAATATTTATGACAAATTGTAGTACACTCATTTAATGAACTATTATTCAGCAGTCAAAAGAAACAAGTTGTTAAAATATGAAAAGGCATGAAGGATGCTTGGATGAATATTGAAGAATGAGAAAAGTCAACCTGAAAAGGCTACATACTTTATGATTCTAACTATAACATTCTACAGAAGGTAAAACTTTACAGGTGCTAACAAGGGCAGTAGTTCCAAAGCTTAGGGGAGGGGAGGCAATGGAGATAAATAAGTAGAATACAGGGCATCTTTAGTTAAGGAAATTATTCTGTATGATACTGTAATGATGGATAAATGACATCAAGCTTTTTTCATAATCCATAGAATTGTACAATATAAAATATGAACTATAAATAAGCTATAGCCTTTAATTTAAGGACAATATACTCATACTGGTTCATTAATTGCAAAAAACATGTACCACACTAGTAAAGAACTTAATAATAGGAAAATTTGTGGGGGGAGGGGTTTAGAGGTAGGAGAGTGAATGAAAAGTCTCTGTACTTCTGTGCAATTTTTGTGTAAACCTACTTCTCTGAAGAGTAAAATCTATCTTCAAAATGAAGTTATAGAGTAAGGCAAAATATTTTAAATATATATATATGACAAGAGACTCAAATTTCTAAATTCCAAATCTATAATTGATCAGTAGTTAAAAGTCTCCTGGAGGATTGAGGAAGAAGGATCACAAGTTCAAACCCATCCTCGGCAACTTAGCAGCCTTGTTTCAAAAGAAATTTAAAAAGGGATGGGGATGTAGCTCAGTGTGAAGGCCTAAGTTCTTTCTTCATTAATACAAAGAAAAAAAAGTTAAAATGCAATGCAATTAATGTAGACATCTTAGAAACTTTACTAAAGGCGTGTTTTGGCTAGACCATACTTTAAAAAATGCATATGCATGTTATTCATCAAAGAAATGCTAATTTAAATTACAACGAAATATCACTAAACAACACTAAAAAGGCTAAAGTTTAAAAAGACTAATGCCAAGAGTTTGTAAGAATGTGGAATAACTGGATCTCCTATTTAATCCTTGAGGAAGCGAAATATGGCAATAACTGTGCTAGTAGTCACTTTTAACTAATCACACACCTTTCTTGGGATTTATCAATTCCATTCATTTATCAATTCCATTCTTGGGATTTATCAATTCCATTCTCCAGGACACTCTCAGTAAAGTAATTCTTATTTGCACAAAAATATGTATCCAGGGATATTGAGTACATTTTTACTTATAATAGCAAAAACCTTGGAAACAACTCAAGATGTCTATCAGAAGAAAAAGGAATAAACAAAATGACATAATGTTATTTTCATAAAATAGAATACTATTAAGAAATAAATGGAATGACCTGCTGTTGCACACATAGAAAAAAATCTTAAATTTGTGCTCAGTAAAAGAAGCAAAAGAGCGTATTATTATGACATTCAGGCACAGGCAAAAAATATCCATGAAGATAGAAATCAGAGGAGTGATTTCCTGTGGGTGTCAAGGATATACTTTTTGTAAACAAAATTTTATTGGAACACAGCCACCCTCAATTGTTTATATGTTGCCTGAGCTGCATTCACACCACAACAGCAGAGTTAAACACTTCCTGGCAGGGACCATATGGTCTGTAAAGGAAATGTTTACTATCTAGCCCTTTGCAGAAAATGTTTGCTGACCCCCAGTGTAATTGACTAAAACTACCAAAATGTCCCTCATTGTAGAGGCTGGGCAGATTCACAGAGCTTCATTTAGCTATTCTCTCTACTTTGTTAAGGTTGGTTGAGAATTTCCATACTAAACTATAAAATTTGAGGACTAAGAACTGTAGAATATTTTTCGTGTTAGGCTATATCTCCTGCTTGAAAAGTTTGCTGGAAAAATGTAGACTCTACGCTGGAAAAATAAAGGTGCTAATTAGACAATCTCTATTTTTTTTTAAGCTATAAATTCCTTTACTGTTATTTCCCTGACCATCTTTACCCCAAGACTATGTAGGGTATAGGTTTTATTCCCTTACTCTTTTCCCAAAGTACTACTCCCGTCCTAGACAGTTGAGGGAGAGCAGGACTTCAGGCTGAACCTACCATTAGCCTTTCTCTCCCCTAGCCTGCAGCCAGCAAGGGGAGGGGACAGATGGTGATGGATAGATAAATGGATGGTGGTGGGCCTAATGGTGAGACCAAGGGCCACTCCAGGCTGAGCTCTGCTCCTCCAACTTTGCCCCTGGGTGTGGGGGAAGCAGAGGCATGACTGACCTGGGCCAGGGCCTTGCTCAGTTGGGTTGCAACCCTTTCTAAGATACCCAATAAATAATGTGGATTCTCAACAAGGCTGGTTCCTGGTATTTCAAGGCTGTTTTGAATGTGGTAAACATACTCCTCCTGGCCTAACCCAGCCTCCCTAGCAAGCTGGGGAAACAAGGTGTGGGTTGTGAGATGTAGAAGCCCGTATCCTAGGAGCCTCAGAGGCCGTACCAGGAGAGAAGCCAGCCTGGGACAGGGAGAGCCAGGTCCCAAGGATGGTTGACCCACACTCACAGATGCTCTTGTTGGCTGGCAACCCCTGAGAGAGGGAGTCTAGATCCCAGAGCAGCCTGGGGAAGACCAGGACTAAGGGGTCACCCCCACTAGGCTGGTCTGGTTGAAGGTGGCACTCAGGACAGGAGGTGAGTGGCAGTGTGGCAAGTTACCACTTTGGTGGTGTAAATGAACAAGTAGAAGGTGGGCAGCTGTCCCCACAAGGAGCCCTGAATTCCCCACTGGGCAGTCCCCCAAGGTCTGGAGTACTCTGTAGTACATACATGAAGGGGGCCAGTTGCAGGTTGTGGGGTCAGAGGTGAGGGCATGATGACTCCTCCTTGGGAAGTGTCCCCCTCCACTTTTGTGGGCCCCTGGAAGGGCCGGGGGCCACAGAGTTCTCTCAGGGAGCTAAGTGGTGGAGTGGGCACCACATCCTCCCCACTGCACCCCAAACCTGCCTGAGCTGGGCTATTCTGTCTAACTGGGTTAGGTTTCTGGGGCCAGTGTGCCTCTTCTTGAGGGTGTCCTAGCAGGGACTTGATGCTGAAGCCCTTGCTGGGCCGTAGCAGAGGACTGGGCCTTCTATAGAGCTTGTCGTGCAGTGCGTAGGGGCTTAGGTCCTTGCTGAAGGCTCTGCGTGTGTCCTGGTTCTGCAGGCACTGGCGTAGTGCAGTGTTCTGCAGGTGCAGTGCTTGGGCTGGGATAAAGCTCACATCAGCTGCCCAGAAGTTGCCCTTGGCTTGGGCTTCACAGGGTCCTTGAGCATCTTGTGGAAGCGTCGGTTGAAGGACAGGTTGTGGCAAATGGAGTTGTCCCAGCCCTTGTAGTCATCTCTGAAGAAAGAGAACATGACCTGGACCTGCCAGATGATGTGCACCAGCTTCAACCTGTGCAAGTGTGTAGAGTGAATCACCAAGGTGATCATGGCCAAGTAGGTGCATGGGGTTGTCAGGTCGCAGGTGTCTCTTCTTCTTCTTCTTGGGGGGCTGAGGGTGAATCTGCCTCCAGGAGCCCAAGGCAGGAGTGACTGTGGGGCTTCATAGTGTGTGTGGGGGGCTACTGCCTGCAGGGGTCCAAATCTTGCCCAGGGGAGACTCGGGGATGCTCTCTTATGAAAACCAGACTGACATTTAGACAAAACTGGGTGTGAAGGGCTGTATACTTTAGCTATATCCCGTGTGCAAAGAAGCACTGCAAAAAACCCTTTGCTGTATCCAAACAGCAATGCAAAGGAGCATTGCTGTAAACTGGTGGGAGTTAAAGAATGGCATCTTTGCTGCCCAGATTTAACCGTCAGATGGAGAGGCTGTGAAATGGTGAGAATGATCAAGTCTGGACTGCAGAGTGGAGCTCTTTTGTGTGTGTGGTTTTCCCTTCTTTCTGGGATCTTCTAGTCTTCTCCTTATTTGTAGGATCTTGCTTTCAGATTGGCTCTTGCAACTCCTAGCTTGTGAAAAAGGCTAGTGTGCTGCCTCCTTAGGTGACATTAAGGGTTGTGGACTTTACTCTCTGAGACCACCAGATCTGAATTTGGAGCTGAGAAAAGAAGGATGACATGGGTGGGTGGCGTAAGTGAGTTCTCTTCTGGATTTTAGAATCAGAAGTGTTTTCCTTGATTTATCTTTCCCTTGTACCTTCCTCAGTGTCTTGGTTACTTTTCTCTCATTGCTGAGACAAAATACCCAAAGCCCAAAATTAAGGAAGGAAAGGTTTATTTAACTTATAGTTTGTGGAGGTTTCAGTCCATACTTAGTTGGCTCCAAGGCAGAAGATAGCAAAGCAACAAGAGCAAAGGGGGGAATGGAAATGCATGAAAGCCTCTTTCCCTCCCTTAAATTGTAAGAAGGCTACTCCCACCCAGGAGGCATCACTCACATAGTTAACCTTCTAAACTTCTCACATTGACACAATGAATAACATCCTAGAGCAGCAAGGGCATGCACCCCAGAATATAGAACTGCT
Organism: Chinchilla lanigera; assembly: GCF_000276665.1. Lineage (NCBI taxonomy): Eukaryota > Metazoa > Chordata > Mammalia > Rodentia > Chinchillidae > Chinchilla > Chinchilla lanigera. Next base: position 1,007,651 of record NW_004955431.1, read on the forward strand.
GAGTCACTTAGCCAAACCTCTAGACTCTCCAAGCTGACACAATGTATCAACCATAACAGTCCACCCTTGTCAACTTGGGGCAACCAGACACATTTCTTTAAACCAGTTTCCAGGTACAAAGACATTATATTACATCAGAACCATAACATTAACCCGCCAAAGATTCATGAACATCCCTTTATGCAAAAGGCATTTAGTACATCTGCAAGAGTTGCCAAAGTCCTAACAGTTTCAGCATTGCTAAAGAGTCAAGTGCCAAGTATCCTCTGAGATGTAAGGCAAACTCTTAGCTGTGAGACCCTGTACAAATGAAAAGTTAAACACTTCCAACACTCAATGGCACAAAATAAGCAGTACCATTCCAAAAGGTACAAACAGGGTAACACAGTACATTGGGACCAAAGCAAGTCCAAAATCCAGCAGGGCTAACATTATGCACTGTAGTTCCATGTCCAGCATCTGAAGCAAACTGTGACACACTGTGAGCTCCAAAGGGCGTACATGAATCCACCCTTATGGCACTTCTGGTGGTTACAGCTTCCACGGCTTCTGTCTTAGGCCTGCTTTGCTCCCTCCTTGCAGCTTTCCTCAGATGATCAATGGTCCTGGCTTTTCTAAACTTCTGAGGTCTCCAGTGCACCTTCTGCTTCACACTCACAGCCTCACACACTGCCCTCTCAGGGGCACACTGCCTGGCCTCCCAGGCCTTCTGAAACCGGGGAGGAAACCTCTTTAACCTCAGAACTCTTGCATTCTCCATGCACCTAAAGCCAGTGCCAAGTGGATGATGCCAAGGTCTGCTGCCACCTGAAGCAGTAACCAAGCTTTCCTCTCTCTTGGCCATAGGGGTTGAGTTCCTGGATCACTGGGCACTCTGAATCCAATTCTGAGGAACAAATTTTCTATGCTGCTGCCATTCTGGCACCTGGTGTGGCTGCTGCTGCCATTATGGAACATGGCACTCAGCAGCTTCCTTCTCAAGGCAGTCTTTTGCCTTTGCAGTTTTGAGGCTGCAAAGGGTAGAGACTTGCTGCTTGCCACGCCCTCAGGCCATCTTTTCCATTCTCTTGTTTGTTCTCAGCAATAGAGATCTCCTCAGCCTTATCTTTGCAGTCCACAGCATTACTGGAGCTTCCTTTCTGGCCAAACTCACATTTCAAATCACCCTGCTGGGCTCTTTGCTTTATATTATATATTTATATTGACTCTCAATATAAATCTGGCTAAAAGCCCCCAACAATAGCCATGCCACTTACCCGACGTTTGACTGCATTGAAATTTCTTTTGCCAGATTAATCAGTCCACTGCTGCCCTTAATCTCAGTCTTAGGCAAAGTCTCTGGACAAAAGCAAAATGCAGAAAAACTTTCTGCAAAGCCATAACACACATCGTCTGGAGTCCAACGACCAATGTAGTCCTTCTTCCCAGCAGAAACCTCCCAAAAGCAGTCTTTACTGGCAGAATTTCTATCAGCTTTCTGGACTTCTGAGCTCTGACCAGAATCTCCCAAACAGAACAGCAGAAGGCATTCCAGCTCTACTCTTTCGGGCGACATCTTGGAGCCCTTCCAAGCTCTTCCCACAAGCTATTTCCAAAGGCTCTTGAACCACATGGTCAGGTATAGTCACAGAAACAACCCCACTCCACTGGTACCAAATTCTGTCTTGGTTACTTTTCTCTCGTTGCTGAAACAAAATACCCAAAGCCAAAAATTAAGGAAGGAAAGGTTTATTTAGCTTACAGTTTGTGGAGGTTTCAGTCCATATTTGGCTGGCTCTGAGGCAGAAGATAGCAAAGTAACAAGAGCAAAGGGGGGAATGGCAGTGCATGCAAGCTTCTTTCCCTCCCTTAAATTGTAAGAAGGCTACCCCCACCTAGGGGGTGGCACTCACATAGTTAACCTTCTAAACTTCTCACACTGACACAATGAATAACATCCTAGAGCAGGAAGGGCATGTCCTTTGCATCCCAGGATGTAGAACTGTTGAGTCACTTAGCCAAACTTCTAGACTCCCCAAGTTGACACAATGTATCAACCATAACACTCAGGAAGTTTCAGAGTGGCAAGATTAGGCTCCTAGACCAAGATCAGATGGGAAGTTTGGTAAGGTACAGGGCTGGAGAAGTATCAGGATTAGATGACAACACAGAGTTCAACAGGAGCCTACATGCAAATCTCCAGACAGTAGTATGACTCTTCATTCACCCCATTTTCATCTGCATTGTGAGGCTGTGGTGAAAGTAGCTATTTAAGGATTCAGATATCTGGAAATTTCTTCCTTTGTCTCTCTTTCTCTCTCTCCCCCCCTCCCACCCCTCTGCATCCTTTGTAGTTTCCATATAGAATTAACCCTCAGTGTAAATCATGAAGTTAGGGCATGAAAGGTGATTAGCAGTAAAGCAGACTTCATTACTTAATCAAGAACTGGGCCTAGTATATGGACTTGTTTGTTTTTCATTCCAACTTCATGGTGTTGAAATTAAGTAAGACTTAGTTCCTGTTCATAAATTATTCTTGAAATCTGGCTCATTCATTACTCCCAAAACTGACTCAGATATTTTGCTGTATTTACCTCTTCATCCTTCAATGCCAGTTTTGAAAATATTACAATCCCAGAAAATTTGGCAATTTCAAGCTAAATTTAAAACATCATTTTCAAGTGATACATATATATTTCATTTTTGAGTATAATTGGCATTAGTTCACTGAAGCTGTAATTTACTGAATCAGTGAAATAATTCAGAGATGAAATAGTGAGATATGGTTTGGGGAAAGTTGTATACTTCTAAAGGTTTAGACTCTAAATTGTATGTAAGAATTAAGTTTACATCTGGGAATAATACAATTGCCAGTTTAGAACTTAAACACAGTGGGGATAAGTTGTCCTAGGATTTGAGAATTTCCAAGAATGACTTCTGTTTTTAATTTCTTTGTGCTGTTTGCTAATATATTATTTTTGTTTTGTTTTGATTGCTGTTTTTTTTTTTTAATCTTTTTGAGACAGAGTTGTGCTGTGCAGTTCAGGCTGGCTTTGTACTCACTTTGTACCCCAGGTAGTCCTCAAACTCCCAGTGAGTCTTCTGCTTCATCCTCCTGAGTGCTGGGAATACAAGCATGCACCACCACACCCAGCCATATACTCTGAGTGAGTATATGGTATTAGTTATCCTGTTTTAGAATGTGAATGTGAGTGAAGGGACAATATATGAATCTTGTCCAAGTCTTGTGCTCCTTAATAACGACTAATATTTGTAGCATGTTTTAGAATTCACTGCTCCGATTTCCTTGTCTCTTTAATTCTGTTAGCCATGCTGTGAGGTAGGTGTTATGAGCTTCTCTGTTGTACACTGGGGAAACATCCAGCTGAATAGTAAAAAGTGAAGGTTCCAAAATGGACAAGTGTTAGAATCAGGGTTTTCTTCTGGTTCCATTTCATTTTTTCCATTTCGTTATTTTTCCATTTCCATTTTCTTTTCTTTTTTTCTGTCTCTATTCTAGTAAATGTTGCAGCACTGAGTGTCATGTACACAGATCTTGCATTTTGAATAGTGATTTGGAACTGTGAAAATGAAACCTGCAAATTTAAACCATGTAGTGGTTTTGTTCAGTGAAAAATTTAAAAAGGTCCTATGACTTTTATTTTGTTTTTTGAATGAAAGCAGCACTGTTTATTTTCATACCACTGAATTGAAAGAATAGAAAAAGAACTACAGTTGGTATAGCAAACCATTGAGCCATCTATACAGACACCTGAGAATAAGTTTTTCCTTCTATTGACCATCTTCTGCAGCTACTTGCTTCAGCTTTGTCATTCACTGACATTTCAACCCTGTCAGCTACTGTATCCTCTGATGCTGACTGGAGATGGCCTTCTGATTGTCCTCCAGTGTAAATGGGGGTGCTGTACTTTAAAAGGATAGATTTAAACTGGATCAGAGGTGCATCCGTAAGAACACCCATTGAGTCAAAATCAGTTCGACTTAGTTGAAAGCCCACTTGAGAAAGATAGCACAAAAACTTTTTTAACTTTGACATGTTCATTCCTTTAATGCTGCATCTGTGGATGTTGTAATAGAAGGGAGGATGTTCAGTCATGACATCAGTCTTTTGCTTCTTGACTAAATTTGTAATCATTTCATTACTTTTTCTCTTTCCTTGGGCACTGTAATCTGTTGTGGTATCATCTGTAGTTTTAACAGATACACCATTTTCTTCTTGCTTATTGAGATTTGAAGGTGCATGAACTGAAAACTGACTCTGAGGTGTACACTCTGATTCAAAAATTAATGTTTTTATTAGGGTCTGAATGTCATCCAACCCATGGTGAACAGATTCAAATAACATTCTTTTGAGGAATCCAGTATTGAAAAGGGAACTTGACCACAATGGTCCAAGCTCTATTGCTGTCTCTCCACACATGCTTCCATGACAGTTACATGGCAACTGTCTATATGGGTTTTCTTCCACCATGTTACCATCCTTCTAAAAAATTCTTTCTTCACACCACTGACAATGGACTAAGTACTGAATCTTTTTGGCTGTTTCATCTGCTGAAGTAGGTCCCCTCAAAACTCTCAAAACCACCAAAACAAAATGTTCCAGAACCACTGCAAACAGTACTTCTATGCCTTTGTTACACCGGGCTGCAGCTCTTGCTACAGCTACTACAACAATTCTGGCTGCTAGTTCCTTGTAATATTCCATTCGGACAATATTACACCCGTAGTGATGTTGTGCAACATGTTGTGCTTTGGCATATAAGGAACTGATATCTGTAGAAGTCACTGATACTATGCCAAAGTTTCTTATATTTCTGAATGCAGAATCTAGGTAGTTCACGGATGTTCCAAAAGGGTCCAGGTGTATGAAATAAAAAATCTCAAATGCATTAGTACATTTGCACCCATTTTGGTCACCTTAATGTTACCAAGATTTTCTTCTCCTTCCTTAAGATTATCATCACTCTCTTTCTTTTCTTTACTGTCTACCACAACTTTCACTTTGTTTAAATGGCAGTTTTCCTGAATCAGTGTTACAGAGTTTTCATTCCAGTCATTAATTGTAACTTTGACTGCATTTCCAAGATGTTTTGCCCACTGCAATCCCATTATACCGGTGGCTCCAAAGGCATCTAGACATCCCAAAGATTTGCATTCCTCAGCCAAAGCAGCCAATGTACAGAATATTATTTGTCAATTTAGTTTCATTTTGGGATTAAAATAAGAATCTGTTTTCTGAGGTATGGAATAGTTAGGACAAACTTGTACATCTGTATCTGCTTCTTTCAAACTTTCATTAGATGGTTTAGTAGTAGAGGCAGCAATATAACTGGACTTAGTCTCTCCTTTATTCACATGGCGCCTAACATGTCCTAGCATGTCAGTTCTTCTGGTGATTTTGCTGAACAAATAACAAAATGATAATGGGCGCCCATTTTACTGGATATCTCTTCTCCAATAATTGGTTTTACTGGTCGACAGGGTAAGTGACAGATGCACATCCTGTAACCTTCAACGGAGACTTTCCAGTGTAAATTCTGAAGGTGCCAACGAAGCTTGTGACTCTCACAAGCTCTGAATTTTTCTTTAGGACACAATGGGCAAGCCTATTTGTTTCCTGCATCAAGATTATCAGAGTTCATTGAACTGGCAGAGTTAAAATCTCCTTCAGTTACCAACGCTAACTTCTCTAGATCAGCAAGTGGCCTTTGAATTGAGATGCGTCTCTTGCTTTCAGCCTCCTCTGGGACAGAGGCTAGGGAGCAGGGTAGGACCGCAGCCCAGGCAAGGGCTGGGGCTGAAGCTGAGGCCGGAGTCCGAGCCGAGTCTGGGGCCGGAGTTGGGACCTGAGCTGAGGTCGGGGCTGGGATCAGGACCTGGGCCACCTCCTCCTTCTCCAGGGTCAGCAGCTCTTCCTCAGCCATGTCCTGCTTAGTTACGGCCTCCGCGCCAGGGCCGCCTGGGTGCCGGGAGGGGCCTCACGGCGGGGTAAGAGGGCCGACGTGAATGCCCAGGCCTGGATCCAAGGAGGGGGAAGAGAATGGGAAGGACGGGATCCGTTCCGCAAACCGAAGACTCAGAACCAGCAACCAGATCCTGTGCGGAGAAAAACCGAAACCCAGGGGCAGCGATTCGAGATTCTATGACTTTTAAAATGGGGTTTTTTTTTAATCGGAAATTGAATTCAGGACCTGGCGCTTGCCAGGCAGGCGCTTGTGCCTCTGAGCTATATCAACGGCACCTTTTAAAATGTTTTGTCAAAGCATTAAAAACAATGTGTATTATAAACATATAGGGAAATAAGGTAAAACTAATTAAAGTCATGTTTAATACCGTCTAATTTAAACCATTAGGCAATAAAAACAACGCTTCAGGGCTGAGAGGGAGCTCAGTGGGAGAGCTCATCCATGCGTAAAGCTCTGACTTCCATTCTTAGCACTATAAAAAAAAAAAAAGTTTTTTTTGTGGGAAATAATATCATCATCAAGAGTCCTTTCCCGTTGTATAAGGTGTGCTTGAAGTAGACATCTTCTCTATGTCTTGGCGAATTGTCTTACTTTTCTACATTTGTATCGGTTTTCATTATTTTATCCTTTGTACCATCAATATTGGGAACTACACCTTGATTGTCTTGATAATATGAAGATTTTCAAAACCGTCACTTTCCCTGGACACCTTCATCTTCTTAGTCTCAACCTCTTGTCTTACTTCTATCATTATGTTTTACCTTTAGTGAGTCCCTCCTGCTGCAGACCTGGACTGCCTGAAGGACAGCAGTGCTAGCGTTTTCATGGGCAGCTGTTTTGTCTTTAAATCTGTTTGTGCCAGTTTCAAATTTTTCTTTAGGGTCAGCGCTTTTCATTTCCTTGCTGTGCTTTTGTTTTGTTAGCCAATTTCCTTTTTTTTTTTTTTTTTTTTTTTTTTTTTTTTTTTTTTTGGAGGATGGTTTTATCCCTACAAGATAAAAGAAACATAGCTACACATCTGCTACCTGGGCTGAACTGAATAACAAATACAAAATCACTATTGAAAGACTTTGAGAGAAACAATGTGACTGGTCACTGATCAGGATGGTTTGTTACAAACATAGCAATTCATGAACTGAGGAATTCGCAAAACAATGTGTACTTTGTGTAGTTACTCAGTGTATCTCTTGGGGTTCTGTAGAAGAACAGATTCAGCAGGAAAAAATATATATATATATATAATTATATTTATGCATATATTTTATATGCTCTATGTTGTATATTTATTTTAATTATTCATACATGTAACTATATTAGCTAGGGTTATAGGAACAGAGGCAGGAGAATCCAAAATGCCCATGTGCAGAAGGAGAGTAAGAGAAGACAGCTCCTTGATCAGCCCAAGAAGCTGGATGCTGTGGAACTGGCATCAAGAATGCAGTGCCAGTCCGAGATCAGAGGCCTGGCAACTCCCCAGAGGGTCTCTTTAGGCATTGGAAAGCTGGTGGCCACAAGTGATGGCATCAGAGACAGAAGAACAAGCTCAAAGAGAATGCAGTTTACAGTGCAGCAGATTTCCTTTCTCCTTCATTCCAACCAAGCCCATTGGATGATGCCACCCACAATAGGGGGAGGCCGCCCCTGTCAGTTTGCTGGCCCAGTTGTCAATCATTGGGATATACCCACAAGTGTGCTTTCCTAATTTGCTAGGCATTTCTTAAAACAGTCAAGGTGACAGAGCAGCACCAGTGGTCACAGTCGGGGTTGATGCAACTGCGGTAAATTGAATTTGAACCATGCTTTCACAGGAGTGGTGTTATTCATCTATACAGTGGAATTTGAAGTTTGCATTTGTCAGAATGTGCAAAGCAAGATCTTCTTTGATGCTATTAAACCACTAACTGATGCTGTGACACTGATCAAAGGGGAATGCAGATACAGAAAGAGGAAGTGCATGAATGCATGCGTGCATGTGAGCATGGGCATGTGTGCCTGGTGGGGGGGGGTAATAGTAGGCAAAGGAAGATTAGCAAGTGGAGTCCTTGCGTGGATCAAAGATATGATGCAAGGTTACAGAAAGAAGAGTGACATGGAAGATTAGTAAAAGCAGATTTCTCCACTTCAATTTTGCTTTATGGAAAGGATTAGTTGGTAAGAACTCTAGTTTTTGACTGGAAAAAATACTTTAAAGCCATGACCTTAAATATAATCAATACATCAGAAAAAAAAGATATGCTGTTGTTAAAGAGTTGCAAAATAGTGAAATTTCCTTTTATATTCCAATCTCTCTTCTTAAAAAAACAGTAACTGCTAATAATATATGTTTAAGATCTGACATTGTTTTCCTTATGATTTGCCTTAATTTAATGCCAACTCTGGTGTTATGTGGTGCTTACTTTTGTGAGATATTTGTGAAAATTTGGAAGAATTTTATTGCTGGAAACAAAATGGATTTTTAAAAAACAGGTTTTCATATGAAGAAAATAAATGAAATTAATCTTTTGCACTTAGAGAAACCAAAGATACGCCTCTGTTGCTGTACTGACCATCAATGGTGAGTCTGCTAAGAAATGTAACAGATAACAGAAGACCTTCTCTAAAAAGTAAGTTTTTTGGTTCACCTGTGAAAGGACATGCTGCAGACTACCTGCTTTCCTTTAGTGTAGCTATATACTAAACTGAATCACCACAATTCCTACTGACTTTGAAATATTAAAAAATGGGAATATCTTTCAATCCAGAAATAGTTTAAATCTTAGATTTTCTAGAAAAATAGTGCTGTCATAGGTAAATGTTTTTCCTACTTTAAAAAATTATAAATTATTAAAATATTACCAAAAGTAATTCTGTGCTTATTTTGACATTAATTATACATGAGTTTAGCTTTACTACTTACATGTAAATGAACACACATACCCAGTGTTGATTTTAAGATATAAACTGTTTAGACAGACGTGATGGCGTACTTGTAAACATAGCACGCTTGGAGGCTGAGACAGGAGGACCACCAGTTCAAATTCTGTCTGGGAAATCTGGTGGCTTAGCAAGACCTTGACTTAAACACAAAGAAACAAACAAACAATCACCAAGCTGCTTGTAACTGATGTAGCTCAATGCAAAGACCATCAGTTCAATCTCAAGTACTGAAAAAATGTAAAGATATAAACTGGTTATAAAAAAAAGATTGGTATAAAAAAAAGATTGGTAACTCTGAACACCCCATCCCTCTTCTTGATGTCACCCTTTCCCCAAAACTGACCTCTGAAGTGGGTAAAATCTTTGACTTGAGTTTTTTATTTCATTCCCTTCCTTTTGTTGAAGGTTTTATCATGAGTGGATGATCAAATCACATATTGTTTACTTTTGCACATTTTTGAAATGTACATCAAATCTATATCTACATAAACATTCTGACTTATCTTTTTATTTTCTTATTTTTGATTAACATTTTTGTTCAACTGTGATGTTTAACCACATGGATATGTTTAGCAATATATTCATTTCCTTCATTTACAATTTGCATGACATATCATTATAGAATTCTGCTAACCTCTATCATTTATTCTGGAAATGGTTATCTTAATATTTTCAGATTTTAGGGCTGGGGATTTAGCTCAGCGGCAAAAGTGCCTGCCTGGCAAGCCCAAGGTCGTGAGTTCTGTTCCCGGTACCGGAGAAAAACAAAAACAAAAACAAAATTTCAGATTTTATATAGCTTTTAAGTTTTATGCATGCATTTCTCATTGTGCATAGCTGTATGATCTCCAAGAGTTACTCTAACAAAAATTGCTTGATCAGAGACTTGATCAGAGGCTTGATCAGAGGCTTCTGTTTTACTTTTATTTGTTTATGCAAAGCAGTTACATGAATTTATCCTTCCAACAGCTATTCATTGAAGTTTGCATTTCCCCTACATTTTGCTGAGGCTTTTAAAATAGTGACAGTTTGGTGGGTATGAAATTATATTTCATTGTGGAATTAATTTACATTTGACAATTGGTGTAATTAACCCTGACCTTCTTTAAAAGTCTGCAGGATTCATCCTCTTCAATGTGTATGTGGTTTCTCAAGACTTCGGCAAGAAGAGTTCCAAGTATGTGCTGGAAACCACTGATAGCAGATATCTGAGAGACAGAAGAGAGGGAAAGGGGGAGGAGTCAGAGCAGACATCCTTTTGATAAATTTAAGCTGAACGGGTTTAGAGATTATCAGCAGGTCCATGGAGGGTTTATTTTTAGATGAGATTTACTTGAGCAGGTTGTGTGTTAAGTGGAGGAGCCCAGGTAATGTGGATGCAGAACTGAATGATTTGGACAATAAGCAGTGCTCATGCGAGATGAGAAAACTCTGTGAGCATAAACAAGTTTGTAAAGAGTGGTAATTTGTGAGAGAAGATACACATTAAGGTTGCAATATTTTAAATATGATGAGGTGTTTTTTTTGTCTGGTAAGAATGAAAGGAAATGTGGGGAACCTCAAAGGGCTGGTGAAGGTTTTAAGGAACTGATAGAGACTGGAAAATCAAAGTCTTTGACAAAGTGTGACTCATCACACTTTCTTCATGCATTAAACATGGATTTTTTTTTTTAAATAGAAAGCATAGAAAATTAGAAACTGGGAAATCCACATGTAAATAAGATTTAGTCCTGGTTTCAAAGAAGTCCAGGAAGAAAATCCAATATGCAAATACATAGTGATGCAATGAGATGCTTTTTAAACAGATGTTGTGTACTTGGCACAGTGGGAGCAGGGAAAAGAGTAACTGACTCCAAGTGAATGAACAGGGATGGCTTCCGGAGTGACAGCTGAGCAGAGCACTCAGGAGAGGACATGCATTCTTTTAAGGGCAGGAACCTGTCCTCAGATACCGAAGGGAAGGAAGTCGGTTTCTGCATTATGCACCTGAGTTTATTTATGGACAATGCAGTAACATCAGTGAGCTTTTTTGTTTGTAATGATTATTTTAAAAATTGACTTTATTTTTCAGAGCAGTTTTATTTTCACAGTGAGTTGAGACAAAATTACAGGGTTCCCACATACCTCTGTGCTCATACACTCAGCAGAAGTTTTTCAGAGAATGTTATGATGGAGATGATTTAAGAAAGCTTCTTTTGGTGAAGTCTGCAATTCTTAGGAGATTCAGTGTGGGAGACAGTGTTGATGAGATTTGGTGATCAAGTGAACAAGAAGGAAAAATTAAGGTTGCCTCCAGAGTTTTACCTTTTAAGACCGAGAGACATAACTTACCTAAGCAGAGGATAGAAGAGGATGGGAAGTTTGGGTGGATTCTATATACAGAATGATTAGGTGCTAAATTTGGGATAGAATTTTTTTTCATTTTCTTAAATGTTCAAAAAAGTTAAAGAGTGAAATATCAATTTGACCTCATGACATAGAGATTTTATTTAATTATTGTAAAGACAATTTTATATGCCATATAGTAGCAAAATCAAAACAATTTTGTTTTTGAAAAATTGAAAATAGATCATTATTATAATCATCATTGTACAAACAGTGAGAAATTATTGTTCAGTAGAAGTAAATCAATACATTGGAGAATATTCTGATCCCATAATTACCTTGAGGTTTAGGATATTTCATGGGTGCACAGACTTGTGTAATGATTAAGTCTACTTGTCAACTTGACTGGAATAAGAAATTCCTAGAGAGGTTACTGGGCAATGTGAGCACTATATTTAGCAGTGGATTAACTACTGCTGCTCATAGCTGAATATGCTGTTGGGAGGTGGAGCCCAAATAAAAGGAATGAGCATTACTGGGCTTAGATGAAAGTAGTGAGCATGTTTTTGGAGAGTATATTTCTTTGCTAGCAGTCCTCCCCTATGCTCTGCTTCCAAGCCAACATGAAGTGAATATTCTGATATTACTACCACGGAACCAGCAAACGATGGACTGAGCCCTCTGAAGCTGTGAGTCAAGATTAACCTTTCAGCCTTTAAATTGCACATGTTGAGTACTTTGTACCAGCAAAGGGAAAGCCAATGCAATATAAAGATATACTAATACAATGTAAATCCTAATATTCACTTTTCCAAATTCATTTTACCTCAGATTCTAAAACTTCATTAAAAGATTTTATTGTAGTTTGTTCAGGTGAAATACCAGTCATATCAGGATATGGTGATTAACTAATATATTCATTGTTAAATATATAATTATGTTACAATCTTATTTTTGACAATGTAATTTCTAATCAATAAAAGAATTTATGAAAAACTATTTTGAAAACCAGAAAACACAATTTCATGCCTCACAGGAAATAAAAATCAAAATAATTTAAAGAGTGATATTATTCTATGAACTGAGCATCTTCTTATTAACAAGACCTTTTGTGTTTCTCTGACTAATCTTTAGAGTGATGACATCTGAGCAAGGTCTTGAAGACCTTTTAAACCCTCAAACACAGATTGAATTGTGTTCAGCAGGTTTTTATTTTCAAGTGAACATTCCAATTTTAGCCTAGGTGTTAGCTGAGATTACTCTGCCATTTGAAACCTTTGAAATTGCATTTAACCCCTTTCCCAAATTCTGTCAGATACGTGGTGCCAGTCTCATGGTTTCTGCAGACTCTGATGCTTTACATTCTCCTGTTCTGTCTTTTCTATTGCTGCCTGTCCCTTCCTCTGATTGTTCTCTTTTGTCTTGTCACACCAACCTGGCAGTAGCAGTTAATATTTCACTGAGATTATTTCCTTTATTCCAACCTTGCAGTTATTTTTTGCATATTGCAGAACTCATTAAGATTTTGTAGTTTACAGGAAAAAATTACATAACTATCCATAAAACACGTTTTTTGAAAAATTGCTTCAGTTCTTCTGCCACTAGATACTGGTTACATTTTTGTGAAAGCTTCAACTTTGTGACATGTGGTTTAGTTCTCTTTCTCTAATGGTTTTGTTCAAATCTTTTTCCATTCTTTATGTATTCTCTTTCCTAGCAGGGTGGTAAGTTAGGAAGTCCTTTAGAAATGTAGATTCTCATTTATTAGATAGAGCAATCTTGCTACTATCCCTTTATTGACTTCAAGATAATTTGTTTTAGCCAAAGGTCCATTTTTGTGCTAAGCAAAAGTTCTTCATACACTGTCTTATTACTATAAATGAGGAATGAATTTTGAAATCGAGAAATTGACCATTCCAACTTTGCCCTTCTTCACTATTGTTTTTGTTATTTTGGGTGCCTAAATTCCACTTATATTTTAGAATCAAGTTGCAAAGAAGTTCATTTGATTTTTAAAAGTAAAGATTTCATTGAATTTGTACCTCAATTTGGATACTATTGCTGTATGAACAACATTAAAATTTCCACTCCAGGAAGGTTGGAGTGTCTTTCCATTTACTGAGGTCTTTTTCGATTTCTTTCAACAACTGTTTGCAATTTCCAGACAGGTTTTAAACTTTTAGGTTAAACATATTTCTCAATATTTCATTATTTTGCTGCTATTAAGGGAATTATTTTTTTAATTTCATTTTCAGATTGATAATTACAGCCATATAGAAATACACTGTGTTGAGTTGATCTTGTAACTTGAAACCTTGTTGAATCTATTCATTAGCTCTAATAATTTTTAATAGATTCCTTCCCTGAGGATTTTCTATACCTCTTATTTTTCTAAGATAATCTATAGATTATCTATGAATCTTAGAATTTTATCCTGAGCATAAAAATAGTTTTACTGTTTGTTTTCCCATTAGGATAATTTCTTTTTCATTTGTTTGTCTGACTGCATAACTAGACCATAAAGTACAATGTTGAATAAAAGTGGTAAATGTGGAGATCCTTTTCCTATTCCTAAGGAAAACACATTAAATTCTTCATCTAGTGGTGTTAGATGTGGGTTTCTCATAGACCCCCTTCATCAGGTCAAATTCCTTTCTATTTCAGTTCACTAAGTGTGTTTTTTTAATTACTATTAAACTGTGCTGAATTTTGTCAAATAGTTTTTTCTGCACCTGAGATGACCATGTGATTTTCTGTTTTATTCTATTGATATGATATCATATGTTTATTGATTTTTTGGACATTAAACCAATCTTTTCATGTTTTGGGTAGTTCCTACTTGGTCATGATATACAATCCCTTTGACATGTTGTTGGATTCATTTTGCTGCTATTTTGTGGAAGATTTTGAGGTTTTACTCATAAGAGATGTTGCTTAGTTTTCTTTATAGGGTTTTTATTTGTAATTGCTTTTACTTTTGGTTTTGCTAATAATTTTACAACTCTAATCAAAGTCAAATCTAGCTCATGTGTGCAGTTCACTCATACATTCAATAACAATTTATTATAAATCCACTACCTGGACCTCTATTTTGTGAAAATATCAGTGAATAATGCAAAATTTCTTTTCTCAAAGACTTTAATAACCATAGAAATATAAAAGAAATACATAAAAAAACTAATAAATATATGTTATCAAAGTTAGTAAGTGATTAAAGATAGAGAACATGGTAAGGAAAAAGAGGTTAAGGAGACAAAGGAAGCCCTCAGGAGCATCAAGGGGGCACATGAATTGCGACCTGTATAAAGTGAAGGTGTAAATCATGAGACTATTTGGGGAGAATCTCTTCAGATAGAGAAAATAGTAAGTGTAAAATATGAAGCAGAAACATGCCTGATGAGTTTGAGGATTAAAAAGGAGGCCAGAAGGATGGAAGAGAGTTAGTAAATAGGCATTAATTAGAATTATATCTAGCTGTGCCCAACAGAAAATATATTTACATTGATTTAATAAATAGGACCTCTAATTGTAACCATGTAAAAAAGGCTCCTATGGAAGCTCCAGGATACCATCAGGAACCCAGTTTCTTTCTACTTTTTCTCTCTATTAACCTTGGCTTAAATTTTCAATGTACATGTTGTCTTGTGTCCAAGATGTCTGATCTCCTCCTATTTGCCCTTCAAACTTTCAGGCAGGAAGAAGATGAAAAATGAAGATTTAAAGTAACATGGAGGCTAAACTAGTGCTTTGAAGGTACTTTTTCCTTTTGGGAAACTAAGAGACAACTTCTGCTTAGTAGCTACAGTATGGCATAGGAATTCTCCTTGACACAAAAAGCTACATGTGCCAGGTGATCAATGGAGATCTTTAGATAGGCAAATTGGCCAACTAGCATCATGATTCTTTCAGCTGAAAAAAGAGAGAATAGTTTCGTAGAGTCAGCTAATAGTTTCTGCTCTATGAAAGTAGAAACATGCGAGGGCTTGCAATTTAAAAAATGGGCAAAGAACCTTTCATATGCCCTTTGTTCCCTGCTGACCCACTGGTGTGAAGCACCCAAGTGATAGGGTGGTGGGCGCAGGGTTCAGTTTGGTGGAACTACTACTCTGTCCTTGATGAACCTCCCCCCTCCCAGGGAATCTGGCTATCTCATAAAGCAGAGCCTGTCTGTTGAGATAAGTACACAATCTTCAAGCAAGTCACATGTGTAATGTTAAAAGGGCATTATTTATGCCTTTTTATTCTAGAAATTGTGCATTTTGAATACAGGGGACATACTTCAATGCTTGTTCAATGCATCTAAGGCATCCTGGAAGACAACATCCTAAACTCACGAGGTGCTGTCCCTGGGATAACACTGTAGCCAACTTTTAATAGGTCATTTTTCCAGTGTATTAGGCTAACAGCTTTTGGGTGGATACGGTGAACAAATACTCACTCTTACATCTTACATCTCTTTATTGTAAAGCAGGCTCTTTCTGCTGATGCAGTTTTGTACAAGATTACATGTAAGTGAGCTGTCAAATAGGTTCTGACACTGCAAGTGGCAAAGTCAGACTGATGTAAGTATCAAATTTGGTAAGGCTGGATTAGTATCTCACTAGGGTGAAAGTGATCTCCAGCAATCAGTGTAGAACTAATTACCCTGCATTGCCTATTAGGGGATGGTACCATTTTAGATGTCATCAGTGGAAGTGTCAGCCTTGTGGAGGGGAAGCCCATGCTATGGTTTAATTCATAGCTTCCATTCCTGACATCAGGGCACTGTATACTTGATCTCTTACTTAAGCACTGGGATGAACTGAGGAGGATGGATAGGTAGGAGTGAGGCATGCTGTTGTAATGAGAATTTTGCCTGAAAATGGATGCTGTCTGGTAAAAATAAACTTTAAATATACAAAGAAATACACCTCATACTCAGTTCTATGGGTCCATCTTATGGATAGCAATTCCTCAAACTAACATTTCCATGGCAATCTCACAACTTCCCAGCCACTACTAACTAAATTATTTATCGCTACTGAGAGTTTATGGAGTATCTGTGACTCAGACCACTGTTTCTACTGCATAAAGCAGCGAAACAATGTGTGCTCTTACATTTACCCACGAGGACTTTCTTCATCAACTTCTGAATTAATTTGGTAGGACAGAGGCAGTATATTTTTTGCAGTGTGGACCAATCTACAGCCTTGGCCCATTTATGAATCTTGGTCTTACTTGATCATTGTGAATCGCTCAGGAGCAAAGAGAGGGGATGTAACACTGTGCAACAGAGGTAGGTAACACAGGAGTTGCATGTATGTTCTATTTATTTTGTCCTTAGGACCAGAGCAGACTGGTTCTTGAATGTACCAAATGCATCATACAGTGCGTTTCTTCTGTATTCCCTAGGCTTGTGACTTCTTTGGTTTGCTAATATTCAGTTAATGATGAGCATCTTTAATTACACTGTCATATGATATTTCATGTTCAGATATTCAATCTCTACATCAGCTCAATATCATAACAAAAATTGCTTCTCAAAAGGGAAGTAGTTTCCTGCCATACACATAGTTTTGTGCCAGAAACCCAGGGTTATGCATTGTAACTTCTGTTAGGTCTTGCCAGAGATTTCACACACCATTGCTACAGATAACGTTATATCATTTAACGGCTGAGTTACATGGCCTATATGCTAGAGTCATTTGAAGCACAGTCCTGCAGATCAGAGCAACAGTGAATACTAATAGCTTCTCAGTAACTGGTTAAATGTGTCAGAAAAGTAAGGCCACATGTGAAATATTATGTCTAAAATCCAAAAAGGGCTCACAGAAAGCATGCTTTTCTTACCGATAGAAGGGGCAGAGTATTTAATATGCTGTGGAGCACTGAAAAGAGCAAAGACTTACAGTTTCAATTTTTATAGAAAGCTGTAGATTCATACAGCTCTGGGATGGGGAATGAATACATACCAGTGTCTGTCTCTCTTTGCTTTCATAAAAAAATACTATTTTTGACCTATTTGATGGGAATTTAGAATGCATTTACTGAATACTTACCATTCCCAAGCTCAGAAATTTATACTAGGTTCTTTCTAAAACAGCTATATTTGAGGCAGCCACTTCTCAAGTTTATGGTAGTCCATGTTCTTTGCCATTGTTGACCATTATAGGAACTTTCTCTTTTAACTTTATATTTTTTATTAGTACATATTTGTCATGTGTATTGATCACATTTATTGTAAGGAATTTGTATCTGTACATAATGTATCTTAATTCTTCTTTTTTTTCCCATTCCTCTCTCCTACTTTCAAACCTTATTTCCCTCCCGATTTACAAAATCTTTGTTTCCACTTTTTCCTCCTATTCTCTTTTTTACCTTCTTCCCTCCTTTTTCTTTCTCCTTCTCCCTTCTTTGTTCTCCATCCCACTTGAACATGTTCTTCCTACAACCCAATATCTGTCCTACCTTATGCTCCTTATTTACCCTTTCAGTTTCTCACACAAGAGAAACAATGAGATATTTGTATCACATGATACATACTATTTTTAGAACTTTGATGATGTTAATTTTTTCAATTCCTGCTAGTATATGGTATTTCTTCTGATTTACCTTTGCCAGAGTCAAAAGACAGGATTAGGGACTTCCAAGTAGTTTTCCTAAAATGTTGATTCTTTTATAGGCCAGAAAACCAATGTGATAATTTTGCCAGTTTTTAAGTATCTACATCTCAAAAATATTCCCAAATATGTTCAAGGTCATGTTGAACCCATAGTGAGGTAGACCTGGACTAGAATTTTGTCATATGTTGTGCCAAAGTCAACATTTCTACCTGGTGGGTTACGATGGTGCTGGGATTCCCCTAGTAAAAGGGTTAACTCAAATCATCTTGTGTTTGAAAGGTCTCAGTAATTTCCTTTTTGCAGCACACACTTAATTTGGTAAATCACATCATGACTCCTTTTGTGAAGGAGTGTGGAAATTTCTTGGGTCTCCTCACTGGGATCTAAGATACGTTTGATTAATGGACTTGGGACCGTTCACAAAAGAACTAAGGAAATAAAAGAGATTTTCCATTATAGTGGCTGATTTTAACCTTCTGCCTGTCATCTCTTGTTTTTTTCTTTCTTATTATTAAAAAAAATCACATCTACAAATCCCACTTCTCTGTCCTTCTATTTTACCCCCAGGAACACATGATATATTAGTAATCGTCAGACATCTCTGTGGATATAGACTTAGTGATGCACATTTTGGATTATTACACCTGAAGGTCACTAAATATGCCTTGTTTTTGATGGCTAAGTGCTATTACATGACCTCTACCATCCAAGATTTCTACCATCCGAGATTTCTATCATTCTCATTACAAATAGGAAGCCAAGGTCCAATGTAGAGTTTTCTACTGTCAGCCTCAGCCTACAAAGGACTGCTACTTGTGAAATTCTCCAAGAAGCCAGTGGCTTTCTTAATATTCAATTCTGTATTGTTGGGTGAAGTGAGTATCCTCTGACTATGGCCAGAGTCAATTCTACATTTCCACAAAATAAATAATTTTAGCCTGGAACTGGTACTTCAATACTTGGCCATGATAGTTCCAGAGTTTCAACTTCATTTATTGCAGATATCCACACTTCTGGTGATCTTGCTAGGGTATTAAAATGAACTGTAGTAAATCCTGATGTATTACCCCTTTAGTCACACAAGACAGATGGGCTATCCTCCTCTGGCTGTGCAAAGACCTGACCTCATGATTGATCTGGTGACAATGGGGAAAGAAGATGACAAATCTTGAAGTGGACATATATCATCAGGCAAGTTTCCAGCTTCAGTGAAATATAAGCATGGCCCCCAGGCAAGGGAGAGAGTGTTGCTTCTGTTATTCTGAAGGACTCAGGAGGATATAGCAGTTAAAACCCTCTAGTTCATCTAACCAAATGTATCTTCCTAACTTTCAAAGCATCCTTCTCTAATTTTACACAGAAGACATATTGAGGCTATGAGATTTGACCCCTTTGTGTTACTCTTAGATCATCTGTATTCAGTCACACTTAGATCATCTGTAGGATGATAAAGAATAACCTACAAAATTATCTAAGGATTCAAGAAGCATTTTCCATTGGCTTCCAGTTACATTTGTTAATGGTTGCCTCATTCTGTGTTAACTCCTCTGAACTTCTGAGTTTCTTGTGCTTGATTACCAAACAGGATCCTGCATGCTTCCCAAATTGAGGTAGCTGAGATCACCTTGGAGCAGAAGAAAGTGGGTAATACACATTTGAAAACACAGCATGAAGAAATTTGAAACTTGTAATGAGGAGCTAGGATCCATTCAATGACAAATCTCAGAACTGAAAACAAAGGATATTTAATATATGTTGTTCTTTAGTTCCTTATTTTGGTTAAATTTCAGGGTAATAGAAAAAAATTTTAATATCCTCTTACAAAATATTTTTTTTCTTTGCTAGCCAGAAGTTCAGGTTCATAATTTCTCTGCTCTGCAGAAAGTTAGGGATAGATCCCTGATATCTGGGCAGCTTGTGAGCAATTTCCCCAATGAGATGTTTATATAAGAGGAAAAAAATGGTATAATGTCAAACTCAGATGTAAAGTGGCCCAGTGATGACAGCCCCTTCCACTACCCTTTAAGTGAGCAGGAACATCTACCTCAAAATTTTGGGTGCAGGAACATCTACCTCAAAATTATAAGTAGGGTCCAAATACATTGACAGAGAAATCAATCATAAGACATTATCAATAAGCCATATTATAAACAAAGCAAGAGATTATTCAGGAAAATGTGCTGAGAGTTAAGGTTACTGGTAATCTAGGGAACAGAGTAGACTCAGATGAGTAATACGTTCTTGTGGTATTTTTATAAAATAAGCTTGTTTTTCTTTGAAACTGGGACTAAAAATAGTTTATTGTGAGGGACCTACTTAGTCACCAGGTGAAAAGCCAAGAGCGCTTACACTATGATAAGAAGGCAAAGCTGAAATCCCAGTTTTGCTCATGACAGTGTTTATTTTCAGACTGTTCTTAATGCTAATTTCTATTCTCAAACTCTACTGTTTGTGGATAAAAGTATGACCCATCCCCGAAGAGTATTCACATTCTATTATCTATAGCCTATGAATATGTGATCTTCTAGGGCAAAAGAAACTTCACAAATGTGACTAAGTTAAGGATCTTGATAGTCTTCAAACATGTAGATCATTCTCAATTATCTAGATCAGTGGGAGCAATGGAAATATAGTGTTCTTATAAAATAGAGTAGAGATGTGGTGCTGCAGGCAGGAAAATTGAGAGCAAAAGAAAGTTAAAGACGTTAGGTTGCTGGCTTTGTTTTTTGTTTTTTTTTTTTGGTTTTTCTCCGGCACCAGGAACCGAACTCACGACCTTGCACTTGCCAGGCAGGCGCTTTGCCGCTGAGCTAAATCCCCAGCCCCGGTTGCTGGCTTTGAAGATGGACAAAGAGCCTAGCAGCCAAAGAATGAATGCAAGTGGCCTCTAGAAGCTGTCAAGGACAAAGGAAAGGATTCTCCTCCAGAACCAGAAAGAAGGTAGTTCTGCTGCCACCTTGATTTTAGCTCAGAGAGATCCATTTATGATGCTTCACCTCCAGGACTAGAAGCTCATACAAATTTTTGTTGTTTTTAGACCAACAAATTTGTGCTAACTTGTTACAGTCACAATAAAAAACAATTACAATGGCCATTTCCTATTTACAGCTTCTGGAGTTTCCTACTTTTCTTTTCAGACTTCCACAAGATATAAACTCAAGCATGCTTCATTTATTTTTTTTAATTTATTTTAAAAATAAAAGAAGGAAAACAAATTACCAAACAGATATCCATTTAAAAAATAGCATAAGAACAATATAAGCAATACAGAGTTACAGACAAAGTGGTGGGAAATTAACAATGGTTGTTGTATTACGTATTGATATCTTCAAAGTGGTTTCTCAGGAAAACAAATAGAGACATGCAAGACTGATCAAATAATTAATCATTAACTGTTCCTTTTAACAAAGCAATAGAAGACAGTAGTACAACTATGTTAGCTATCCTGTATATACATACATACATAATTTCTCCTTCTTTGTTGTCTCTGTTCCCTCACCCCAGTTGGTGTTTACTTTTGAACATTTTCCTTTCCTTTCGCAATATCTGTCATACCTCCTAATTTTTATTCACTCTTCCAGGTTCTTACACTAGTGAGACAATACTTTGCGTACACATGGAGGTCTGGTTTATTTCACTTGAGTATGGTCTCTAGTTGTGACCATTTACCAGTAAAAAGCCTCGAGTTTATCTTTCTTTATAGCTGAGTAGTATTCTATTAAGAATTAAGAATGGCTATCATTAAGAAATCAACCAATAACTAATTCTAGTGAGGCTATGGAGAAGTAGGAACTCCTCTCCACTGCTGGTGGGAATGCAGACTGGTGCAACCACTGTGGAAATCAGTTTGCAAATTCCATAGCAAACTAGGTCTAGAGATCCCATTCAACCCAGCTATTCCCCTTCTATGTATTTTCCTAGAAGATCCAAAAGCATCATATCACAGCAATATATGTGCATCCATGTTCATAGCAGCGCAATTTGTAATTGCTAAATTGTGGAAGCAACCCAAATGTCCATCCACTGAGGAATGGATAAGCATGCTTCATTTAAATATTCATTTCTTACAAGGAAATCATTTTTTCCTAGTCTGATAAACTGGGCCGAATAATGAGAAACTGAAGATTCTCCTTTAGTGTGTTTTGTTGCTATGTTATGTTAAGTTATGTTACGTTACATTACGTTAGCTTAGGTTATGTAATGTTATGTTATGTTATCTTGTTATGTTAGTTTTGCTTATGCTAAACCTACTTCTGAGGAGTTATCAGTCTCACATTTATGCCTAATGCAATCCTCACTTCTGTAAGTCAAATATGCTCTCTGTTGTAGTCTGAATGTGTCCCCCCAAATTCATGTGTTGGATACTTCATCCCCAAGGCAACAATGTTTGGGAGGTAGGGCCTAATTAGTTGGACAGAACATCTATGAATGCATGAATGCTACCATAAAAAGGGCTTTGGGCATTTCTAGGTAAATGGATGCACTCTGAGGCCATACTCTTTAAGTGGAATAAATCGAACAAATTGTTCAAATGTGGCATGGTTTCTCTGGTGTGAGAAACTGAAAGTGCAAATAAGGACCAAAATGTACAATAGATATTGGAAAATAGGAAGAAAATATTCAGATGCGAAGGAGAACGAGGGTGGAGGTGGGGGAATAGAAAGAAAGGGAAAAGAAAAACTAGAGGAAAAAAGGGAAAAAATGTAAAAAAGGATTTTGTAAATAAGGAGGGAAAGTAGTGTTGAAGGGAAGGGAGGAGAATGGGAAAAAATACAGAAGAATCAAAATAGGTCATGGACAGGTACAAATTCCCTGTGATAAATGTGATCATTGCATATATCTAAAACATGCCAGTAAAATGAATTAATTTTAAACAAAGGGCTTCAAGAAATGGGTTTGGTCTCTCCTTTCTTTTGCCGTGAAAGGACACAGGGTTCTTCTTCTCCAGAGAACACATCAACAAGGTACCATCTTAGAATCAAAGGCTTCTAGCCTCTAGAGCTGCAGAAATACATTTCTGTTCTTTTAAAATTACCCATTCTGTGATAAGATCCCATCACTATTGGTTATCTCTACAAAAATAGAAAGGAATAAAAGTTCTGTTGTACAAAGATCCACAGAAGCCAAAGAGCTCATGACTATAAGGTCATGAAGGGATTTGGAATTGCATTTAATCTTCTTGCCAAAAGACTACATTTAAGAGGTCTTCTGGAATAAAATCTTTTCCCATCTGTCCTTCTGCTAAGAGCACCATCCTTTCATTCCTTGCACTAAAGGTTTATCTCCCTAGTCTTGAATTACCTTGTTGTTATCCCCTGAGAAATGAGAAAGTGATATTAGGATACAAGTCCTTCCGTCCTTACTTCATGGAAGACAAGCACCACATTGTTCATTTTTGTCTTTTCTTTCTGTACTTATGAGGAAGAACGCTCAATAAATATGTGAACAGGGCCAAAATTCCACTTTTGTAAATGTACTCCTGGTGCCCTAAAGTGTTGCAAATCCTCAGATGCTCCTCCAGAAAGTAAATATTGTTTGGAGAGATGAGCTTATAGCTCTTATCTCCTAACTCCTTTGAGAGAACTGATTGCTCACTAATCTGCAGGACCACTGGAAATGGCATACTAGCATTTAATAAAGACCCTCTGCATCCCACATGTTGGATTTATTTATTTATTTATTTTGCTTAAACCTCATAACAACCCTGCACATAATTATTCTATCCATTTTTACAAATAAAGAAACTGAAGCTAACAGTGACACCACTAACCAGCACTCTTTCTGTTCCACTACACTAAGGAGAAAGAGTGTATTCTAAGGGGGAATGTGGTGTGATGTATGTTCATCCTTTCTCTTGGCAGTTAAAAGTAGATCAACTAAGAAAAACTTAGGTGACAAGTCCATATGAAAGTTTCCTTGGGATTTAGCATTATCACAAGAATTACATTTTACTAGGATTAGGGGTAAGATCTAAACTAAGTCTAAAGAAGGTAATACTGTTAGATTGCTAAGCCTGCTCTGGCTTTTAACTCTGGCTCCTTCCTGGGTAACCCCCTAAATATAGTGATTTAATATGACATGTCTTCTGGTATTGATTCTCTTAGATAAGAAAAGTTTCAATGTTTTCTTACCTTGTGGTATTCCCTTTATCAGAGTCAGAGAATGTCTGGGCTCATGGGGTATTCCAATACATTTCATAGCACTGAGTGATCATCTTTCATTTGTGTTTTTCTTTCTTTATTTTATTTTAATACCTTAGTATTTGGAGGACTTCCCTAAGACCTTTCAGTAAGAACATAAAAAGTAGTTTATCTATTTCCAGTACTCTTTGTAGACTATTACAGCTTTGTATTTTATGACATCTGTGATTTCAAATCTAGAAGGGTTTGAACAACACAGTTTGACCTAGGGAAAAAGGTGATTCATTCTTTGCAAGTTAAATTGGACTCGAGAGACAGTGAATCTTATTGTTAAAATTACTTTCTTGTTAAAGGTACATTTGTACACAGGTCCCCAATTTAGAATGGTTCAGTGTATGATTTTTCAGCTTTTGAGATGGTGCAAAAGTAATGCACATTGAGTTGAACCATACTTTGAATTTTGAATTTGGATCTTTTCTTGGGTTAGTGATATGTAGTATGCTGCTGTTTCATGTGGCCTGCTGGGAAGGAGTTCCAGATCACAGTCAGCCTACAGTCACAAGAGTGGCCACAGATCCTCTCCACTATGCTGTTACTAACCTCACATGTTCAATAAATTCAGTGTGTTAATCCATTTTTTATTTGATTTTGATATTTTTGATGGGCTTTTGGAGATGTAAACACATTGTGAATTGGGGAGCATCTGTACTGACAAAGCACTTTATGAATTAGTGAAGTTCTATGCAAAGGTACAGCTATTTGGGGAATTCTGTCTCCCTGAAAGAAATCTGTATAGTAAGCAACCTCCAGCAACAAGGACAAGGGACCTATTTGCAGTGAATCAAAGCCTGAGATTTTAACTAGTACCACTGCTCCTGCCTACAGTTAAAAAATTTTGTCCTTAATTTTTTTTTTTTGGTTTTCTATCTCATAAGTACTTTGGCTTTTTAAAAATTGATTCTAAAAAATAGTAATGGTTACAAATATTGTAAATATTAAGCGATACTCTTTATCTTCTCCTCTGGGAAAATATTTTAATAGTAAAAGGAAGAAACCTTTAACATTCAGAACTATCTAGGTTTTGTTTATCTTGTCCTTGTTTATTAGAAGACTTAAAACACAAATATATATTTAATATCAAATGGTATTAAACTTTAAGATATCAAGCTGAAGGAATGCATACTAGTCAGAGTCCATGAGCTATTTCTAGTCCATATAAGATCAAATTACTTTCATTACTAGGTTATAGGGAATTTAACAACTGACAATTTGCATTTGCTCTCGTAACTTGTTTTTAAAATCCTTTTATTTTAAAAAATCACATTTTTTTAGAGTCATAGAATGGTTATCTGCCTTATAAATTGCATTATTCAGTTAGCCTCAGGTTTTGAACACTTTAGTATTTTTAATGTTGGAAGTTTGTGGTATGTACTTTTTAAGCCATGTTTTGGAATTGAATGGTACTGTAAGAGCTGCAGGAAAATAAATCTGGCAGCTGTGGATAGAATGGATTAAAGAAGTGATATAGGAAATGGGAAGATTATTTAGGAAGCTTTTGAGTTGTCCAAGGCAGAAATAATGATAGTGGTTTTTGCCAGCAGTGGAATGTATAAAAGACAGATAGGACTAATGCTCTTGGGTTAGGAGCACTTGTTTGCAATTGATGGTTAGCTACAAGGAGACTAAGCAGGAAGTCTTAAAGATAATTTGTATGTTTCTTAAGGAACCAAAACAATATATTATGTCTAAGACCGTAGGCTTTTATATCAGACTAGTGTATTCTAGTTAACCTCTTGAGGCTTCAGTTCCTTAACTGTATGTGGAGATGGTAAGATTTCTTAAGGATTTGAAGAGAATTATGGCTATAAAATACTCAGTGCAGTGTCTGGCATCTCATCACCATTTGCAGTCTCAGAAGGAGATTGTCAGTATTAGTCACTACATGATAGAAACAAATGAGCCTTATTATCAAATTTATTCCATAGTCTTGCTAATTTATAATAAAATAAAGCAGGGTTTCTGTCTCTTAAACTAGAGTGTCACCTTAATATTTTAATCCTTACTCCTGCTTATAATACTGGACTAATTGGAATCTTTTCATAAGGCTCTTCTCCATGAACCTGATTTACTGGTGAGAATAGTGTATTCAGAACTTTAAGGGCTATAGTCTCTATGGTAATAAGTGTACTTTCTTTCTAGGCAATTTAAATAGCAAATAGATCAGAAGCGATAAAGGCACAATGCTGTCAAATTATAGAGGTCTGAATTGCCATTCCTATTGGAGCTAGTATCAATATAGAGCCACTGGAGGTTTCAGTAACTGCTCTAAGAGTAAAGCCATACTTTGGCTCCATGGCTGCTATATAGCTAGAAAAGATTAATCTTTGGCTGTAAATTGATGTTTTCAAATGCAATACAAAGATAAGTGGATCTGCTAAATAACTCATCTTTGGATTAAGGGTACATCTTTAATGTACCAAGTTATCTTAGGAGCAAGTGTTCTAGTGCAGTAAAAATCTTTTAAAGTAATGCTTTTGGCCCATTTGCCAAAAGGGAGTTACGTTATGAGTGACATGCTGAGCATCATGGGCAACACTTTAGAAAGATGTTAAGGAAGCACAAAATATTGTCTGTATGTTTAATTAGATGCTGTAACAGATGGAAAAGGTGTTTTAAAAGTACATCTTAGGTAGATGATTGAGATGATATTATTAGCTGAGATCAAATTCCTCTCTAGAACTGTCACCTACAAATGTGAGCCTCCAAAGGTGATCTACATGCTCAACAGTTTTTTTCTGTCCATTTATCTTATAACATTGCATAATCAGAAATAAATACCTCTTTGAGGTTGTAGAGTATGTATGTAGATATGTACAACCAAAAACAAATGATGATTTTATTTCAGTTAACTTTTATAGCTAGAATAGAAATGCTTAGATAGAAAAGTACCTTCAGTAAAACTTTCATTACTGAAAATGTGCTACTATTCCTTCTGTGGGAGGATAACGCACATAATGGAGAGATTATTTTAGCAGATAATTTCACCTTACACCTCAAATCTTTCTGCTTGAGGTCAAGGAAGAGAAGAATCTTTCTTCCCAAGGGAGATATTATGAGCAAAAGATAGAAATGGTATAAAGGAAAATTATGTTTCATCCCCAAAAGGTGAGACTGACATTTTCATTTTTGAAAACATCACTATAGAGATTATTGAAAAGATTAATCTTTGGCTGTAAATTGATGTTTTCAAATGCAATGCAAAGATAAGTGGATCTGCTAAATAGCTCATCTTTGGATTAAGGTTGTTACTTAAATTATATTCTTCAAAATGAATTTCTCCCTGTTGAGAAATTAACCATGCTTAAAAAAATAGCTCTCAAGTTTCTTGTTTGGTAAATACTCATTTCCTGTCTCAGAATTAGCCTTTCGAATTGGGGTCATCAGTGTACATACTAGGAGCAAGGAATGCAGGGATCCAATCATGGTTCCCGAATCGACTGGCCTTATGCCCCTTTAATGCACAACCTCACGGATGACGTGTGTGAAAATGGAGATGACCTTACTCAGTCCTATAGTTGACTACTCTGGATCATCTAACCTTTGCCTTGCCTGTGTATTCACCACCAAATGGTATGACAGCACATTAAATAAAACTTGCAGATCTGAAATCATTTGGTGAGTTTGCAAAACCATACAAATATAAGGAATCATGAAAAATTATTGGGGGGAAGATAAATGTGAGTAATTAATATTCACATATTTGATGGTACAATGTCAGAAGAATTTGGAATGTTTATTTACTAAGCATACATATAAAATGGGGCTTTTAGCAAGTGCATTAATCCTTAATAAATGCATTAAATTAATTTTCAGTGAGTTTAGATACCAGCTGAGGGATTTTTTTTTTTTATTTTATTTAAAAGAGCAAAAGAAGGACAACATAGCAATAGGAGGCTTCACCGAACTACAGACAAAGTGGTAGGACATTATCAATGGTTGTTATTTTACCTATTGGTATCTTCAAGATAGTTTCTCAGGAAAACATATAGACAAGTAATAGGGAGTTACAGACAAAAATGGTAGGAAATTATCAATGGTTGTTGTACTATACTTTGGTTTCTTCAAAGTGGTTTCTAAGGAAAACAAATAGAGCTATACATGAGTGATCAGTTAAATACTCACTGACTATTCTCAGTGGTTGTTGTTGAAAACACATAGTAATAAACATACATCCATTTATGAAATAGGATAGGAACATTACAAACTTTACACAGTTATGGATAGATTAGTAGGAAAATATCAATAGCTGCTGTAATACGTGTTCATACCTTCAAAGTGGTTTCTCAGGAAAACAAAGATATGCAAGAAAGATCTAACAAATAGTTACAGCTCAAGGGTTGTGAAAAATATCAGATTACCTCCTCATCAGTGACTCCCCTCACTGAGGTGTGATGGCTGGAAGGCCAGGATTGCGAAGAACGACCAAGAGACCAGCACCAGTGTCCAACAATAGGCTGTTTACTTTTTCCTCTATGGTCAAGATTACATGGGGCTCCTCCTTGAAGATGATGGTCTGGCCAGAGAGAGAAGGCACAGTATGCCATGGGCCCCTTCATTCCTGTTGGACCAGCTGGTAAGAGGGTCTGAGTTCTAAGGCCTTAGTTCAGAGGGCAGTCTGACCTCTAGTGGTCACCTTTACAGTCAGGGCATGGTCCAGGGGGCTTCTTAGGGCAGTCCCTGTTGAGGTGGCCTGGCTTTTGATAGCAGTAGCAGGTGAATGTAGTCAATGAGTTCTTCTTGGGGCCCCAAGAATCAGACTTAGGGTCTGTTTCGCTTAGTGCCACAACAAAGGCAGCTGTTTTTTCTCGGTCTCTTTGTTGTCTCTCCTTGGCCTCCTCCTCATCACAGCTATAAAATACTGAGGAAGCAGTTCTTACTAATATCTCAAGTGAGCTATCTGGGGCAAAAGCCGTTTTTGCATCTTTTTTCTACTATCTGGGGCTGACTGAGTAATAAACTTATCTGTAAGAATAGTTTATCCCTCTACTGAATTGGGATCCAGGAAAGTATGCCTTATCAATGCCTCTTGTCTAAGAAAGCAGAGGGGTGTTCTTTCCAGCCTCCCAGCACTTTGGGACCCCACAAACACTTAGTGTCCTCTCCCCAGCCATCAACACAGGCAGCAAGAACATGTGGATGAAGTCCTCAGCCCACTAGTCAATCTCAGCACCATCAGGTACAAAGTGTCCCAGGCAGGTAACCTAGACACATACCTTCTCCATGAAGGTGGTTCTTCAGAATCTGAATATTGGGCACCCATGCAATCCATGAAGTCCCAGTGCAGACGTCTCTGGAACTCCACTTGCTCCTCCACCACAGCCCACACAGCCAGGGGAAGAATGGCCTCCAAGGGGTCTCCCCAGGCATTGTGCAAGGTCCTCCTGGTTTCCAGCTCCCAAATGGCTCCCACATCCCCAGTCAGCTTGACTTCTGAGTTGTCGGGCGATGGCACTCCTGTGCTCTCCAACTCCCTGTTCATCAGCTGCTCCTCTGCTGACTCCAGACCTTTCTGGCTCTCAAGGACAGGGCCAAGAGTGACCTGCTGTGTGGCATGTTTTCCCATAGGTTTCTGCATGTTGGGATGACTCATGCACCTCTCCAGGTGGACCTATTGTGTCAGTGCTTCTCTGTGGCATGGCGTTTCTTGACTGCACAGTGGCTGCAGGCTCGAGAGCTGGCGCACGTCTCCACCCTGCTTCCTAGGTGCCTGATGCCTGCCCTTCCAGGTGCCTGTGTGGCCAGGTACACTGGGTCCTGAAGGGCCAGCACCCCCCAGCCAGCTGAGGGATTTTTATGTGGTAAAAATTATCCTCTCCCTGGGAATCTGTTTTGCTTGGACATTTACTATACTGCCCTGACATACATGCAGCAGATGCCTTTGGCCAAGAGTAAAACAAAAGTAGTTTCTTCCTCAAATGAAATGATATCATCCAGCAGGGGGGCACTTAGGAGAGGGGAACTCTGTCTTGACTGATAGCTTTTTTTTTTCTGGTCATCCATAGCTCTCTAAATGACCACTACAGTGGTTTGTACTCAATCTGTATTCCTTTACCTTTCTAACTAATGATAGTACATGCAGTCAATCCATTATGCTCTAATTGATACATGTAAATTGATTAAACAATGAAGTATTTTTGACTTGCTATTAAGGACACTTGGTGATATATAGTTACAGTAAATTTTTTTTAAGGAGATAAAACTGAATTCCACAAAACAAGTAGAAACTAGGCCATAGTTCAAGCAAGCAACAAACCGTAGGCAATAAACCTAAGAAAAAGAGGAATGTGAGGTCAGCAACATCTGGTAGGAATCAGACTGGTCTCTGAACAGTGAGCAGGCAGTGAGTGTGTGCAGTGAGGAAGCAGAGTTTGTGCGGCGCCGTCATTTGTTAAAGCGGCCACTTAGGGTGTGAGTCATGTGCAAAGTAAGAAACTTTTATACACTGACTAAAATAGTGCAAGCAAGAGGGAAACTGAGATTCCAGCTCCCCAGTGCTACCTTCCTCCTCATGGAACAGCATTGGATGATGGTCAGATGGATGCAGCAAAGATGGGAGAATTATCTCGTTCCCATTAATAAAACTTCCAAACAGAAAGCTTCTGCCTCTGTATGGGTTCATGAGGTGAGGCAGAGTGGGGATAGCTCAGAGTGAGAAGGTACTGAGTCAGAGTACAGAAAAGTGCCTCAGTCATGCTCCCCCAAAAGGAGGGTCCAAGTGTACACACATATGCCTGAAGGACAGCTGTCTGGGGGCGGGGGCAGGCTGGTTAACAGTGAGCCTTTGACTGCAGCTCTGTCCAGAAAACTAAAATGCGTGACTTGTGCACCACGTCTGGTGCCAGAAGAGCAGCCTCCCCTAAAGCCTGCCAGGAAAAGCCTTGTAATTGCCTATGACAAGTTCTGAAAGACCATATATTAATTTTTTTTAATTTTAAAAATAAAAGGAGGAAAACATTAACAGACACAACATTTTACAAAATAGCAAAGGAACAGTACAGACAGTATGGCTTTACAAACAAAGTGGTAGGGAATTAACAATGCTTGTTGTATTGCATATTGATATCTTCAAAGTGGTTTCTCATGAAAACAGATATAGACATGCAATGCTGATCAACCATTTTAAGGCTAGAGGCAGGCTTCTCAGTACAGTGGATGGCACTGCAAGAAAAAATGTGGCTAGTAGTTCCCCAGCCTGAGTGGAAATAAGTTAAAGAATGGACAAAGTAGGGTGGCAATCTTTACCAAATACACAGAACAATTTTAGACTGATGAGGAAGGCACAGGCCTGAAGTCTAGTTACTGGTTCATCCCTTACTGATAGACCTTAAGCACAACATGTCTAATGGTTTGAGTAAAAGGGAAGTTATTTTTCATCTACAAAATAGGATAATAATACTTGCTTATGGAATTGGATTAAATAAAGAGATAATGAGAAAATACCTGATCAAGATCAGTGCTGGAGGGCTCTTAGCTCAAGTCAAAGCTGTATTCATCCATTGGGCTCAGAACCTCTACATAAAACTCATACTGAAAGAAAAACCAGCACTTTAAACCTAATCCAGAGAGCTGTGAGAAGCTGAATAATGGGCCCCCATGTAAGGCCACATCCTAATCCCTAAAACCAATGAATGTTACCTTATGCAGCCTAAAGGCCTCTACAAATATGATTACGTGTCTTGAAATAGTAGATTATCTTGATTACTAGGTAGGCCCTAAATAAATTACAAGAGTTTGTTCTTAGAAAGAACACCCTGTTCTTAGAGGAGGCAGGCAGAGGGAGATTTGGTTTCAGGTGGGGAAAAGGCATCGTGATGACAAAAGCAGATATTGGAATACTGTGGTCACCCCTCAAACAATGTAGACAGCCTTAGAAGGTGGAAAGAGCTAGAGTCAAACTCTCTCCTGGAACCTCCAGAAGCAATCAGCTTTGTTGACACATGATTTTAGCGTAAGGAAATCCAGCTAAGACTTCTGACCTCCAGAGCTATCATACAAAATTTGTATTGTTTTAAGTTATTAAATTAGTAGTAATTTGTTAGAGTGGCAACCGGAAATTAATAGAAGTGCCTTGGTTACCAGTTAAGTGTGCACATCTGAGGAAGGCTTGGCTTCTGACAATTGGATTTGCCTCTTAGCTCTGTTCTCCTTGGATGTATCTATGTCCAATAGTTAACATGTTTTTTCACTGAGAGGTGAAGGAAAATAAAGAAACCACCTTTGCTGGAAAAGCTGAGAAGGTGCAGGATAAGCCAGCATGGCACAGGAAAAATAGAAGTTCATCACTTGGGAAATACAAAGAAAACAGCCCTTGCAGTCCTATGTCAGTATAAATTAGTGGCCTAGCGCATTTGAATTTTTTCAGCTGAAGTGGTTTTACGATACCCCTTGCTGATGTGGCTTAAGGAATTTATTATATTATATGTTTGTATAGATTTTTAAACTAAATGAGTAGTCTGTGGGGTAGATTTTTCATTTTCTCTCCTAACTATGCTTTTTGAAGTGGTACCTAAAGTATTCCCTCTGACAAACACACATTTGGGTGCCAATCCTATCACTGCTCTGCAACTCATCTCAGTTTCTGAGGTCTATGCATACAGGAAACAGCTTTTAATCCAGTGTGTAGCATGGAGTAAGCTAAAGGCAACCAGTTTAACTTTACATTCACCTTGCTTCCCTGCAGTAGTGAGAAGGACAAGTACATGAGTATTTCATAGGCCAATAGTGGAAAAGGTGGGACCTGTGAGGACACCAGAAGGGACCACATTCACAGATCCAACAAGCCACAAGCCTGTCTCTGGTTTCTTTGATACACTTGCCCTTTTTTTTTTTTTTTTTTTTTTTTTTTCCGGTACCGGGAACCGAACTCACGACCTTGCACTTGCCAGGCAGGCACTGTGCCGCTGAGCTAAATCCCCAGCCCCACACTTGCCCTTTTTATCCCTTTTATTTCTCACCTTCTAGATGTCTTTCTTCTGCCCATTTCCTGGTCATTTAGCACTGTGAAAGTTTGGGTATTTGTAACATTATAGTAATTCTTGAAGTCAAGTATTATTAGTCCTCTGAGTTTGTTCTTCTGTTTTGGTTGGATTCTGGATCTTTCCCATTCTCTACATAAATGTTAGAATCCATTTGCCAATCTCCATAAAGTAACCTGGTGGGATTTTGATGCAAATTTCATAGAATCTGTAGAGTAAGTTGGGGAGAACTGACATTTTAACAATATTATCTTCCTATTTATAGACATGGGCTAGCTCTCTGTTTACTTACATCTTTTGTTGCTTTTATCTTTTTTTGTGATTTTACTCATTGAGATCTTGAATATATATCGCTAGAATTACACGCAAAAATTGTTGGAACTAATGGAAATGGATGTGTTCTTTTCATTTAAAATTCCAATTTTTAATTGCAGATTTATAGAAAAGTAATTATGTTTTGCATTTTTACTTTGTATCCTGTAAACCTGCTATAATTTTTATTAGTTCTAGGGTTTTTGTTCATTCTTTAGGACAGTCTACAAACATAATAATCTTGACTACATAGACAGTCTTTTTTTTTGTTTTCCCATCTGTGTTTCATTTATTTTTTGTCTGTCTACAATAGTTATAATATCTTGTTTCTGGTATAATGTTGAAGAGGGCCATCCCTATCACCTTCCTTATTTTAGGAGGAACTATCTAATTTTTCACCCTTAGGCATCATTTCACCTGGAACTTTTTGGTCAACATTCTTCATCAAATTGAATAAGTCCCCTTTTCTAATCCTAGTTTTCTGAATAACTCTTGTTTTTCAATGCCTTAATCTTTAGTCTAGTGATGTAGTGATTTGCATTAATTAATTTTGAAATATTGAACAAACCTTGCATATCTGGAAGAAATCCAATTTGGTCATGGTATCTAATTCATATAGGTTGTTGAATTTTACTTGCTAATATTTTGTTGAGGATTTTCATACCTATGTTCATGAGCGATATTAGTCTTTAATTGTCTTTCTTTGTAATTTGTCTGGTTTTGAAGTTTGATCAATGCCAATCTCATAAAATGGGTTATGTAGTGTTTTCTCTACCTAAAATTTCTATAAGATATTGGTATATTTTCTAATTTAAATGTTATTACAATTCACCAATGAAATTCTCTGGTCCTGGTATTTTTTATCTGGGTAGGTTATTAATTGTTGACAGCAAACTCTAATAAATATGAGCTGTTATCAATTATTTTTCTTTGTGTCAATCTTATAACATTGTGTCTTTTAATTAATTAATTTTATCAAAATGATCAGTTTGTGGGCATAAAGTGTTCATAATATAATTTTGTTAGCCTTTTAATATCCATGGATCAGTAATGACTGTTTCTTATTTATATTAAAAATTTGTATTTTCTCTTTTTTTCCTCTAGCCAGATAGCTTGGCTAGAGTTTATCAATTTTTCTTGATCTTTCTAAGAATAAGCTTCTGTTTTCATTGATTTTCTCTATGGCTTTTCTATTTTCAATTGTTGTACTTTTTCTTACATGAGTTTAATATACTCTTATGTTTCTAGATTGGGAGTTAGATCATTGATTTTAGGTATTATTTCATTTTTAATTTATTCGTTCAATGCTATGCATTTCCCTGCAGGGACTCCGATCACAGCCTCCACCCTTCTGAACTAATAAATAAATGTCTCTGTTTTACCCACCCAGCCTATGACATTTTTTCCTGAATTTTTTCATTCATTTTTAATATATCTTTTAGAATTTTTCATATTGTTTTTATTAAAAATGACAAAAAATAATTTTATACATTCACAGGGTATAGTGTAATGCTTTCATACTTGTATACAATGTCAAATCCTTATACGAGGCTATGTAACAAGTCTATCAACTCACACACTTATTTTTTGTAATAAAAATGTCTTAAATCTTCAACAACTTTTAAAAATACATCATATTATTATTTATTATAGTCACCACTCAGCAACAGATCATTAAGACTTATGTAACCTATCTAAATGAAGCTCTGTACCCTTTGATATCCTCTTTCCCTATTTACCCCTATCCCTAGCCTCTGGTAGCCATCATCTTTCTGTTTATTTCTACTGACCAAACTTTACATATCAGTGAGATCATGCACTATGTGTCTTTCTTTGCCTGGCTTAATTCATTTCACATAATATTCTCAAGATTCACTCAATCATATCATCACATTTAGCAGCTGAATGGTACTCCATTGTATATACAACACATTGTCTGTATCAATTTATATGATATCCATTCACCGGATGATGGACACTTATGTTCCTTTCATACTTTAGCTGTTATGAATAGGCTACATGAGAATATACATATCTTTTCAGCCTACTGACTTGAAGTCCTTCAGATATATACCCAGAAGTAGGACCACTGGATCATATGGTAATGTATTTTTGATGTTCTGAGGAACATCCATGCTATTTTCCATAACAGCTGTACTAATTTACATTCCCACCAACAATATATCAAAATTCTCTTTTCTCCACTATCTTACCAATGTTTATTATCTTTTGTCTATTTTTAAAAATGGTATTGGGAATCAAGCTAAGAGACAGTGCACCACCATTGGCTTTTTTTTTTTTTTTTTTTTTTTAAGGAAAAGCATGAGGTGATTTTTCATTCTGGTTTTAACTTACATTAGCCTTGTGGCTAGTTATAACGAATATTTTTTCAACTGGTAGGTTGATGATTTGGGTTTATATTTATTACTTTTTCTTTCTTTATGTTGTGCTGGTGAGGACTGAGCACAGGGCCTTCATGTTGAGCTGCATTTCAAACCTTTTTTATTTTTGATTTTGAGACATGGTGTTACTAAAATGCCTACACTAGTTTGGAGCTTGCAACTTTCCTTGCTCAGCCTCCCAGAGTTCACTTCACTTCACTATATATATATTCTCTTATGAACTGTCTTTCTAGATTCTCTGTTCATACTGATTAGATTGCTTTATTTTTATAGAGCAATGTTTTTTATGTATTTTCAATATATATCTCTTATCATATATGTGTTTTGCAAATATTCTCTCCCAAACTCTTAGTGTTTTTTTTTTTTAACTCTTTTTCCTTTTAGCTTGATTCAATACCATTTATTTTGGCCTTTGTTACCTGTGCTTTTTAGAGTTATATCTACAGATTCTTTGCCCAGACCAAGACTGTGAGGCATCTTCTATGTATTTTCCTATTGTAGTTTCAGTTCTCATATTTAGGATTTTAAACCATTTTGAGCTGACTTTGTTATGTGGTGTAAGAATCCAATCTCATTTCTCGGTTTGTAACTGTCTACTTTTCTCTACCTCTTTTGTTGAAGATGCTATCCTTTCTCGTCATGTTTCTTAACACCTTTTTGAAATTTGGCCATAAATGCATAAGTCTATTTGTGAACTCCATCCTTCCCCACTTGCCCGTTTTTATGTTGTTCAATTACTACAACTTTGTAATAGATTTTGAAGTCATGTAGTATGACATCTTTAGCTTATTCTCTTTGCATAAATATGCGTTAGTGATTTAAAATATGTCTTTTGGTTCCGTACAAATTCGGGGATTTCACTGACTCTGTAGATCACTTTGGGATAGTATGGAAACATCAACAGTAGTAATTCTTTCAATCCATGAGCACAGGATACTTTTCTATTTTCTTGTCATTTACAATTTCTTTCCTTTATGTTCTATGATTTTCAGTATGTAGATCTCTCAGTTCCTTTGCTAAATTATTCCTATTTTTCTAGTGATGTTATTGTGAATGTAATTAATTTCTGAATTTCCTTTTCAGATAGCTCACTGTTGTGGGAAAGAAATGTTAACAATTTTGTGCCCCGAGTTTGAACCCTGAAACTGTATTTTTTAACTTGTTCATCAGTGTTAACAGAGTTTCGGTAGTCTGTGGTGTTTTCTACATAAAAGATCATGTCAACAGCAGGGAAAATTTTGCTTCTTCTTGTTCTACTAGATATATGTTATGTCTCTCTCTTGAATAATTGACTTGACTGAAATTTCTAGTTTTATTGAATAGAAATGATGAGAGTAGACATCCTCGTCTAGTTGCTGATCTTAAAGGAAAAGTTGAGAGCGCTTCACCAATGACTACGATGTTAGCTATAGGCTTTTCATATATGGCGTTTACTTTGTTGAGGCACATTGTTTCTATGCCTAAATTATTGAAATTCTTTATCGTGAAAAGGTTATTGAATTCTGTCAAACGTTTTTTTACATGGACTGAGATGATCATAAGCTTTTTGTCCTTCGTTAGGTTAATGTGTTTGCGTCACATTGATTGATTTGCGTATGTTGAGTCATGCTTCTACCCTAGGGATAAATACTTTTTTATCATGATGGATGACATTTTTAGGGAGCTCTTCAATTCAATAGGTAGTATTTTGTGGAGGATTTTTGCATCTAGGTCATTAGAAATATTGACCTCTAATTTTCTTTGCATGCAATATCCTTGCCTGACTTTGCTATTAGGGTAGTTATAGTGTCATAAGTTGAATTTAGAAGCACACCTTCATCTTGTTCAATTCTTTGGAAGTGTTTGAGAAGACTTGGCATTTGGTATTCCCTAAATGTTTTGTAGAACTCTGCTATGTAATCATTTGGTCCTGGGATTTTACAATTTTCTGAAAAGGAAGATTTGTACCTATTCACTCAATCTCCTTTTCATTATTAATTTGTTCAGATTTTTTTCCATTACTTTTTATTCAATCTTGTTAGGTTATATGTTTTTAGGAATTCATCTATTTTTTCTAGGTCATCCAGTGGGTTGGCATTTAATTGCTCACAGTAGTCTCTTATGACATTTGTATTTCTGTGATATCAGTTGTAATACTTTCTTTTCCATTCCTGACTTTATTTGAATCTTCTTTTTTGCTTAGTCTAGCTAAAAGTTTGTTGATTTTATTTTTTTCAAAGAACTAACTTTTATTTTCATTTATGTTCATATTGTCTTTGTACTATTTGTTTCCCTCTTTTCTGCTATGATTTTAATTATTTTCTTTCTTCTGAATTCAGATTTAGTTTTCCTTCTAGGTCTTTGAGATCTAACATAAGTTGCATGGGGTTTTTCGTTTATTTTGATGTAGGTGTTTATTGACATAAACTTTACTCTCCTAACTTCTTTTGAAGCACCCTATAGGTTTTAATAGGTTGTGTTTCCATTTGTATTTGTCTCAAAGTATTTTTAATTTACCCTTTAATTTTTTAGTTGTGTGAAGCATCTTTACTTTCCCTATCCTACTTGTCTACTTATTAAAACCTGATCATTTATAGTAGACAATTCTGATCCAGCAGATAAACTCCTTTCCTACATTTGAAAATATGCCATTGTGTGACTGGGTAGGTACAAGGACCTTATACTGATAAACTTGGCAGTTGGAGTCCTGACATGTTATCTAGGTATTCTTCCTGAAATTGTGAACCTGTAAATAAGTGATGAAAAGTCAGATGACTATTTGGAACACATTCTACTGGCAACTGCAGGCCAGAGCGGGTACACAACAACTG
This sequence comes from Chinchilla lanigera, assembly GCF_000276665.1. Classification (NCBI taxonomy): domain Eukaryota; kingdom Metazoa; phylum Chordata; class Mammalia; order Rodentia; family Chinchillidae; genus Chinchilla; species Chinchilla lanigera. Next base: position 1,046,159 of record NW_004955431.1, read on the forward strand.
TATCAGTGGTGTGCTGGAGGCATCTTGCAACGGCTTTGGCTAATTGTTAAAATTTCCAGTATTTTCATTAGTTGTTAAACATGTATATTATTCAATATTAAATTATATAAATATAACTATATAAATTATATTAAAATAAAACATGAGCTTCAAATTCTATGTGAGATTATTTAAATCTACTTCATATGCATATGAAAAATACTTTACATATACATACTGTAATGATATTTCACTGCACATATTTTCCTGCCTCAGCATTCAGAGATGTCAGACTGGAAACTCAAAGTCTCTCACAGTGGAAATATTTTCACCATAAAAATAGGAAATGTTACAAATCATTAGAAAGCAGCATAGCACATTCACTGCCTAACGGTGGTGATGCCAAACTCAGCATCCACAGTCACCATGGTAGCAGTGGTACCCTGACCAGGCTGTGTCCATGGTTGTGGCTCTGATCCTCATCATTTCTGTCCATTTTTGAGTCTGAATTTCTAGTTTTCCAAGAGTCTGTAACCTAACCCTTCCCATAAAATCTGTTATTTTTGTGCTGAAAGTAACATATATCTAATGTTTTCAAATATAAGGCCTAAAAGGGTTTATAAAATATTGAAAGTCTATCATGGAGAGCCAACCCTAATACTCCTCCCATATATACTTTCCTTTTGCTACATGTAGCTCTTATGTTTCAGTGTTTACACTAAGCCCAGCATTGCAATTTACTTGTTTATGCTTTTATGCCTTTGAAGCCAGGGACACTGTTTTACTTATCCTTGTTTCCCAATGTTCTATTGCCAGAGCTGGAACAGAGAAAGTAATAAATAAATACCAGGCTGTTGTTTGTTGATTGCATCTGTACAGATTCTGAGGGTGTGTTTGGTGCCAATTTCAAATATATCCTGTAGGACTGACACTTCTGAAATGATCCACTACATAACTATAACTCGGAGAAAATAGAGGGGTGAAATCTGAATCTTTTGTTACTGTCACTGAAGCTGCCTGAGTCAGAGACTACCCGGATCTGGGCACAAAACAGGATACAGTGACATCATCATTCAGATCCTGGAAGAGAATGTCTACCAAATCTCCTACTGAAAAATGTACACTGAGAAAGAATAAAAGTAGAAGAAAGATTTAAAGATTCAAGGGCACGAACATAAAATAAAAGCATTAACTGATGAGTGGCTAACCAAAATAATACTATTCATGAAAAGGGAAATGAAGCAAAAAATACAGAAAAAAATAAAGCATATATATGAGAAAATAGCTAAAATGTATTAAAGAATCTGAGAGAAGTTCTTACTATCTTCTTATTTGTGGAGAGTTTTATGGGCTGCACTTAAATTCCATCCAGTGTTGTTAATAATAAGGCAAAGAGATATGGTCCTATCAGTGTATTTGTCATCCAAATTAAAGACCTTGTTACTAGAACTCTTCAACCTAATGCAGCCTGATATGATTTTAATTGACACAATAAGTTTCAGAGTGGGTGTAATGATTTATGTAAATGTAAATTGAAAATGATCCTCTGATATCATCAGTCTACAATTACTTTTGAAGTCAACATATGAACTGCATTGTCAAAGGAAAAAATAATGAAAATCTTCAGGGAAAGTTACTTTTTATGCCCATGAAAGATAAAGGAATCAATACAAGGTCTGAGGCTGGGGATTTAGCTCAGCGGCACAGTGCCTGCCTGGCAAGTGCAAGGTCGTGAGTTTAATTCCTGGTACCGGAAAAAAGAAAAAAACAAAAATGCAAGGTCTGTTTGTTACATGGTTTTGCACAAGTTTGATTAACAGAACAGAAAGTTAAAGGTATTCTAACATTATTCTTTGAATTAACAAATCAGAATGCTATAGCCAAGCAGATGAAATGATAAAGACCAAAATCATAAATATCAATACATTTAAAAAGATAAAAGAATTAAAACAGCCAAGACCTCAAAAATGGTAAGGACTTTCATAGCAAATCCAACCCTTCAAAAAAACACTGGTAAAAAGAAAAAAAAAAAAGACAAAATCAACTTGTCAGAGCTGTGAAAGTCAGGGTGTTTATTTAAGAAAAACCTGTCAAATCTTGGTAAAAAATGATTTAAAAACACTGAATTATAATTTGCTTAGTATAAATTTCATTAATTTTAGCTGTAGAACCAGTGATCTTCAGTAATTCATTGCGGTAGGAAAGCACCACCTTCATAGTTAGGAAACACTATTGCCCCAACAGGACCCCTCATGCCTGCTAAGAATTTGTAAGTTATCATAAAGGTAAGATGTTTTATTTATTTATTTATTTATTTATTTATTTTTTGGTTTTTCTCCGGTACCGGGAACCGAACTCACAACCTTGCGCTTGCCAGGCAGGCGCTTTGCCGCTCAGCTAAATCCCCAGCCCCAAGGTAGGATGTTTTAAATGCCTAGAAATCAGAAAGAGAAATCTTTCTTTTATTACTTACTTTCTTCCCTATCTATGGCGTATTCTAGTTGATGAGCAATGTATAGATTTTTATGTAAATATTTTTAAGTATTTAAAGGATAACTTTTTCTGTATTTTATTATTGCTTAATGTAAACCTTAAGTAGTCATAATTATGTCTTTGATATCCTCTTTATAGTAATGATTATTAAGGAGGTTTTAATTATTCAAGTGGCTGAGATTATTTTGAATTATTTAATAATTGCAAATTAATTTGTAACACTAGTGAATTTTGTTTCAAAAAGATGTCATACAGAAGTTTTACTTTGAATTTAGTGAAAATAACTTGAAGTCAATATGATCATTATTTTAAAATGTTTAATGGGCAGTTAAAATTATGTTAAATTCAAAGTACAATATATTTAGTAGCATCATTGAAATCCATGCTAACATATTTCTAACTTGTTCTCAATGACTAATATAGATATATGTTGCACTATAATTATTTTTAGTATATTTCTCCTTCAAAGTCTACTTATTTTTAATTAATTTTAGTACTATACTATCAGGTACATAAAAGCTCATGACTATGTTGCACAAGTTTATTATGACTTAACTTTGGATTGTAGCCTTTTTTTTTTTTTTTCCAGTACCGGGAATCTGGATTGTAGCTTTAATAAATACGAAATTACATTTCTAATGTTTTTCTCCTATAAAAACTATCACTTCAGCTATATCTTCTTCATGTTCAAATACGATGTTTACCCATTTTTTGAGCTTTACAAAATTTTTTTTGTTTTTGTTGCATTTCTTACAAGCAGCATTATTTTCATTTGCAACTAAGTCTAGACATCTTTTATTATGTATGTATAAAGATCAACCTCACATTTTATAATAATTTCTTTAATCACTTCCTTATAAGTAAGAATTTGGACTTCTTTCTAGCCTATACTTTGGGTAATGATAATTGTATGATGGACACTACTACATGTATAGCTTCTAATGCTTTGGAAATTTAAAAGTAGGTGTATTTTAATTGATTGAAATTGCTAAAGTGACCATCAAAATGTTTGAATTGGGCGTGGAAAGAATGAAAAGGTATGGTTCTTTAATACTGATTTATTCTTCCATTCAGTAGTTAATGATAAGGAGACACTTTCTGGTAAAAATGAAAGAATAATGTATTTTTCTTCCAAAGGAATATTCAGTAGCCCTAATATCATTCATCAAATAACTCATATTATCAGTTTCATCCTATGTTGAATTCCCATATACTGACCTTTTCAGTAACATAATGCTTTATTATCATGATTTCAGTTGTTACGATTTCTTATGATTTGATCTTTATGTGTGTCTTTTGAGAGTGGACATAATGCAAAATAGTCTCTGGAGATCTGTGATTTTCAAGTGTGTGTATGTGTGTTTGTCTGTATGTGTTTGAGGAAATGAAAGTTCACTGAATGAAGAAAGAAACATTGTAGCTCTTACAAAGGTAAGGGATTTTAATAGGAGGCCAACAGGAAGACTGGAGGTGGAGCAAATTCAACCAGTGGATGAAAAAGGGAAAGTGATGTGTGGGACCATGCCTTTATTAAGGCCCATAAGAATTATCCCTTAGGTTTTTCTGTGGGATTTTAAAGAAAACACAATATAGGGAGACCTTAATTGCAAAGCTCCTGGTCAGCATTGTGGGGTATGTTGGGTTTTAGATCAGTGAAATCAAGAACAAGTGTACTAAATGGCAAATAATCAGCCAGGAAGGAAAAGTTTTAACTGGACCAGAAGTGACAGGGTCTGACTGGGTTTCAAATGACTTATGTCAGACATAAAACTGGATGCCAATAGCAGAAGCCACATTAGACAACTTGATGACACATGCTTTTTAAAAGGAGCATTTTAGCTTTATCATACATTTTGAGATATATCTGAGTTTACATTTCAATCACATCTCAGCTATAAATATGTAGTAATGATGGGTAAATATAAAAATCAACAATAAAATCATGTGGCTATACAAAATATGATATGAATATTATAGTTAACTGACATTAGAACAGAAAAGTAAAATGATGAGAATGACTAAAGCTACTGAGCTGTTGTTGTTCTCTGAATCATGACATTGGTTATGCTGGTCAAGATGTTGGCCATGTGGAATTGAGAGGACAAACATGTTCACACAAAATGAGGGTTCTGGGGTAGGCTTACTACCACAGGAAGTAAAGACAAGGAGTATACCACTCTCAAACCCTATTCTGAACATGAGCAAAACCGAAAAATCCTAAGGCAATTTATTTCTGGAACATGAAACCAGCATTAATTTCACATTCAAATCAAGTAAAGGCATCATCATGAAGAAACTAGAGACAAATTTTTTTTGTTACTGCACATACAATAAATTCAATAAAATATTACAAAAATGGATTCAGTTGCATATTGAAAGTATTTGACACTATGGTGAAGAGAGTACCCTAGAAAGGTAACAAAGCAGTCAATCAATATAGCCCCTCCCACTACTTCTTCACCAGGTGGGAGCCCAGCAAAATCCACCAGGTGAACCCCTCTGAAGAAAGCAGCTCCTCCTACCACCTCTCCACCACAGCAGCACGGGTAAATCACACCAGAAGGCCCAAAGAATGGCCTTTCCCCTTGTTACTGCCAGGACTGAGATGAACTGCTTTGGAAGGTCCAGTGATCAAAGGGAACACCAGTGACACATTAGGGTCTCAGCCAGGGCACGTAGGGTGGACAGACGAGACTAGTGCCATAAAAAGTTCTAAGCAACAATAACAATTTGAGCCAGTATGTGACTGAGGTTTCCACAGGACCAATAACCAACTGGGGAAGAAACCAAGACTCAGTAACTGACCCTTTTCTCTCAATTTACTTTATATTTGTTAATTTTTTCTCTTTTTTGTCTCTTTTCTTTTTCTTCTTCTTCCTTTTTTCTTCCTTTTTTTTTCTCTGTTTTCTGAACAGCTGGGGAGAACTCCAGCTGCAGGAAATAATCCCATCCCTCAAACCCAGAGACCAAGTTCATATAATCCCTCAAATACTCCTTCGGTCTTTCTTTTCTACCCACTTCTCTCATTTCTTAAACCTTGTGTGATCATTCTTTGTCCTCCAGCTTTGTTTCTACTCCCTGTGCAGTTTCTTTGTTTTATACCCTATCCTTCCTAAATTTCCCCACCAAAGGGTAAAACCACTCTATCAAGGGGAAACACTTTGCTTACAAACTTCTAATTTATGGTTGGTTCTATTATATAATGATAGACTCTCCTCCTATGGATTAAAGCACAAAATCAATAATTACCACAGTTTGTCAGTTTCTTTTTTTATTTTTAATTTTTAATTTTTTTGTCTTTTTGAGACAGGATCTCACTATGCAGTTCAGGCTGGCCTTGAGCTCAATTTGTAGCCCAGGCTGGTCTCAAACTCACAATGATCCTCCTGCCTCAGCCTCTCAGGTGATAGTATTACAGGCGTGCACCACCATGCCTGGATGTCAGTTTCCAAATAGTGTTTGATGCTATTGTTATTGCTAATTTTACTACTGCACATTCAATAAATTCAATAAAATATTACAAAAATGGATTCAGTTGCATATTGAAAGTATTTGACACTATGGTGAAGAGATAGTATCCTACAAACGTAACAAAGCAGTCAGTCAACATAGCTCCTCCCAGTATTTAGCTAGGATGTCATATCTGTTGTAGTCAGTGGTTCTCCCTGTGTAACAATACTGGGAAGCTATGAGGATAATAACCTCACCAGAGTCCTACTCCAAAGGACAGGGGACTGAGTGAAATAGATACCAACATCTCATCCTTAGTTAATTGGGAAGATAGGATCTTGTGACAGACACAAACCCAGACTCCCCTACACACAGAAAACAT
>NW_004955431.1:1053563-1070806 GCF_000276665.1 Chinchilla lanigera
TTTCATGACAAACAACTGAAGAAATTTATGACTACCAAACCAAACTTATAAAGAGTGCTGAAAGATATTCTAGACAGCAATAAAAATGACCACAATTCCAAGAACAACAACAAGAAACAACCAGGTAGGGCAATCATTAAACAGAGAGGAAAAACAGGATACCAACAGCAGAAAATTATCATGACAAAGATGTCAATACATATCAGTTATAACTATCAATATAAATGGCCTCAATTCATTAGTCAAAAGAAACAGACTGGCAGAATGGATTAAGAAACAAGATCCAAAAATATGCTCTATATAAGAAAAACATTTAATTAAAAAAGAAATTTATAGAGTAAAAGTCAAAGGATGGAAAATGATATTCATGCAACAGGAACCCAGAATAAAGCAGGGGTAATTATTCTATTCATAGACCATGTGAACTTCAAACCAAGAATGATCAAAAGGAATAAAGATGGTCATTACATACTTGTTTGGGGAAAACTTCAAGAGGAAGAGATAACAATCAATATGCACCAAATATGGGAGCACCCAAATGTATAAGACAAATATTAATAGACATGAAAAATCAGATAAGCAATAAAACAGGTGTAACAGGGGGCCTTAACATCCTGTTGTCATAAAGGGACAGATCAACTAGACAAAAAGTTAGCAAAGAAATAACAGAACTGAACCAAACCTGTGAACAAATCGACATAGTAAATGTTTACAGAGCATTCCACCCAACATCTGAATACACATTCTTCTCAGCTGCATATGGGATGTTCTCTAAAATAGACCACCTACTTGCCCATTAAACATGCTTAACTAATTACAAAGGCATTGAAATTATCCCCTGCATATTATCTGACCATTGTGCAGTAAAATTCAAAATTAACTGCAAAGAAACCACAAAAACTTCATACACATGAAAATTAAATAATGCCCTCCTGAACAACCAACAGGTCACAGACGAAATCAAAGAAGAAACTAAGCAATATCTACAATCAAACAGAAATGCAAATACAACTTATCAGAACTTGTGGGATGCAGTGAAAGCAGTTTCCTGAGGGAAATTTATAGTAGTGAATTATCACATCAGGAGAACAGAACAAGCACAGACAAACAAGCTGAGCGATCTGCACTGGAACTAGGAAGCAATGCCAAAAGTAAGAACCAGAGCTCCCATGAAAGGTACTACAGCCATCTTCAGTGACAGTGAAGTCCCGAGCTCCTCCAATGATGAGAACAACTGGGCTTCTGTCAGGAAAGCCAGAATGGCAAGCTTCTCTAGGAGACTGAACAGTGCACCATCTTCTTTCCAAAGTCAGGAAGTGATGCACAAACTGAGGATCAGAGTTCCCTCAAAGTGAACTGTATCCATTCTTAGCAACAGTAAGGTCCTGAACTCCTTTGATGACAACAGGAACAACTGAGTTAATCAAGAAAGCCAGCATAACAAGCTTCTCCAAGAGAACCAACAGCTCTCTTCTTCCTTTCCAGTTCTGCCTCTTTTGCTGCCAGAAAAAAAATCCTGAGGTGCACCTCCCACACTCAACAGCATGCTGCTTCAGTTCAGTTTGGTGTTACAAGTTGACCACCAGTTGTCAATCCATCACACACTTGTTCATGGAAAAGAAGAACCAACATAGTGAAAATGGCCATACCCCCAAAACTCTTATACAGATTTAATGCAATCTTGATCTAAACACCATTAGGATACCCCACAGATCTACAGAAAATATTGTTAAAATTCATCTTGAACCAGAAGAGATCTCGAATAGCAAAGGTAACACTGAGCAACAAAGGCAAGGCAGGAGGCATCTCAATCCCTGACTAGAAATTATACTACAAAGCTACTGTGATAAAATTAGCATGGTACTGGCAAAAAAACAGACCTGAGGATCAATGGAACAGGTTAGAAGATTCAGACACAACTACAAACAAACTTAGCCACCTTCTCTTTGACAAAGGGGCCAAACATGATAACTGGAAGAAAGATAGCTTCTTTAACAAATGGTGCTGGAAAAACTGGCTTTCTACATGTCAGACTAAAACTAAACCCATGTCTATCAGCATGCACTAAAGTCAAAATGGATCAAAGATCTAAATATTAAAACAGAAACACTAAATCTACTGGAAGAGAAAGTAGGTTGAAATCTAGAAGACATAAGGGTAGGCACTGAGTTCATGAACAAAAATCAAAATGCACAGGAAATACTTCAAAGAATCAACAATTGGGATCTCATCTTATTGAAAAGTTTTTGCACATCTAAAGAAATAACCAATAGAGTAAAAAGAAAACCCATGAATTGGGAAGAAACTTTAGCCAACTCTCCCTCAGACAAAGGATTTCTTTCTAAACATATAAAGTATTGAAAAAATAGGCCCCATAAATTCAAAGACCCAATCAAAAAATGGGCATCTTAGATGAGTACAGACTTCTCAGAAGAAAAAATATAAATGATAAATAAATATATGAAAAAATGTTCAACATCATTGATCATCCAAGAAGTGCAAATTAGAACAACACTGAGATTCCATCTCACCCCAGAAAGAATGGCCAGCATCAAGAAATCAAACAATAACAACTGCTGGAGGGGCTGTGGGGCAAAAGCAGCTCTTCACTGTTGGTGGGAATGTAAACTGGTACAGCCATTGTGGAAATCATTATGGAGTTTCCTCAAAATCTAGGATTAGAGGTCCCATTTGACCCAGCTATTCTCCTTCAGGATATTTTTCCACGAAAATTGAAAACAGCACACCACAGTGATACATATGCACCCATGGTTTATGGCAGCATAATTCATAATTTCTAAATCTTGAAAACAGCCCAAATGCCCATCAACCAAGGAATAGATAAATAATATTTTTTTATATTATGGAATACTTCTCAGCTACAAAGGATAAACTGGATAATTTTATAGTTAAATGGATGCAACTAGGGACAATTATCATGATAAAATCATTTAATAAATTAAGAAAAAGGAAATATATGAACATGGTGAAAAGTATTTATGAAAACTCACAGTCAAAATTATACTAAGTGGAAAAAGACTGATAGCTTTTTCTCTAACATCAGCAAAAAGACAGATGTCTGCTTTCACTAATTCTGTTCAACATTGCACTAGAGTTCTGGCCCAAGCAAGAAAAATAAATAAAAGGGATACAGATTTAAAAGGAAAACATAAAACCATTTTCACAGATGGCATTATATGTTGCATAAAAAATCCCCAAAATACATGTGAAAACTATTATAATAAAAAAAATCAGCAGACTTTTCAAGTCACAAGACCAACATACAAAAATCCATTTATATTTCCACATACCAATACTGAACAATCTAAAAAGGAAAGTATGCCATTTACAATAATGTCAAAAAGACTACAACACTTAGGAATAAATTTAACCAAGGAGGTACAAGTTTGTTCACTGAAAATTATAAAACATTGCTTAAAGAAGTTGAAGAAGGCCTAAGTAAATGGAAAGATTTTCTTGCTTGCAGATTAGAATACTTAATATAATTACCATGACCATTACTCCTCAAAGTTATCTACCAATGTATTATAATGTCTATCGAAGCTCCAGCTACCTATTTTTTTTTGACAAATGGAAAAGCCAATTCTAAATTTCACATAAAATGCAAGAAATCTGAATACCCAAAGGAAACTTGAAATAGAAGGTCAAAATTAAAGGTTTCATATTTCATTTTCAAAGTTTTCAACAATGCTATCGTAATCAAAATTAGTAATCAAAATTTTGGTACTGACACAGGAGTAGATATATGTCCCAGTGGAGTAACATTAAAAATCCAGAAATCAATCAAAAATACTGTGGCCAGTTGATTTTTGACAAGGTCCCAAATTATTTCAGTGGGTAAAAAATAGTTTTCTCAGCAATACACATGCAAAGGAAAAAAAAAAAACTATGACCTTTATTTGATACTATGTACAAAATTTAACTAAACAATGATCAAAGACCTATACATCAGAGCTATAACTATAAAACTATAAGAAGGAAATATAGGAATAAATAAATCTGCATGATCTTTATTTATCTCTCTCCATAAAACATATAAAACATTTTAGCTATGACACCAAAAGCACAAGCAAGAAAAGAACTATAGGTACATTGAAACTTAATAAAATTAAAAGCTTTTGTAGACTAGACATTTCTCCAAAAGAAGTTATATAAATGGTCAAAAAGTCCGTAGGAGGAAAATATTCATCACTAGTCATTAGGGAGATGCAAATGAAAGCTGTAAGCAGATGTCAATTGACAACATTTTAATAGCTATAAAAAACTATTTTACTTAAAACCCAGAAAATAATGAGCTTTTTAAGTACTGATGATTGAACCCCAGGTCTCATTCATGCTAGGTGGGTGCTCTACTACTGAGCTGTACCTCTACTCCAAAAGAGCAACTGTTGATAGAGATGTAGAGAAATTGGAAATCTCACATGTTGTTAGTAAGAAGGTATATGTTGTGGCTACCTTATAAACAATTGATAATTCCAGAAAATCTAAGCATGGATTTAGCACATTACTGAACAATTTCATTCCTATGTATATATACAAATAAATTAAAAGTAGATGTTCAAATAAAACCTTGTACATGAAGGTTCATAGTTACACTGTTCACAATAGCTAAAAGTTGTGAATAACCCAAATGTCCATCACCTGATGAATGGATAAACAAAGTGTGTGTGTGTGTGTGTGTGTGTGTGTGTGTATGTGTACTATTCAGTCATAAAAATGAATAAAATATTCAGAGATACCTACTATGATATGAAAAGAACTTTTAAAATGTTAGGGAAAATAGAAAAATTTATACAGATAGAAAAAAGATTCATGGCTGCCAGAAGCTAAGGAATGAGAGGCAAGGGGAACAACTACTTAATGGGCACAGAAAGGCTTCCTTTGACATGGTGCAAACATTATAGAACTACATAGTGCTGATGAGTTACACTGTATATTAAACTCACTGAACTGTATAATTTATAATGGTTGAAATTATGAATTTTATGTTTTGTGAATTTTTCTTTGACAAAGACATATAAGGAAACATTAGAAAAACATAAAGTGGGACAAATTATAAGCTCTATAGAGATAAAAAATGTGCAAATATTTTATTAATTATAAAACATATAAATTGGCTGTACTTGTTCATTTGGACTGGATTGAAAAAAGCAATTCAAATGTATACCCTTTGAAGAAGACATATCTAAAATATAAGAATGTGTTAATCTCAAAACAAGGAAATGGAAAAGGAAGAAAAAAACCAACCCAGAGAAAATTAGTTTGCCTATATAATTATCAGACAAATATATCATGAGAATCAGCTTTGTAGAGAGGCTTGTTTATAGTGCCAAACATTGAATTTATGAAAAAGAAAAATGATTATGCATGCAGCTAATATCCTCAAAATATATAAAGTGAATTTGGTAATCTATAGAAAAACTGACAAATTCATTTTAGTGAGAATTCTCAACATACCCTTCTCAAATATGAATAACAGGCTTAAAACTAAAGGAAATATTAAAGATCAACTGTAAATAAATTAATTATAAAGCACATGCTTCACAAATATATGCAGAAAATCACCAAAAAATACTAAACAAATAAAATCTTGTTTAATTGCTCATAGACTGGCAAGCTAATACATTTCAAAAATAGTTATAAGCCAAATTCTTACTTTCGTACTCACTCTTGAAATTACTTTGCAGTGTCTCTTCTAGGTTCTGGCATCCTATTATCACAAAACCATGTCTTTAAATCAGACTCTTTTTACTGTCTATCTAGTTCAGAGATATGATGAGTTTACTTACCAGGTATTTAGCAAGATAAAAACTTCTCAGCCGTCACTCAGCCTGTCCTACTTGCTATAATAGGACTGTATAGAACTCAAAAGCTACTGTATTATTATTTAAACTTCTGTTTGATGCATGACCTTAGCATTTCCCTCTGAGGAACCAGAGGATCAAAGTAAAGATAATTTCTATAGTATGATCAAAATTAACACAGAGTAGCTTATCTTAAAACCAAAGCAAACATAATTATATAATAATGTTAAGAGTAGCGGTAGCTACTAACTATTAAGAACCGCTAAGCACTTGGTAGGTCCCTGGTTTTTTGCAAATGATATTTTTCTAGTACTGATTTTTTTTTTGGGGGGGGGTACTGGGAAGTGAATTCAGGACCTTGCACTTGCCAAGAAGGCCCTTGTGCCACTGAGCTATATTCACAGCCCCTCTAGTACTCATTAAGTCCCTGACAGTATTAAAAGTGCCTTGTATGTATTATCTTATTTAATCTTGCGAACCCCAGTAAAGCAGGTATTATGGTTTTTCTCATTTTTATAGGAGAAACACAAACTCAAACATTTAAGAAGCTTACTCAAGGTTACAAAGCTAATAAGGGGAATTATCAGAATTTACTTAAACTAAGCTCTCTGAATCCAGAGTCCAAGCTATTAACCCCTGTTATAAATTCTATTTGCATATCTCATTTTACTCATTCCTTCTGTTCCAGATAAGGCAAGCAAGGCCCAGGCAAAAAGTGGCAGAAGAGTTCTTGAAATCAGTTTGCCTGATTCCACACTTTTGCTCCTAACTCTTTTGCAGGTTTGTTTAGATCAGTGTCACTGGAAATATGTCACTGTCATGGAAAAGGAAAGTTTAATTTTGCTACAATCTTTGGGCAGTAACTCATGATTTACCACTAAAATAGACTTTTCCCCTCAGCTATAACTTCAACTAACAGGTAACTCAAAGGGACTTTTGAAAAATTATAAACAATGGGACAAAATCCCTTCAATGTTTTATTTTAATGTAAGGTATATAAAATTCACTTATTTTGCAGTCTTTCAATATAGGACCAAGGACATTTTCTCTGAATGTGAATATGCTGATTGGAACTTTTTGTTATCTTTCTTGCCAAAGCCACACAGGCTGTGCACTTTCTAAGCTCTTGAGACTAAAGTAAAACTAGAATTCAAAGCCATTTAAGAAGCAATCTTGTTACAGATTCCTACTGAGTCTTGACACATATTTGAAAACATTCATAGTTGTTTGGCACCTATGTAGTCATGCATAATTTAATGGTAATATATTCTGATAAAGGCATTTTAGCAAGTTTTGTTTTTTGTTTTTTGTTTTTTGGTACCGGGACTCGAGCTCATGACTTCGCACTTGCTAGGCAGGTGCTAGGACCACTGAGCTATATCCGTGGCCCAAGCAGGTTTTATTATTGCATGAACATCACAGCATGTACAAAGACAAAATAAGATGGCTAAGCTGTCACTAAGGGATATAATCTTATGAGATTATATGTAGTCCCTTGTTGACTGAAATATCATTATGGGGTGCATAATTGTGTATTACATAAACTATGTATGTAACACAAACATATACTATATCATGTAATAGGAAATTATTCATAAATGTGCCTGCATGTATGCAGGAATACATATAAAAGTATATAGAAATTTATATCACTAAATATGTATTTAAACACACATACACATATTAATGACATCAATTAATGACTTGTTCTTAGCATGTTTTTCTAAGCATTTTACTTTCCACAGGGAAAAAACTATATTTCTTTTTGTGCATCTATTTATTGGGTTTCCATTTATGAAATATAAAACTATGTTAATTAGTTAGGGCAACAGGTGCAGCAGGCATTGACAGAAAGGGACAAATAAGCTGAGTGGTAGTGCCTCAGCTAGCACCTGCCTCTAAGGCGGCAGTAGAAGTGTCCAGTCCACACAGGAGCCTGCTATCTGCAGACACACTGTTGTCCCAGGGCGTTGGAATGTTTCTCAAAAAGTCTGCTTCAAGCCTACATGGAAGTTAAGGACATGCTGATTCTGAAGGTGTGTTTATAGTTTTAACAATGGGCTGCTTTATTTCTTCTGATATGAAACCTGTTATACTTTTCTGGGCTACACTCCTCACCATTTCTGTAATGTGCTATGCTTATGGGCAGCCTTAAAAACATTTTAAATTTCAATTTGTAAGAAGCAACACTGAGGGGCTGGGGATTTAGCTCAGCAGCACAGTGCCCGCCTGGCAAGCCAGAGGTTGTGAGTTCAATTCCTGGTACTGGAAAAAAAACCAGAAAAACCAAAAAAAGAAGCAACACTGGGTGGCAGTAGCCCCAGGTTAGTTCCACCCTCCTCCTCAGTGCTTATATAGCCTTTCTTTTCCATAGAACTTGTCTGTTTAACTGTGTTTTTGAAGCTTGCGTATACCCAAAATGACCTGAAGGGCTTTAAAAACTGATGACTGGACCCCTGCCTTGATGAGTTTGATCTAACTGCTATGGGGTACAATCTGGGTATTGAGTTTTAGAAGCCCCTCAGGAGATTTCAGTCTTATGGGTGGCCAAGGACAGAACAAGAGTACAGAAACTCTTACGGGCTTTGAAGTTGCCACCAAGCCCAAACCAAGGAACATGGAATCGGGAAGTATCTCTTCACTTACTCCAGATGCTGGGCAAAGCTTTGCGTTATCTCAACCATTTATAAAGACTTATACTCAGGAAAATCTACATTTTAAATGAAGTATCTAACGTCAATTCCTTAGCATACTCCCATCCAAGCCTTAAGACTGGCTGATGCAGTACACATAAAACCATCAATATCCTATGTGCTGAACTAACACACCTCTATATCATCTACTTGCACAGAAGATTTCATCTGCTGGTAGCTGGAGATCAGCCCAAGCTGCTTTCTGGTGGAGTCAGCATAGCAGTAGAACATTACCATTGGAGAGGGCACTCTGGGATCTTTAGGTCATTGTCCTTGAGAAACCTTTGACTGTAGAGAAATCTCTTTATCTTTCTGGAGTTACATTAGGTGATAATTAATGCTTTTGGACCCTGAATCTTATATTTCTTTATATTATACTTGCTCATTACTGTGTCCCTGGGGTGCAGATTGCATTATCTATGCCTCTTGGAGGTGGTCTTTTCTGTGGTGTGTCTGACAAGTTGAACTTGGGACTGTGAGAAGGTTATACGAGTGCGTGATACTGCCTTCTCCAGTGAGCCTGAAACTTTCTGGGCTTTTCCTCCTAAATCTTTCTTTTCTCCTCTTAAGGAGGAGGAATATTGCAGGCTCCTGATGGGATCATTTTTTCTGTAGCTAGAGAACATAAGAATAAAAAAAACTGCTCTAGGGATTTAGCTCAGGTTTCTTAACCCTCCCTGTCTTTCATTAAGTTGTCACGTTAAGGTCTAGGACTCAGGTTTCAGTGTTGAGCAAAAATAGTTAAAGCATTTCAAGACCACTGCTTCAAAAGATCTTGTCCTTTGACCCCTACCCCACAATAAGAGTCTTGGAGCCTGTATGGTTCTGTCAATGTCACTATGGTTCTGTGTTGAGGTTTGATTATAGCTTTATTCTATGATCCTTTACCCGCCAGCCGTATTCTTTCCTCTTGCAATTTTCAAGAAGAATGATTGATTCAGAGACAGTTTCTAATATTTCTGAGTTCCTTTGCTAAAATAACCTCATAATCCACACCTAGTTGTGCCATCTTGAAGAAAATATGTGTACTATGCTGGTAATGGAAACACAAACCTGGACTTCTTGAGCAGGTAAAATGTCTGTTTTTCTCACTGTTGTCTCTGCACTACCTGGTACCTTGAAATTGCTCAGTAAGTATTTGTCCACTAAATTAGCGACATATGACTGACCAAAAGTTCCTGGTCACTCAGGTGCACATTGACGATGCTATAGGGAGGCTGTGATAGCAGCCTAGAGATGCCAGATAAGTTCTTTACTGCTTTTCCCGTGTCCACAGCCACCTGTTCTGATTTGCTTCTGGGTGGCAGAGAAGCTGGTAGGTATTTGAGGGATTAGACTGTATAATCCAAAGAATAAATAGTACAGGTATTTACATCTAATTCTAAGTATGTTTAAGTATTTCCCACAGCTTTCCTCAGCAGTTACTTGGACATGCAGAGAAGGCAATATTTTAAATCATTTCTGCATACAATATCATCCATAGTGAATATCTGGTTTCAGATAACTGTATTCTATATATGAATGGCTATTTTTATAAACCAAAGACACCTCAAGTATATGTAGATTGCATATTAAAATAATTGCGTGGGGGAATCTTAACATCTCTCTCTCTCTCTCTCTCTCTCTCTCTCTCTGTGTACCTCTGTGTATATGTGTGTGTGTGTGTGTGTTTAGTATGACATCCAAATTATAACTGGGGCAAAATCAAGATGTATGGTGGAATATTTTTGCTTATCTTTCCTTCTAACATGAAGTCCTTACTTCCCCACTTTTGCACTTTTCTTTCCACTCCCTGAATAGTGACCTCATACTCCTCTATCCTCTGCCTCTTCCCATTAAAATCTTTAATCAAGAAATTACCTAATACACATCATCATATTGGGGTACAAATGGACTTTTAAAAATTCAATATGGTATTGTCAATAGAACTTTTATTTTAGCAAGTAACTCTATGCCTTTAATTAAAAAAAAAACTTCATGGCATGTTCTAAATTAGAAGAGGTAGGTAGAGGCAGGATTAAGGGGAAAGTTTGGTGACTTTGAGAGGCAACTGTCTCATGTCTCTGAAATAGAACCAATAGCTGGATCACGCCTACAGAATCTGATCCTCAGCCTGGATCTTAGGCACTCTGTTCCTTAGCTGGCAGCTTTTTGTGGGGAATGTTAGAGAAGAATTTATGGGTAAGCTTCAAAAATAAGAGACTTTGAGGTTTTCATGCAAGCTCTTACTTTTTGCTCCTTGGCAAATTACACAAGCTTTCTTGGTGTTTATACCCTCCTATGTAAAATGTAAATAGGCTAGTGTGAAGATTAAAAGAGATAGCTTAGATAATGTGCTATACTGTAAATCAGAAACTAATAAATGTTCAATAAATATTAGTATGTGTTCTCATGGGCACTTGCACATGCACCTGTGAGTCTGGTCTCTTCAACTTTGATGCTTTAGGATAGCTGAAGGATAAACCCAGAAAGGCACCCTATGCACTAAGTAATAAGATATGAGCAGTGAGGACAGATGGTTCAAGCACAGGATGAATCACTGAGAGAACTGCTGGAGAGGTTCAGAGAAATGGGCTCAGATCAGAACTGACTGGGCTGGACGGTGGGCAGAAAGAGGGAAAGGGCAAATGGTGTCTGTATTGCATCTGGCTTCAACTTGAACTTCTGACTCATCATATTGTTATTTTAGTTCTTGGCGTGTAAATGCAGTACAAACACTGCCACCTAAAACAGGAAGTTATATTGTAAATTAAATGTCTCTGCTGAGTTGGTAACATTTCTAAGCTATTTGTAGTTGGCATACACTAAAATAAGACATTCATCCCAAAAGAGAAAGATTCTGTTTTCTCTCTGTGAATTTAATTGGATAGCAAGGGCACATACGTCTTGATTTTTATTTACTGGTCCTAAAGAAAGAGTTTCTGGAAGCACAGGGACAAGTTGAACAAGCACACCTGTGCTAGAATTGCACTATATTGATTGGGTGCTAAAGCAGAATGGAAGAATCTTACTGAAATATCTCTGTGTAATCACCACTGAAGGAGATTGAAAAAGGGGATAAAAAGATCTGTATAGTTGTACTCCTTAAATCAGAGATCTCTATTTGCAGTTCAGAGAAGTCTGATTGCATAGTAAAATCTTGATTAGTTGGAATTTCTTGTGCACATCTCTTGCAAAGTAATCTCACTGGAGAGATTTAGCACAAAAGTTCTTCCCAGAAAATCTAAGGAGTAATACAGACAACACAGAGCTGTCTATCTCCATACCGCTGGAGCTCAGCATAGAGAACTGTAGCAACTGAAGGTTAGAAAAATCGCCTGGGACCAGAAAGAGCTGCAGTAACCAGAGAGCATCAAGTTGTCTCTTTTTGTCCCGTACATTGTAAAAGGAATGTAGATCAATACACTGAAGGTTGTTTTTCCAAAACAGGTGCTGAAATTTAAAACAAAACAAAAATGTATTTTCTGGCTTAATTTATGTCTATCATGACATTCAGTTGGTTAAAAGACCTGTCCCTGGGTATTCTGTTTGAATGTTTCACTCTTCTTTTAAGAGACTAAGGAAGAAAATAAGCATTATATATGGCCACATCAAGAAAGATCTCTGCAGAAGAGCTTCAGAACACAATTACCCAGTTTTCTTTTCTTCCATGGTTATTTCCAGTGGATGTTATCAACAACTGAAGAACTCCCATGTGAGGTCTATTTGCAGTAGAGCATAGCTAGTTAGTGCTCAGAGTAGAAATGGAGAGAAGAAAGAAACACTTCCTCTTGAGGTAACTCATGATAGGTTACAGTCCTCTTGATGGGGGAATGAGCTCAGAATTGTGATTCATTTCCTGCAACTAGTGTAGGAAAACATGGCTGAGTTGCTTCGGCCTTGTAAGTCCTCTCTTACAGTAATAACTGATTAGGGCCTAGAGAAGGTAGAATCAGGAAGAGCTGGCAATTCAGGCTTGATGTAACCAATATGGATAAAGAACTTGAAGTTGGCACAGAAACCAGCCCAGTTTCTTAGTTATGAGACCATGGGTCAGTAACCAAAAATTCAGAAGTTATGTTTGCCGGCAAAGTCCTGGTTTTACTTCTGCTATGGTGACAATGTTTGAATTCACTACCTCCCTTTTCTAGTCTTGTCAACACTACCCTTATTTAGGCTCACAAGTGTTAGTTTTTCCTATAGATATATTCTGCATAAACACACACACACACACACACACACACACAAACACACACCAAGATTAGATCTGCCTAGTTTAATTTTGCTCCACCTGATTACTGCCTGCCTGACTCAGACCTGTCTTTGGAAATACATGACAGCATGTACCCAGCATCGGTATGGAGGGCTGTGTCCTTATATTTTGGTAACTAGTTATTGTTCTTGCTCACTGAATGCTTCCTTTTCAATTCAGTCTTATGTAATTTATCTGTAGAAGTAGGAGCTAATGTACCTAACTGTATTAGGTGTACTTGTGAATAGATAACTAGGAACCAGATAAGTTAATTGGCTTAACCAAAGTTACCTGGGAAAACAGGATCTTTATTTCTGTTACTATTAATTTGAACCATATTCCTTTTAACCAGAAAGAGGTTTGACAGTGATTTTGTAAGATTGCTTCTGTTCACAGATAAGGAAGCTGAAATCATAAAGGTTAAGTGGCCAGTCCAAGGTCACATTGGGTCATGTATTTAGTTTATAGTTCTCCACATAAGTACCATGCACATTCAACTCACATATTTCAGAATTCCTGGGTAGCTGCCTCATCTAATGAATGGAATTGATAAATGATAAATCTTAGTGACTTTTAGGAAAGTATCCAATTGCTACTTCTGATATTCAAATATTGGGCACATGTCTCCAGAAAACAGATCTTAACAGTTTATAACTAAAGAGTGTAAGAACATCTTTAAAGAAATTGTAGACAATTATCAAGACAAGTGTCTTGAGAGCATATAAACCAAAAAGTATATAAACCATTATTGAAGAATTCTTTTCTTATTCTCTTTAATGGTTTGAGCAATCTTTCATTCTTACATCTGATAATCTGAGCAATGTAGCTGAGGACAGCAATATGCAATGTAACAAACACTGTTGATTTGTATTCATTTATCTTGAGACCCTGTAGCACTTTGAATGTTTTTGCTTTGATTTGTTTATGTTTGTGATACTGGTATGCTGCTACTGTTCTATTTTTTGTTTGTTTGTTTCTCACGTACTACTCTCTTTAAAATAAAATTTAAAAAAAAGTATATAAACCAAAGAAGCTTAAAGTTTTGGTTTATATAAACCAAAAAATTCTGACAGGAAAAAGTTGTTCACTCTTCCCCTGGGAAAAGGAAGAATAGTGTGGTTGATGAGGACAAATCAATCAGAGATTGGCAAGAGGAACTTTCTTGTGGTCTTAGTCATGCAAGAACATGCTGTCTGGGCAGAGACAGCCACTTTGCAATCATGACCCAAAGCTGAGATTAACACCCAGTGTGCTGAAGATAGAAGAGGAGGAGAAATGCAGAATGACTTGAGTCTTTGATGATACTGTCCAACCATGGAATTAACTACTCTGTTGATTTCTGACATGATGTTCTGGAGTCAGCTCTTATGGTGATCACAAATTATATGTCTTCCCAATTCTGCATTCATAACTATGATGCTATATATTGACTAAACTGGATATATTATAAATCAGAGATTTTTAATTATCTGGAAGGTCAGTTGTTAAGTATTTATTAATATAAAACTGGGTATAATAATTCTTTAAGAATAAGTCTTACTAAATTAGATGGTTTGGTACTTGGAATTGTGGGCATATTAATTGATATGCTAACCTGGCCTTGAAAAGCTTATGTATTCTGTACTTAAGTATAGTTCAAAAAGCTGAATAAAATTAGTCTCACTAGCTGGCTGTTGCTGTGGGAGACCTGTCTCACACAACCACTAGAGAAAGCCTATTCAGTTTTCTTTCAGTTGGGACTTCTCGTTCTCTATTGGCCTGATAGCTGGAAGCTTTGAGGATGAAATTTTTGGTTATTGCTCCACTGTGGCTTGTACAGTAAGGTAATGAGAGGAGCAAACTATGTGAGAAAGAGGTTTCTTCAGGATTGATGGCACCTAGGGTAGGGGTCCAGAAGGAAAACAACAGGAAGGAATTTTAAAAATCTTGGATTTCTTGAGCAACATCAGAAGAAACCTAAGAGTTCTGCAGGGTGGGCTGATACTGAGAACACTGATCTTCCTGGTTTACTTTGTACTTCTTTTCTCTTTTTAAATAATTAAAATGGTACTCAGTCAAGTATAAGTACCTGGGCAAGGGTGCATATGAAGGATAAGACCTAGATACAGTTTCAGTAGAGAAGAAGAATTCCTGTTTTGCTCCTTCTGGCTTATGTGAATCATTTTTACTTATGGTTTGTTTCCCATGTTTTAAAATAAAGGTGATTGGCTCTGCCTCCCTGACCAATGTGCAAGGCTGGTGAAACATCCAGCACCCTCTGGGCCTCAGTGGCTACCCACCACACCCATATTGTGTCTACCTGGGCTGAGCTAAACCCCGGATATCTTCGGGAAGCCCAGTGAGTCTGGGTTCTGCCTCCCTGACAAGTGGACAAGGCAGGTGAAACCTCAGGCACTCTTTGGGACCACGGTGGCTACCATCCACACCCAAAGTGTGTCTGCCTGGGCTGGGCCAAGTCCTGGATAACTTCAGGAAACCCGGTGAGTCTGGCTTCTGCCTCCCTGACCAACGTGCAAGGTAGGCAAAGACTCAAGCGCCCTCTGGGGTCTCGGTGGCTACCCACCACACCCATAGTGTGTTGGCCTGGGCTGGGTTGCCAGCACTTATCAGCACAGGAGCTACACTGAGCACTGGACTCTCACCTTGCCACTCATACACAATCAGGACAGTGAGACTGCATTACAGGGAGTCTCTGGTTCTTCAAAAATGACAAAACAAAGGAGAAAAATGCAATCCCAGACCCCTCACTGCCCAAAACAAGTACAGGAGGCATCAATACAGAAAAGCCTGGAAGTCATACACCTGAAACTTCTGAAATGATAGCAACTGAAGTAAAGAAACAACTCAATCAGGCCATAGAAGACATCAGATCAGAAATAATGCCTCAGGTGAGAAAAGAAATGACAACAATAATGAAAGAAATGTTCAGCATATCCAAAGATGACATAGACAAGAAAATAGAAGAGCATAGACAACTCAATGAAACCTTCAGGGAACAATATAGAAAAGAACTAGAAGGTATGAAACAGATGAAAACAGATATCTAGAAACTTAAAAATTCCATTGAAAGTTTGCAAAACTGCTTGAATGAAGCTGAAGATAGACTTTCAGACCTTGAAGACAGATCTCTCAGACTTTAACAATAGACTTTCAGAACTTGAAGACAGATCTTTCAGACTATGAAGACAGATCTCTTCTTTCATGTGCCAACAATGAATGTGAAAGGAGGGATCTCTTAAAAATAACGAGGAACCAGGAAATAACAGCTCAAAAACTGCAAGACCAGGCAAAGAAAAACAATGTCAGGGTAATAGGTATTAATGAAACAGTAGGTGTCAACACACATGATATAAAAAGACTATATGTAGAAATAATAGCAGAGAATTTCCCAGGCAAGGAAAAAAAATTGGACATCCAGATAAGTGAAGCACATAGAACTCCTGTTAATCATAACCAAAATAAATCTATACCCAGACATATAGTGATCAAGATCCCAGAAACTCAACAGAAACTCAGAATATTAAAAGCTGTTAGAGAAAAGAAACAGATCACCTATAAAGGAAAGTCTATCAGAATCACAGCAGACTTCTCAACACAAGCCATCGAGGCAAGAAGAGCTTGGAGTGAAGTATTTCAGGTACTGAAAGAAAACAACTTCCAACCAAGACTGACCTACTTTGCAAAGCTATCTTTCAAATTTAAGGGAGAAATAAAATATTTTCATGGTAAAGAACAACTGAAGAAATTCATGAGTACCAGACCAATCCTACAAAGAGTACTAGAAGATGTACTACAAAGAGATAAAACAGACCACAACTTCAAGAACAACAACATAAAGGAACCAACAAGCAGAACAAACAATTAAATAGAGGGAAAATCTAGGATCCAACAGCAAGAAAATAGCATGACAAAGATAAGCCAGTACATATCCATTATAACCATCAATGTAAATAAGCTCAATGCACCAACCAAAAGAAGCAGATTTACCGAGTGGATTAAGAAACAAAACCCAACAACATGCTGTATACAAGAAACACATTTAACTCAAAAGGAAATTCCAAGACTTAAAATTAAAGGATGGAATACAATACTCCATGTGACAGGAACCCAGAAAAAAGTGGGTGTAGCTATTCTGTTTGCAGAAAAAGTGAACTTCAAACCAAGAACAATCAAAAGAGATAAAGAAGGTCACTACATACTTGTGAAGGGGAAGCTTCAAGAGGAAGAGATAACAATCAGAAATATCTATGCACCAAAGATAAGACCACCCATCTATATAAGGCAAATTCTAACAGACATCAAAACTGAAATAAATAGCAACACAATCATAACAAGGGACTTTAACACACCACTGTCACAAAGAGATAAGTCAACTAGACAAAACATTGGGAAAGAAATAACAGAATTTAACCAAACATGTGAACATATGGACTTTTACAGAGTAGTAGACCTTTACAGAGTGTTCCACCCAACAGCATCAGAATACACATTCTT
>NW_004955431.1:1071101-1150733 GCF_000276665.1 Chinchilla lanigera
AACAAACAAAAATGGAGATACAACCTACAGGAATCTGTGGGATGCAATGGAAGCAGTCCTCAGAGGGAAATTGATAGTGATGAACTCCCACCTCAGGAAAACAGAACAAGCACAAGTAAACAATCTTATGCTGCACCTGAAGTTCCTAGAAAAAGAAGAGCAAGTCAAACCCAGAGCCCAAAGAAGGCAGGAAATTATAACGCTCAGAGCAGAAATTAATGCAATGGAGACTAAACAAACAATGTAAAGAATTAATGAATCAAAGATTTGGTTCTTGAAAGAAGAAGTAAAATAGATAAGCCCCTAGCCAACCTTATCAAAGAAAGGAAAGAAAAAAACTGAAATACATGCAATAAGGAGTCAAAGGGGTGAAATCACTACAGATCCTGAAGAAATTCAGAAGATCATCAATACCTACTCTCATAGGATGGAAAACTCAGAGGATATGGACAGATTTCTAGATACATATGAATTACCAAAGCTAAATGAAGAAGATAGAAAAGTCCTGATTAACTCAATATTTGGCAGTGAAATTGAGAATGTAATTAAAAACTTGCCAATGAACAAACGTCCGTGTCCTGATGGATCCACAGCTGAATTCTACAAGCAATTAGGGAAGATTTAACACCAATTCTGCTCAAACTCTTTAATGAAATTGAAAGGGAAGGAGTTCTCCCCAACTCATTCCTGAAGGCAAGTATTATTCTGATACCAAAACCAGAGAAAAACCCAACCAAAAAAAGAGAACTACACACCAATCTCCCTAATGAATATAGAGGCAAAAATTCTCAATAAAATACTAACAAACAGAATACAAGTCATAGAGAAGATTATACCCCACAACCAAGTGGGATTCATCCCAGAAATGCAGGGATGTTTCAATATATGCAAATAAATCAATGTAATATACCATGTCAATAGAGCCAAAGACAAAAATCACATGGTCATCTCCATTGATGCAGAAAAAGCCTTTGATAAGGTCTAACACTCATTTGTGTTGAAAGCCCTACAGATTATAGGAATAGATGGGCTTTACCTCAAGATGATCAAAGTCGTCTATGATAAACCAACAGCTAACATCATACAAAATGCTCAAAAATTGAAAGCTTTCACTTTAAAATCAGAAACAAGACAAGGAGGTCCACTGTCACCACTCCTATTCAATATAATTCTGGAAATATTGGCTAGAGCAATTAGACAAGAGAGAGAAATAAGAGGAATAAGGATAGGAAAGGAAGAAATGAAACTGTCATTATTCACAGATGACATGACACTCTACATAGAAGACCTCAAATACTCCACCAAAAGGCTCATGAATTTAATAACCAAATTCAGTAGTGTAGCTGGATACAAAGTTAACACTCAAAAGTCAATAGAATTCCTATACACAGGTGACAAACAGACTGAGAGAGAAATTAGGGAAACCACACCTTTCACAATAGCATCCAAAAACATGAATTACTTAGGAATCAATATAACCAAAGAGGTAAAAGATCTATACAGTGAAAATTATAGTACTCTGAAAGAAGTAAAAGATCTATCCAGTGAAAATTATAGTACTCTGAAAAGAGAGATCAAAGAGGATATCAGAAAATGGGAAGATATCCCTTGCTCATGGATAGAAAGAACCAACATTGTGAAAATGGCCATATTCCCAAAATTGTTGTAGAGATTCATTTCAATACCAATTAAAATACCATTAGTATACCTCACAGATCTAGAGAAAACACTCGTAAAGTTCATCTGGAACCAGAAAAGGCCAAGAATAGCAAAAGCAATCTTGGGAAACAAAGGAAAGGCAGGAGGCATCACAATTCCTGACAAAATTATATTACAAAACTACTGTGATAAAATCAGCATGGTACTGGCACAACATCAGACCTGAAGATCAGTGGAACAGATTAGAAGATACAGATACAACTACAAACACACTCGGTCACTTTATCTTCAAAAAAGGGGCCAAACATGTTCAATGGAAGGAAGATAGCCTCTTTAATAATTGGTGATAGAAAAACTGGTTTTCCACATGCTGAAGACTAAACCTAGACCCATGTCTTTCACCGTGCACTAAATTAAAGTTGAAATGGATCAAAGTTCTAAATATTAAAACAGAAACAATAAATTTATTGGAAGAGAAAGTAGGTAAAAATCTTGACATTGGGGTAGGCAGAGAGTTCATGGACAAAAAACAAACTGCATGGGAAATACTTCAAAGAATCAACAACTGGGATCTCATCTTATTGAAAAGTTTTTGCACATCTAAAGAAATCATCAATAAAGTAAAAAGAAAACCCAAGAATTGGGAAAAAGTTTTAGCCAACTGCCCCTCAGACAAAGGACTTCTATCTAGGACATATAAAGAATTTGAAAAAATGAGGCCTCCCAAATTCAAAGACCCAATCCAAAAACGGGTATCTGCGATGAATACACACTTCTCTAATGAAGAGATACTAATGGCAAATAAATACATTTTAAAATGTTCAACATCATTAGTCATTTGAGAAATGCAAATTGAAACACCAGTGTGACTCTTTCTCGCCCCAGAAAGAATGGCTATCAACAAGAAATCAACCAATAACAAATGCTGGAGAGGCTGTGGGGAGAAAGGAACCCTACTCCACTGTTAGTGGGAGTGTAGATTGGTGAAACCACTGTAGAAATCAATTTGGAGATTCTTCACAAAACTAGGATTGGAAGTCCCATTTAACCCAGCTACTCTCCTTCTGGGTATTCTCTCAGAAGCATTAAAGACATCATATGACAGCGATATATGTGCACCTATGTTTATAGCAGCACAATTTGTTATAGCTAAATCTTGGAAAGAATCCAGATGCCCATCCACTGAGGAATGGATAAAAAAGTTGTGGTATTTTTATACAATGGAGTATTACTCAGCTATTAAAAAAGATAAACTTTGGCTTTTGTAGGTAAATAGATGCAACTGGAGACCATACTCATAAGTGAAACAAATCAGACCAAGTGTAAACACCATATTGTCTCCTTGGTGTAGGTATCTGAAAGACTAGGTAAAACTCAAAAAGTACAGTAGATGATAGGAAAGGGAAAGACATTTCTCAAAGGAAGGAACAACTTGGATGAAGGAAAGAAGAAAAAGAAATAAGGAAGGCACAACATAAATATATATATGAATAGCTGCAATGACTGTATTGGTGTTTTCTGATGGTTTATTGAAATGAACTGTTGATGCTCACAATTTTTTATTTTCTGATGACTTTATATGCTTGTGTCTGGTGGTCTGAGCAACTGATTTGAAGGTAACAATATGCAACAGAATTGCAATTGTGAACTCCTACCATCTTGTCTAGTAAAACTCTGTATTATCTCTAATGTTTTGTTGAAGAATTCTTTTCTTATTCTCTTTAATGGTTTGAGCAATCTTTCAGTCTTCCATCTGATAATCTGAGCAATGTATTTGAGGATCGTGATATGCAACATAACAACCACTGTTGATTTGTAGTAATTTATCTTGAGACCCTGTATCACTTTGAATGTTCTTGCTTTGATTTGTTTATGTTCGTGATACTGGTGTGCTGCTACTGTTCTAATTTTTTGTTTGTTTGTTTCTCATGTACTATTCTCTTTAAAGTAAAAGAAAATAAAAATAACTGAAAAAAATAAAAAAATAAAATAAAGGTGGTAGACTAAATGTATTTTTAAAATCTTTCATTTATGAAGCCATATCCAAGAGATATTATTTATATGATTCTCCAAAGCTGCCACTACTCAGTTCATCCAACAAATATTTAGTGAGTATGTTATATGCATAGCATATAAACTTTGATTTCATATGTCAAAGCCAAGTGGCCATGGGAAAGGTATTTAATATACTTGAGCACTTGTTACCTCAGTTAGGAATGGCCAGAATGATATGTGAAGCATAGATTTGTAGAAAAGCCTAACAAGATTTTTCATGTTAGTATATAGTTACATAATTCTATAAAGAATGGATAGTTATAAGTACCACTATCTCTACTCAAAGGTAACATTTGTCATGTTTTTGGATATTCAGTATCTATCTTTATCTCTCCCTTTTCCCCTCAGATTTTGCTAATATTCCTTTGGTAAGAATATTTCAATGTGTGTAGTTCTAGAGAGAGGGTAGTTTTTGGTACCAGCCAATTATTGTCACTTCTTTCCACTGCTTTGCTTATGGAATCTGATATAGCTTGGCCAATCAAACATTAGCTGTAGAAGCTTTGAATATTTAAATGTATAGCAATTCCTGGTCCCTGCCTTGTGCCATGGGATCTGGTTCCTAATATTTGACATCTAGGACTTAGTTTTTCGTAAGTTTTTTCCAATTATATTTTGATTTTTTACTTGTTAGAAAAAGTCTTGTGTAGGATTCAAATGCATGTCCTAACCAACAATGATGTTATATCCTGTCTTGAATCTTTTGTATTTACCTTAGAAAAAAAATTAACACCCTCCAAAACAAACACTTTGGAGACAAATGGTGTGGCTGATGTATATTTAAGACAATCTAATGGTGATAATTTTATTCTCAGTAACAAAGGGAAATTGTTGTTGTTGGTTCCCATTACCAATGATAACATCAGAGTAGTTCTGCATATCATGGGTACATGATTCTTCTATTTGTAAAATAAAGAAGGGGCTACAGATGCAAGACAAACTGTCATTGCCAGGCTCCTTTGTACATATTAGCAATATGGTGCCTCATGTGAGGCTGTATAAGAAATTTAGAAAACATAAACTCAGAGTTTGAATTTTATATTTGTGGTAATTGGCAGAAGGAAACTCATTTCTTACACAAAGTGTCCTGTACCTTAGCTGTCAAGGTGAATCAACTGTCCTCCCTAAACATGTCTAATTGATTGATTGCTTAACATCATTTATTAAGAAACAAACTGTGTGAGAATGACATTCTATATTGAATTTTTGGTGAAAAAGATATAATGTTATCTATTCATAGGCAATATGGTCAAACTACATTTAATTTCACATTATTTCTAAGATTTTCTTATAATCTCTCTTAAATTTGACAAGGATTGTACGCTGCATGAAATAGTGGAATAGAGAAGTTAACATTCTTATGTTCGTATCAAGCTGTTTTTTCTCAGATCTTGTAATTCAGAATAATAACAATATAAACAAAAGAAGACAAACAATTATGAAGCACCACTTGGTAGTAGCCATTCTAAACTTGTCTCAGATTCTCTAATCTGAACAGTCCTATGAATTTGGCCCCTTTCTAATTTATAATTTATTTATGAAAGAACTAAAGCTCTAGAATGGTTAAGAAATTCCTTGACATTTATAGAGCCTAGAAGTGACACAAGTTGGATTACATCTGTCCAGAAAATTTACTGTGTCAAAGTAAGGGGCAGGACTTTACTTTTTAGTTTTCAGGGTTTTACTTTTTATTTCTCAAGGACTTTATCTACTCTTCCCATAATGGCTACGCTAATATATATTTTCACCAACATTATACCAAGGATCCCTTTTTTCCACAGCCTTATCAGCACATGTCTTTTATCATTTTATTTTAAAAGGAATTAAAAAACAATAATAATAATACAGAAATTCAAAACCAGGTAATAGAAATTAGCAAAGGCTATTGTAGTGCGTATTGTTATCTTCAAAGTAGTTACCCAGATTACCAGAGACAGGCATGTAAGATTGACCAAACAATAGAAAACCTAGTTGTTCCTTTCAACAAATAGAAATTAATAGTACCATTCTCTATTAGTAGAACTAATAGAAATTAGCAGTATAATTCTCTCAGCTAATATAAATGTGTCTCCCTTTCTCCTTTCCAGCATCCAAGTTGTTCTTTCCTTCTCAGCAGTTTCTTTCCTTTTCACAATATCTATTGTAACTTTTTGATGTTATTTACCCTTTCTTTTCTTTTCTTTTTTTTTTTCTCCCCCGGTACTGGGAACTGAGCTCATGACCTCGCTTTTGCCAGGCAGGAGCTGTTCCACTGAGCTAAATCCCCAGCCCCAGTTATTTACCCTTTCAGTTTCTTACACTAGGGAGATAATAAGATGCTTACACAAGCGAGTCTGGCTTATTTCACTTATGATCTCGAGTTGCATCCATTTACCTATAAAAGCCTAGAGTTTATCTTTCTTTATAGCTGAGTAATACTCCACTATATAAAAATACCACATCTTTTTACCCATTTCACGACTGATGGGCATTTGAGTTGTTTCCAAGATTTAGCTATTACAAATTGTGCTTCTATAAACATGGATGCACATATATCGCTGTGATATGTTTTCAATTCTTCTGGGAATATACCCAGAAGGGGAATAGCTGGATTGAAGGAGACCTCTAATCCTAGTTTTTTGAGGAATCTCCATACTGATATCCACAATAGTTTCACAAGTCTACACTCCCACTAACAGTGGAGAAGGGCTCCTTTTTCCCCACACCACTCCAGCATTTGTTATTGGTTGATTTCTTGATGATAGCCATTCTTTCTAGGGTGAGATGGAATCTCAGTTTTGTTTTAATCTAAATTTCTTACATGATCAATGATGTTGAATATTTTTTCATATATTTATTTGCCATCATCTGAGAAGTGTGTAATTCATCTCAGAGGCTCATTTTTGAATTGTGTCTTTGAATTTTGAAGGTCTTTATATTCTTTTATAGATAGAAGTCCTTTCTCTGAAGGAGAGTTGGTGAAAATTTTTCTCAGTTTTTGGGTGTTCTTTTCACCTTGTTGGTGATTTGTTTTGATGTGAAAAAAAAAAAAAGAAACATCTTTTAGCAAGATGAGATCCCAGTTGTTGATTCTGTGAAGTATAACCCATGCAGTTTGGCTTTTGTTCATGGTTTCTCTGCCTGCACCTACATCTCCAAGATTTTTACCTGCTTTCTCTTCCAGTAGATTTAATATTTCTGTTTTAATATTTAGGTCTTTGATTCATTTTTACTTTAGTTTAATGCATGGTGATAAACATGGGTGTAGTTTTAGTCTTTGGCATGTGGAAAGCCAGTTTTTCCAGAGCCATTTGTTAAAGAAGCTATCTTCCTTCCAGTGAACATGTTTGGCCTCTTTGTCAAAGATTAGGTGACTGAGTGTGTTTGTAGTTGTGTCCACATTCTCTCATCTGTTCCACTGGTCCTCAGGTCTATTTTATTTGCCAATACCATGCTGATTTTATAAAAGTAGCATAATTTCAAATCAGGGATTGTGGTGTCTCTTGCCTTCCCCAGGATTGCTATTCTAGGTCTCCTCTGTTTCCAGATGAATTTTAGCATGTTTTCTCTAGATCTGTGAGGTATGCTAATGGTATTTTGATTGGGATTGCATGAAATCTGTATAAAAGTTTTAGGAGGATGGCCATTTTCACTATGTTGGTTCTTCCTATCCTTGAGCAAGGGATAGCTTTCCCTTTTCTGAAATCTTTGATCTCTTTTTTTTCAGAGTACTGTAATTTTCACTGTATAGATCTTTCACTTCTTTTGTTAGATTGATCCCTAAGTATTTCATTTTTTGGATGCTATTGTGAAGGATGTGGTTTCCCTAATTTCTCTCTCAGTAAGTTTGTTTTTTGTGTATAGGAAGGCCATTGATTTTTGAGTGTTGATTTTGTATCCAGCTATGCTATTGAATTTGGTTATTAAATGTAGAAGTCTCTTGGTGGAGTTTTTGGGGTCTTCTATGTAGAGTATCATGTCATCTGTGAATAATGACAATTTCACTTCTTCCTTTCCTATCCTTATTCTTTTTATTTTTCTCTCTTGTCTAATTGCTCTGGCTAGTGTTTCCAGAACTATGTTGAATAGGAGTGGTAATAGTCAACATCCTTGTCTTGTTTCTAATTTCAGAGGGAAAGCTTTCAGTTTTTGCAGGACATTACTTTGACATTTCATTACTGTTGAAATCTGGGTGATATCACACAATTTAGAGCATGAATAATGGTTTTCTTTGATTGTAAGAAAAATACACTGTAAATTTGACTGCTGAGTTGTAAGAAGAAATTTTTTAGTGGCTTCTACCCTGGTCATCTGAGATTGCAGAGTAAAGAGAACAGAGACGACTTAAAATCCACCACCACTCCCATAAAGGATCTTCCCATAAAGCATCACCCAAGATCAGTTTATGGATAAGCAGCATATATATCCACCACTGGGAATTCACAAGGCATGTCATCCTGATGAAGGGTTGGAAGCAGAGAAATCATGATTTTCATGAACTTACTTTTTCCCGAAATTTTTACTATGTGTTTTGTTTGATTACATTTGTTAAATATTGCTAACTTCTATGAATAGATATAAGGTAGGAAACATAGATATAGAAAAATACATGAAAATAACATGGCTTTAATATCTCCAAACTGCCAGTCCTTTCTGCTTCATTGATAAGCAGTTCAAACTTGCATAAATCAATGTGTTCAAAGTGCACAGCATGGCCACATAAGCCAGTGTAACATTTAAAATGTATTGGCTACATTGCAAAATAATCATAGACCATAAAACTGTACTTATGCAAGTATATAATTCAGCGTTTTCCTATATATTAACAGCTGATAAACCTTCACTATTGTGAAACTTTTGAAAACTTTCATCACCTCAAAAGGAAAGCCCTTACCAGTTAGCTGTCATGCTTTCCCCCCTTCACTTAGGTTTATAGTAAACAATAGTCTATTTCCATTCTCTATGAATTTTCCTTTTCTTCACATTTCATATAAATCAAATCATAAAATAGGTAGCCTTTTGTGACTGACATCTTTCACTTAACATAAAGTTTTCAAGTTCCATCCATATTTTAGCACAAATACATACTTGGTTCTTCTTTAATTGCCAAAATTCCATGTTATGGCTATACCATATTTTTGGTTTTGGACTATTCATCTTTTAAATACATTTGGACTGTTTCCACTTGTCAGCTGCTAAATAATATTGCCATGAGCATTCACTTACAAATTTTTTATGTGAATATCCATTTCCATGGCTCTTGACTATGTACTTAGCTGGGGAATTGCTGCCCCATATGGTTCTATTCTGCTTAATGCTTTGAGGAATTGCGTGGTTTCTCCACAGCCACACCAATGTTACTACTGCCTCTACCTCTGCCTTTTGTAGGCATGATTATTATTATTATTATCTTAAAAGTATGAAGTGATATCTAATTATGGTCTTAGTTTGCATGTCTTTGGTAACTAATGGTCTGAACATCTTTTATTGGTCATTTATGTAACTTGATTGAAGAAATGCCTAGGCAAATTGTTTGGTTGCACTGTGTTGTCTTTGTATTGTTGTGTTATTAGAACACACACACACACACACACACACACATACACACACGCACACATCATGTTTTCAAGATTATCTCTCTGTTTCAGCTTTCAGTGGTTTAATATTTCTAAATGTGAATCTTTGTGTGTGTCCTACATAGCCTTCTGGTTCACTTCCTTTTTTCCCCTAGCCAAATTTGAGTGAAGCCAGTTTAGCAATTTCTTAAAATTTCTGTCATACCTATAGAAGTTCTACTTGATTATTTTTAATAATAATTTCTATGTATTCTAATGATATTCTTTATTTACCAAGACATTATTCATAGCTTCCTTTAATTCAGTCATTTTTTCCTTTTAGTTTTTTCTTAGTACAGTGCTTATGTAACAGCTGATTTAAAGTCTTTGTTTAGTGAGCCCAAATTTGAACTTCCTCTGAGGCACCTTCTGTTTGCTACTTTTTCCTGTTACTTTGCATATCACATATTTTATTGTGCTTTAAAACTGAGCAGCTAAATAATATTATGTGATAACACTGAAAATCAAATTCAGGTTTCCTCCTTTTAGGGTTTGCTGTTGTCACTGGTTTTATTGTAAATTTCTGTCATTTATTTTGTGACTTTCTCAGAGTTACTCTGTAAAGTTTGTATTCCTTGTTATGAATAGCCAGTGACAGTTCTGCTCAGTTGACTCAGTGAGCAGCTAATGACTGGAGTGAGATTTCCTTAAACACTTTGAATCAATGGATGTCCTATTCTAACAGAGAAGAGCTCCGTGTATTGGACCTGCCTCAGTTCTCCGGCACTTTGCAACTCTGCTTAGCGTTTACTTCCTTCATGTTCAGGACCTCAGGCCAAGCTGGAAGTAAGAGATTAGGGTTTAACTCAAAGGTGCGGTTTTTCCTGGACATATGTAGGGACTTCCAGATCCCTAAGAATATACTCTGCCATGAAGAAAGATAAAATTGAGGCATTTGTAGGTAAAAGGATGTACCTCAAGACCATAATGTTAGGTGAAATAAGTCAAACCCACAAATTTAAATATCACACAGTTTCTCTTACATGAGAAACTAAAAATATAAATAAAAAGCAAAATAAAGGATAGAGAGCAGGAAGTAGGGAGTACTTTTTCAAATGAAAAGGGGAACAAGAGATGGGGAAGAAGGGAAAGAGGATTACATAAAAAGACAAGAAAATAGTAGAAATAAACCTTATACAAATGGGAAGGGAAGAGGAAGGGGAAGAGGACAAAAGAGAATTAAGATGTGTCATCCACATGTACAAGCTCCATATCAAATATGTAATCATTATGTGCCACAAGCATGTATTGATAAAAATATATTAATAAAAATGAACAATAAAAAAGAATATGATCTGAATTTTATAAAGGCTTCTATGTACATTTCATTCCTTGATTTAGCTTCTAATTTTTGTATTTTTTACTAATGCTGTGTCATTTTTGTGAATTATCCTGGTTTCTTTTACTTCACATTTTATGAAGGAGAATTAACCAGGGTTCATTTTACAAACACTATTTTGCAAAATTTAAAAATATTACTTTGTGAAAACTAAAAATAAAATTTAATGGTACTGAACTAAACAACAGCAATACATGTAATGTGTATCCTCAAAAATTTAAATAACAGTTTTCCACTTCATTCATTCTACTTTTCAAAACAATTAATCTAATGGTTTTGAAAATTCACATATAATCATTGTAATAAATTCTGTAGTTCACCAAAGTACAAGATGAAATAGACACAAGATGAAACAGTACAAAATGAAATTAGCTAGCAACTGTGGTTATAATTCTTCTACCTAGTAACTCCTTTGAATTTTTAAGTTCATCAATGCTTATGGGTAATTCTTCTTGGCATAATTTTTTAAATTTTAAAATATTAGTTTTCCTCCAGCTTTTAAGTGGCTGTATTCCATTGAAAAGTAATTATATTTTCATGAAAAATTCAAGTTCTGTCCTGGTTGGGACTCTCAATCTAGCTGCCTCTATGTCTATTAGACATATTGCTGTCTATAACATTATTTTGTTGTATCTGTAGTCCTTCAAGCTTTGCATGATATATAAATTTATATTATATAAAGGGCAATATTATTGCCTTCTGGCATTGAATAAACTTTTAGGGAAGTATTAAGTCAGTCTATTATTCCCCTTTGGTTTTTTTCATCCTCATCTGGATACCAGCGAGAGTGTTTCTATTCCCTTAAAGTAATTTACCTAGGTTGTATCTGATGTTGGGTTTTTTTTCTGTCATATTTTCCCTATAAGACAATATTCTCTTTTTAATATAGAAGAACCAATGTTTACCTTAATTCATTTTAGAAATTTTAAATGCAATTTGAATTAAATGTGTTACTTTTTTATAGCTTTACTTCAGGAACACCGCAGCCTCATATTAGATTATAGCTCTTTGCAACACCTGTTAGTGTCCCTTTTGTTCCAATGGTTGATGTCTTTTTATTTCCAACTCACTTTTTACATGATTAACGTGGGATTTTGCTCTATGCCAATAGTTTCATTTCCTGTAATAGCCTGTTCTCACCCTTTCTGATTATAATTATATTTTAGCTTCATTTATTTCATAAATTTCATGAGGTACCTTTAAGTTTTATTTTCTTATTTAATAAGCTCCATTTTAACTTTAATTTCCTTGATATTAGTCTCATCATTCAGCTCTTGATTTATTGAATATTCTAAGACAGTCTACTGTTAGGCTACGTATGAAAACTTGATTTCCCATTTGGGATAATTATTTCTTCTGAGCTACGTACTTTGACTTCTGTTTATGTTCCTTCACTCTCATTTTGGCTGTACAATGTTTTACTAGTTTCACGTTATTTCTATTCACCTCAGCCGTACATGGGCAATTCTGCACACCTGTCCTATATTCTGTGGTTCTGCTTGGATGAATTCTTATTTCTGTGGTCAGTTTATTTTTGTCTCTGAGTCAGCATTTGAGATCTTAATATTGCTAGTCCTGCTAAATGAATATCAGGAAGTACCAATTTTATATATTCTCAGAGGTGCTGCCATTTGTGCTGCCATCACTTTATTCTGTATCTTCCAGTATTTCCATGATCAATCAAATGATAGACCATGGATAATCGATACTTACTCTCAGATGCTTTGGCATTTAAATGACATATTCAGACATGATAAAATACTACTGATCAGAAAAGGCATATGGCTTCAGGAAAACCATATTAAAATTGAAAAATGTGGAAAAGTACACAGGATGCTTACCAGTCATTTCCACCTCTTTAATAGTGCTATATTATCAAGGATATGTTTTTCTGTAGTTTTTGACTTTACTTTCTTCCATATTGGCTTCATTGTCGAGTTATCCGCCCCCCCATGCAAGGGCTACTATGACGCCTGTGATTATAGACCACCCAATTTATCTATCCTAGCACTGAGACAGCTTCTTTTTCCAGTAGTTCTAATAAATTCCTAGAGATATATCAAACTGTTCTGATTGAGGTGCCATTCTCCTCTCCAAATAATTACTGTGGTCATGGACTACAGTGCTCTGAGTGACCAAACCTGTGTGACAGGTTCTCTTGTGGAGCTGATAGCACCATTAGTCACACTGATTCACAGGAATACAGGTGTTAAAGAGGAAAACTTGAATATTGTCATCAAAGGAAAAGAAAGAGATTCTGTTTCCACTACGTTTCAAAGTCCCTGAGCTATTTAGCATAATGTTTGAATTAGCAGTTCTCTGATGGCAATATGTAGTTACATAGTTGATAAATCTCTTAATATTCTGCCAGCCACAGACTTCTCTGTCCTCACTATAACAACAATTAACAACTTTTATTTGATATGTGTAGGTTTATGTGCCATAATTTTTATTAAATATTTGGTATGTGTAATTCACTTTATGACTATAATGACAAAAACGTAGCAACATTTAAAATTTATTAAATTCTTATAATATGAACTTTTTCTATTTTCAGAAAATTATTGATGTTTTGGATGGGATCAAACTTGGTTTTCTTTGACTTCCAATTTTTGTTTTATACAAACATTGCCACTTGAATGTGTGTTCTAATTTTGTGCCATTGAATGTTGGAAGTGTTTAAAATTCCTTCTAAAATGTCCTCCAATGTTCAATTTTGATGAAAGTAAAGATTTTCTGAGTAAAAAATTCTTTTTTATTTCTTATTTTATCCTTTCCTACACTCATCTACATTTTTATGTTTTAGGCTTTATTCTTTATTTCTTTCATATCAGTGAGGCTTGAATTAAAAATGAATCCTTATCGGAGAAGTTGCTATTGTGTTTGAAAACTACATGCTGTATTTCCTAGCTGGGGAGATGCCCAGTCAGCATTCTGTGAAATGACTTAACATGCACTAGATGCTATGTCCTTGTGATGTGAATTATAGATAAGAGGCCTAATTTGCTTCAGAGGTAATGTGTGAAGTGCCTGGATATTGACATTTTTTTATATTATTCAGAATAATTTATTAATATTTAAAGATGGTAGCTTATTACTAGATTATCTTTAAATTGGAATTTGACAGTTTAATTGTCTATTGTCTCTGAAAGTGTAGTAGTTCTGTGTAGGATGGAGCTTTCTGTAAAGTTGGTATTTTTGTCAAAAAGTATTCAGAGGATCTTGGAATCCAGAGATGTACTAGATGCTATTGAACCCTGTTCCAGTATATTGAAAAGAAAAAAGAAATCATCAAATCTATAAATAACTTTTATCCCGTTAGTTTAACATTTCCTGTTTCCTATAACACAACAAAATGCCCATATATTTATGCTGTGAAGATACCAGGATTCAGACAGATTGTCAAGGAAAAATTTTTAAGGAATCCTATTTGTCATGTCTTATATTATGCTTCTCCAAAAGATAGGATGAATTCCTAACATGCAGGACCTCAGAATGCCCCCTACTTGGAAAAAGTACCCTACAAGCATAGCCAAGTATAGGCAGGGGGACCTCTAACCCAGTGTGGCTGATATCCATTTAAGAAGACTGATCTGTAAAGATGAAGAGAATGCCATGTGATAAAGGCAGAAAGTGGAGTTATGCAGCCACAAGCCAAGAAATGTCAAAGACTGTAGACAAATAATCAGACACCAAGAAGTGGCAAGGATCTCCTATGAATTTCAGAAAGAGCATTGCCCTGCTACAACCTTGATTTAGGACTTTTAGCCTCCAGAACTGTGAAAAATAAAGTCACCATTGTTTTAAGCAGCCTAGTTTGTAGAGTTATAGTACCCAGAGCCAACTAGTATACCAATTTTTATTGTTTTAGGGAAATTACATTGCATTAATGGCATAGGAAACTAATGCTCACTATTTGCACATTTGGAAGTTTCTATTCAATCATTATGATCATTATGTTTATTAAGTTACTTCTATAGATGCTCTAAAATCCATAATATATTACCATTTGCATTTATCAATTATCTTTCCTATAAATTTCAATAAAGAGGAAAATGGCTTTCATATAAGTTCATAGAGATTTTATTTGTGATACTAATCATTCCTTCTTGTAAAACCAGATTTCTATCTGATATCATATCCCTTCTTCGTGAAGTGCTTTGTTTTTTAGGACTCATCTTACAGTGTAGGTCTGCTAGCGATGCACTGATACATTCTTTTTGCTTTGCTGGAAAAAGTCTATTTCATCCCTATTTTGGAAACTATCTTACTACATATAGATTCTAGTTTGACTTTTTATTTTTACTTCTTTTGCTTCCATGCTTTATATTTTATACTTTAAAATTTTGATTAACATTTATTAATTGTACACAGTAATGAGGTTCCTTGTGATATTTCTGTGCTCTATGCATTGTGCACTTATCAAATTTCATCACCTTTTTCCCACCTACTCCCACTAAAATCCCTTACCAATCTCTAACAATCACTATTCTGCATCCAGCGAGGCTCTTTTTAACTTCTACATATGAGAGAAAAGATATGGTACTTGTCTTTTTGTGTCTGGCTCATTTTACCTAATGTACTTTTCTACAGTTCCATCAATTTTGATGCAAATGATATAATTTCACTCTTGGTAATAGCTGAATAACATTCCATCATAAACATTTACTGCATTTTCTTTATGCAATTACCTGTTGATGAACACCTAGGCTGATTACATATCTTAACTATAGTGCAGCAATAAGCATGGGTATCCAGGTATCCCTTTGGTATGCTGCTTTTATATGTTTTTGATATGAACCCAGAAGTGAGATAGCTGGACCATCTAATAGATCTGTTTCATTTTTGAGGAACCTCAGTACTATGCTCCATAATTGCTGTACTAATGTCTTGGTTACTTTTTTTCTCACTGCTGGGACAAAATACCTGATGCTCAAAATAAAGGAGGGAAAGGTTTATTTTGCTTACAGTTTGTGGAAGTTTCAATCTGTACTTGGCAGATTAAAAGGCACAGTGGCACATTGCAGAGGGCTGCATCTCAGGGCGGCAGCACACAGCTAAGCTGCAAGCACACACCAGGGTGGAATGGGGGAGGAAAATGGCCCAAGCACTCTTTTCCTGTCCCTTACATATGCAAACTATCCACCCCAGGGCAGGTGTAGCTCTCACACCCACAATTATTCAACTCTAAAACCCTGCCCTGTGACCGCATCAGGCTTTGGAGGGGACACACAGACATAAACCATAAAAACTAATTTAGATTACCAACAGTAGTGTATAAGTGTTCCTTTTTCTCTACATCTTTGCCAGAAAGTGCTGTTGTTATTATTTGATTACAGTCATCTAAATGGAGATGTCTCATTGTAGTTTTGATTTTTCATTTCCTTGATGGTGAACATTTTTTCACATATTTGTTAGCTTTTTGGATTTTTTCTTTTGAGAATTGTCTATTCAGATCATTTGCCTATTTTTAAATTGTATTTATTTGTTTTTAGTTTTTTGATATCTTTATACATACTGGGCATCAATTCTCTGTCAGATGAATAGTTAGAAAATATTTAATTCCATCCTATAGAATATATGTTGCTTGTTCCCTTTAATGTACAGAACTTTTTTAGTATCATGTAACACCATTTGCAAATTTTTCCTTTTGTTTCTGAATTTTGGGGGTTCTATCAAAAAAATAATTGCCCTTAGCAGTATCTTAAATTGTTTCCCCTACACTTCCTTTTAGTAGTAGAATCTCAGATCACGCATTTAGGTCTTTTATCCATTTTGAGTTGATTTTTGTACAGACTGAGAAATGGGGTCGTTTCAATCTTCTGCATATAGATTTGTGGGTATCTAATTTTCATGGCACCATTTATTGAAGAGCTATTCCTTTTTCTAATGCATTTTGGGGACTTTGATAAGCACCCATTGGTTGTAGATGCTTAGATTTATTTTGGAGATCTCTATTCTGTTCCATTTGACTTATGTGTCCATTTTTATGCCAATATCACGCTGTCTTGGTTAGTACAGCTTTGAAGTATTTCTTGAAATCAGGTATTGTGATGCTTTCAGTTTTGCTCTTTTTGCTAAAAATGTCTTTTGCTATTTGGGGATGTTTTTGTATCTGTATAAATTTTTGAAATAATTTTTCTAGCCCCATAAAGAAAACTGTTGCTATTTCATTGCTATTTTGATGGAGATTCCACTGAATCTATAGATCTTATTGGGTTGTATGAACATTTTAACAATACTAATGCTGTCAAACCTTAAACATAAGAGGTGTTGACTTTTATCAAAAAATTCTTCATTAATTTTTTATTACTCTTTTGTGATTTTTAGTATAGATTTCTTTCATTGCCTTTTTTCTTTTTTAAAAAAAAATTTTAAAAACCTGATGAAACAACAATGAAGACAAAATCAAAAC
This sequence comes from Chinchilla lanigera, assembly GCF_000276665.1. Taxonomy (NCBI): domain Eukaryota; kingdom Metazoa; phylum Chordata; class Mammalia; order Rodentia; family Chinchillidae; genus Chinchilla; species Chinchilla lanigera. The sequence continues at coordinate 1,088,164 of NW_004955431.1, forward strand.
AACACAAAAACATCAAAAATGATACATGATCTCAAGACAAAATGATAGAAATTCACAGTGGTTGCTATATTACATGCCATCTTCAACAAAGTTGCTCAGTCCATTAGACATAAGAATGTAAGATTGATCAAAGAAGCAAAGACAGTAACAAATAAAAAAATTCATTGCCTTTTATTCCTATATATTTTTGCAGCTACCTTGAATAAAACTCCTTTCATGAATTTTGTCAGCAACTTCATTATTTGTTTATACAAAAGCCACTGGTTTTTGTGTGTGAATTTCCATCTTGATAGTTTACTGAATTCATTAATTAGGTCTAATGATCTTTTGGTGTAGTATATTTAGGTTTCTCTATCTCTTTCTCATATAGGTGTATGTGTATAAATATATATTGTATATGAATGACCATATCATCTGAAAAAAGGAATAATTAAATTCTTTTTGAATGTATTTTGTTTATTTTACTGTCCTAAGTGGTCTGGGTAAAACTTTCTATTTTGAATAAAAGTGGAGAGAATGTGCACCCTTGTCTTGATTCTCATCTTACCAGAAATGTTTTCAGTTTTTCTAGATTCAATATGATGCTGGCTATGGGTTTGTCATACACAGCCTTTATGATGTTGATGTATGATCCTTCTATACATAATTCATTCAGGGCTTTTATAATGAGAGGATGTTGACTTTTTTTGTTTGTTTGTTTTTGTTTTTTTCTGGTACTGGGAATGGAACTCATGACCTCGCACTTGCCAGGCAGGCACTGTGCCCCTGAGCTAAATCCCCAGCCCCGGATGCTGACTTTTATCAAATCCTTTTTCTGTACCTACTGAGATTATCAGATAATGTTAATTCACTTTTTTGTCCATTTAATGTATTACATTTATTGATTTGGATATGTATTAACCATTCTTACATTCTTGGGATAGAAACATCTTGATCATGGTGAATGATCTTTTTAATATGCTTTGAATTTCATTTGCTAGCATTGTTGTTGGGGATTTTTATATTTATATTCACCAATCAGTCTGTTGTAAGATTTTACTTTGGGCCATTATGAGTTTGGTTGAGAGGATACTGCTGGCCTCATAAAATGAATTTGGAAGAGTTCCCTCCATTTCAATTCTTTGGGATAGTTTGGAAAGAATTGGCACTAGTTCTTTAAAAGCTGGGTAAAATTTAGCAATAAGGCATCCCATCTTGGGGCTTTATTTGGGGGAGGAGGCTTTTTATTAGTGATCTAATCTTATTACTTGTTAGCAGTCTATGCAATTTTTTTTAATGTTCTCATGGTTAAATTTTGGTAGGACATTTGTGGCTAAAACATATCCATTTCATCTAGGTGTTCCAGTTTGTTAGTATATGGTTTTTCACAATAATCATTAATGATTCTTTATATTTTTGTGGTGTCTTTTGTAATTTCTCCTTTTTAACTTCTCTCTTATTTATTTATTTATTTATTTATTTATTTATTTATGTCCTTTTTCCCTTGGTTTTGTTAGCTAAAAGTTGTCATTTTGTTTATCTTTTAAAGAATTGTTTCACTGGTCTTTTGTAATTTTTTTTTTTTTTTACCAGGAATCAAACTTAACACCTCATGTCTTCCAGGCAGGTGCTGTGCTGCTCAGTTATATCTCTGGCTCTCTTCTGTAATTTTTATGTCAATTTATTTCTGTTATAAATCTGTGTTAACTGTGTTATTTCTTTCTTTTCACTAATTTTGGGTGGGGTTTGTTCTTGCTTTTCTAGTTATTTGGGATGCATCATTTAAATTTTTTATCTTTAATGTAGACATTTATTATTATAAACTTTTATTTTCATACTGATATTTTTAAATCTTATAAATTTTATTTTTTATGTTTCCATTTTCATTTGCTTTGAGGAATTTTTAAATTTCCCTGTTGATTTCTCTGATGACCAATTGTCTGCTTTAAAGTGTTTTGTTCAGACAACAACGTGGATCAGTGGAACAGAATTCAGGACACAGAATCCTCCTCAGACATTTCAAATTCAACTATTTGACCTTTAACAAAGGACCAACAGCGTGTGTTAGAGGAAAACCTGTTCAACAAGTGGTGTTGGGGAAACTGGATATCTGTTTATAGAAGACTGAAACCGGACCATTGTCTCTCACCATACTCTAAATTAAAATCAAAAATGATTAAAGATCTAAATATTAACAGAAATATTGCATCAGTTGGAAAATGAAGTAGGTAAAACACTTGAAGACATAGGTGTAGGAAAGGGTTTTCTAAGCAGAACCTCAGTTGCACAAGAAATAGTAAGGATCAACAAATGGGATTTTATAAAACTAAAAAAGCTTCTATACAGCTGAAGAATCAATCAATAGAATGAAGAGAAAACCAAAAGAAAGGATAAAAAGGTTTTGGTCATCTGCTCCTTAGACAGAAGACAAAATCTGGAACTCAAAGAAAATTAGACCATCAAAAATTAAAGACCCAGTCAAAAAATGAGCAAGAGAAATGAAGGACACTTCACAGAGGAAGAAATATACATGGTCAAGAAATATAAGAAAAAGTGTTTAACATCTTTGGCCTTTAAAGAAATACAAATTAAAACAATGCTAAGATTCCATTTTACTCCAGAAGGAGTGGTAATCCTGAAGAAATCTAGCAATTAAAAAATGTTGATATGGGTGTGGTGAAAAAGGAACCTTCCTGCATTGTTGGTGGGAATGTAAACTAATGCAACCATTATGGAAATCATTATGGCATTTCCTTAAAAATAGCTTAAATTAGAAAATGCATATGAGCCAGCTCTCCTACTGCTAAATGTCTTCCCTGAAAAGCTTGAGTCATCATACTATAGTGATGCATGCACATCAATGTTTATAGCAGAACAATTCATAATAGCTAAATGCTTGAAGCAGCCTGTGTATCCATCAACAGATGATTGGATAATGAAAATGTGGTATCTATATATGATGGAATACTACTCAGCTATAAAGAATGACAAACTTGAGACATTTATAGGATAATGAATGTACCTGGAATACACAGTGTTGAGTGAAATAAACCAGACAAACAAGCTTAAGTACCATATGATATCTCTCATTTGAATGAGGCAAAGCAAAAACAAAGAAAATGATAAATGATGGATAGAAAAAGATAAGGGGATGGATCTCTTACAATAGAGAAATGGTGCAAGGGAATAAGGGAAAGATGTGAGGAGGACAGAAAGGGGAAAAAAGAAGAATAAGTATATGCCATGTATAGGAATCTAACAACCCCAATTAATAGAAACATTATAGGCCATAAAATGAGCTAGGACAAATAATATCAACAGGAGTGAAAAGTGGGATTGGCAAACTGGAGGAGGAGATGTGGGAAGGGTATGGAAGAGAAAGGAGATTTAAAAAAGAGAAAGTGATGTAATACATACAGGTAGCCATTCTCCAGGATGACTGTAAACTATATGAACTGCAAACATGTACAAGTAAAAAATGTTTAAAGTGTATTGTTCATACTTCCTGTACTTGTGTAATTTTTTAAATGTCATATGACCCCTTAATTTACCCTATTATGATCAGAAATATATACAGGACATAATTTTAATTTTTAAATAATTTTTTGGCAAAATGTTTTTCTAATTTTGTGGTTTTTCTTTCACTCTTGGTTATTTCTTTTGCTGTATAGAAGCTTTTATTTTGATATATCCCATTGGTTGATTCTCAGCACTATTTCCTGCACAACTTAGGTTGTGTTCACAAAGTCCTTGCCTATGCCTATGACTTCAAGAGTTTTATCTATTTTATAATCCAGCAGGATAAATGTTTCTGTTTTAACATTTCCTTCTTTTATCCATTTTAATTTAAGTATACTGCAAGGTAAAAGGTATGGGTCTAGATTGAATCTCGTGCATGTGGATATACAGTTTTTCCAATGCTATTTATTAAAGAGGCTTTCTTTCCTCAAGCAGAGGAATAATATTTAGAATATATGGGGAACTCAAAAAAATTACACTCCCCAAATAAAAGACCCAGTTAGAGAATGGGCAAGTGCAATGAATAGATGTTCACAAAGTGCAAATGGCAAAAAAATACATGAAGAAATGCTCAATATCACTGGCCTTTAGAAAAATGCAAATTAAAACAACATTGAAATTCCACCTTACCCCGGAAAAAGTGACTATCATCAAGAGATCAAATAATAGCAAGTGCTCACAAGGCTAAAGAGCAAAAGATACCCTTCCGCACTGTTACAGGGAATGTAAACTGCTACGACCATTATGGAAATCATTATGGCAAGTCCTCAAAAAACTAAACCTATTGAAATTCCATTGAAATTCTGTTGACCCAGGTATTCCCTGGCTCCGTATTTTCCCCGAAGAGTTAAAGATATTATATTAAAATGATACATGTATTCCTATGTTTATAGTAAAACAGTTTATAATAGCTGCATCTTGTAAACAGCATATGTATATTCATCAACAGCTGAATGGATAAAGAAAATGTGGTATTTACACACAATAGCATATTACTCTGCCATAAAGAAAGATAAACAGTCATTTTTATGACAATAGATGCACTTTGAGATCATCATGTTAAGTGAAATAAATAAGACATGCAGCTTAAGTATCACAAGGCTTTTCTTTTATGAGAAAAACAAATTGTAACTAAAGAAAAAGTAAAAGGTTGCAGGAAGTACAGAAATAGATATTTCTCAAATGGGAAGCACATCAAGAAATGGAGGGAGAGGAGTGAAAGCGGATGAAAAAGAAAATAAGATGTGTTATGTATCAACTCCATACAAGGAATGTAAGCATGTACTGCAAACATTTACTAATATAAAATAAGTAAATAAAATAAAGAATTTTCTACTCTGAAGAAAAATGTGTTAAGACTTGTGTTTTGGCCTACTATAAAGTTCCAGGCACTGATGAAATGTTTATGTATTCTACAGATGTTGGATAGAATATTCTGTAAATGTATTTTGGGTCCATTTGATCTATAGTATAGTTTAATTTTGATGTTTCTTTATTACTGTGTTTTGGGGTCCAGATGTTCCTTTCATTGGTAAAACTGGAGTGTCTAAATTCCCTCCTGCTGTTGTATTGTAGATGAGCTCTCCTTTTTTTTTTTTTTTTATCCAACAGTGTTGTTTTATAAAATTAAGTGTTCCAATATTAGGTGCATATTGACTTACAATTGTATATCTTCATGTTGAATTGATCCTTTGATGATTACAGAAAGATCCTTTGTCTCTACCTACAGTTTTTGTCTGAAAGTCTTTCTTTAAAATTAGTTATTAAATATATAGATATTCTTGCTCACTTTAGGTTTTTGTTTGCTTGGGATATCATTTTTCATCCTTTCATTTTTAGTCTCTGTGTAGCTTTATGGTGAATTAAAGTTCTTGTCTGCAGCATATTTTCGGGCCTACTTATTTTACCTCTTCAGCTAGTCAGTATCTTTTGGAGAATTTAGTTCCCTGGCATTCAATATTTTGCAAGGTAAGAACTTCTTACTCCTGTGAATTAGTTAATTTTCTTCTAATTATTTTGAATACTCTATTTTTTCCTACCTCTCTTATTTTTGAGTATCACTATATTAATATTTGATTCTTTTGTGTCTCTACTCCTCCCAGGAGATTTATGCATTAACATATTTTCTTTTTTTATTTTACAAATTAAAAAACTGGCAACACAACAATGAAGACAAAATCAAAACAATACAAAAGCAACAAAAATGATACATGACCTCAAGACAAAATGATAGAAATTTGCAATGGTTGATAAATTATATACTGTTATCTTCAACAAAGTTGCTCCCTCCATTAGACATGAGAATGTAAGATTGATCAAACAAAGACAGTAACAAGTAAAAAACAACACAAATAATTTTAAAAAAACATTGGAAATGATGCAGAGCTTCACCATACAAAATGGTAGGAGTAGGTGTGTTGCTAATGCCTGTAGCTTACTGAGAACAGTCAATGCTTAAAATTTTCTTTTTTTTCTTGACCAATTTTACACTCTTGAATTTGGTAATTTATCTGAAAACAGTACACAGTATAAGAACCATTGCTGAATACATTTACATATTTTCATGATGAAAGTTATCTTTTTTTTCAATGATAGTATTTTTGGTTGGTAGTTATTTTCTTTCATACTTTGAAACACAAAAATACTATTTCTTTCTACTTTTTAATGTTTCTATTAAGAAACCTATTTTTTAATCTAATAGGGATACTCTTAAGTGAGAATTGGTGTTTTTCTATTGCAGATTTTTAGAAATTTTTCTTTGATTTGTACTTTTGACAGTTGGAGCATAATAGGCCATGCTGAAGGTCTTTTTTGATCATGTGTCTTTGGGGGCATATGAGTTTCTTGTCCCTTGATTTCCAAGACTAGGACAATTTTCTGCTATTACTTTGTTTAATAGTTATTATGTCCTTGATTTTTTCTTTGCCTTTCATTATTTAAAAAAAAAAATGAATATGTTTTCAGGCTAATAAAGCCCCAAATTCTTGAATGCTTTTTTCATTCTTCTTCCCTCCCTTTCTTTCTTTTCTGTTTCTTTCCTGTGATATTTCAAATGATAAGGTATCCATTTCTGCTTGTTCTACTATGCTTGTAAGGCTTTAAACTGTAGTTTTTGTTAGATTTATTGAGTTTTTTATTTCCAGTGTTTATGTTTGATTTATTACCAGTCTCTGCTGATTTTCTCATTCATATCCTGTATTGTCTTTCTAATTTGATTTAACTGTTTATCTGTGTTTTCTTGGATTTCACTGAGCTTCTTATACTCATTCTTTTAAATTTTTGTCAACCATTTTGTCCTTACTGATATTTTAGGGCCTGTTATAGTTATTACATTATTTTGGAGCCAGCATACTACCTAGTGGTTTTATATTTCTTGTATTACTTTGTTAAGAGTTGCACATCTGCTTGATCAGTTGTTTCTATCACTTTTATGAGGTGGCTTTCTTAGTAAGTGGCCTTCTCAAGGTGTGCCTTGGGGGTTTGATTTGTTATGCAATCTTGGGCTTTGTTTCCAGCTTCGCACCATAGTGTGTTCTTGCTACAGTATCTTTGACTATAAGTAATGACTTTGGTCACAGTGTACACTGTAGTACAGTACACTCTAAAGGCCATGGAAGAGTAGAGATATCTGAGTGAAGGGAAGGCAAACCTTTTAGAGCTTTCAGTGATAACAAATAGCCCACTGTGGCACCTGTACCATAAGCTCACCACCAGTGCTCTAGTGGCTAAGTCAGGTGTGGTGCAGACAACAGTGGGTATGGTTTGCTTACTGAGTGCCTACTCCTTCAGTGGACATTTCTCCCATACTCTTGATGGTAGGTCAGTTACTATGAAGGCCTCCTGGCACTGGTGGCTGGCCCCAGAAGCAGTGAGGGCTCCAAAGCACTTGCCCTCCAACCAGTCAGTAAGGTGAACCCAATAGTGTGGGGAGAGGCAGAAGCAGGAATGGACAAGCCCTGATGGCAGAGTGTGATCAGATACACTGGAGATGTGGTAGCAGTGGAAAGTGAGGTTCCTATCTCCTCCTCTGGTGATGCTAGTTGTCTGGGGGGTGCGGCAGTGCCTGCAGCTACTGGTGTATCTCTCAGCCCTTTCAGTGACAGCACAAGCCTAGTGATGGAGCAGCAGTCAGGGCGTGGCTCTTTTCCTGACACTTTCAATTGCAATGTGCCCAGGAACACGATTGTAAGTGAAGCTTCAGCAAAATTATTTAAGGTCATCTGGTAGGTGCCTGGGAACAGGGCAATGGCTGGAGCTTATGACGGTATTTGGTGAAAAAACCCTTAGTATGCTCTTGTAGGTAGGATTGCTACAAGAACAGTGATATTCTTTCCCATACTGTAGGCAAAAGGGGTCTGATCATGTTGAAATGGGAGGGCCTGAAGGAACTACCAGGCAATGAGAGTCCATATATGATTGACTACAGCCTTGGTCTCGGAGAACAAACACCCTGATCTGGTTCTAGGAAGGGTGAGCACCCTCCTTAGTCCTCCATGTTATCATACCCATTCCCTACAGTGCAGCGCACCAAGGAGGTTTGTGTTACAATCCGCTGGATTAAGTTGGGCTCATGAGGCAGCTGCTCCATAAGCCAGTGCAATGGAATGACTGTGAGATCGCAGAGATGGGAATATGCAGGCGTTCTGACCCCTAGAGCAGCCCAAATTCAAGTAATAGTTTAGGTATGAAGACGATTTCTGGCTACAACAGTTTCCAGGTTCACTGAGAGTTACTGTGAGATCCTTTCCAAAGCAAGGATATTGTGCTGATTTCAAATACTTATTTAAGTGGGCTACAAGCCTGTGAAGACTATGAAATTTCCCAGTAGCCAGGATTCCAGAGACACACGGAGGAGTTTGCTGGGACTTGCTGTCTCCATTTTACCCCTGCAATGGGGAGTCTCTTCCCTCCCGCAGTTTTGGAGCTAGGGCAGCAGACACCAGAATGTTTTGTTCTCCTTTTTGTGGTAAGATCCCGGTTCTCCGACTCTTCAAAGGTTCTGGTCTCTGTTGCTGATTTCCAATGTTCTCCCCCAGTTGTTCACCTCAAAATGCAGCTCAACACATTCTATTCTCATTCTTCTTCCTGGAGGATGAGTCGAGTGCTGGGTACTTGTATTTAGGCATCGTGAGTCTTTTTTTGTTCCACTTTCTGTATGTGTGCTTTTTGTTGGATCACTTGTAAGATGTTTCCCTTGGTCACTGGTTTCAATCAATTTGATAATGATGCATTGAGCTGTGGTTTTCTTTACTCTTGTCCTTGGATTGTGTCCAGTTTATAACATCTGTTGGCTTGTAGTTTTCACCAAATTTGGAGAAAACATTTGGTCTTTATTTCATCAAAGATTTTTTCTCAACCTTCTCTTTCATTCATCCTTTGAGAAATGTAATTACACGTTTGCTTGACTCTGTAAAATTGACCACAAGTCAGTGATACTATATTTAATTTTCACTGAGTCAGTGTTCTATCTTTTTCAATAATTTTATTGCCATATCCTCAAGTTTTCTCAATTTCCCTCTCTAATGAATGTCTTTAATATTATATTTAATACACCATTAATATTATCAAGCACACTTCATTTTTATATGTCCAGCTCAGGTTTCTTTAGTATATTTCAAGTTATTATTTAACTTGTTCAATCTTTCCTCTAGCTTCTTGAACATTTTGGAGTAATTGATGTTTGTTTAATTTTTTCCCTTGCCAATTCTAGCAGCTGTGTCATCTAGGTTTATATTTAACTAATTCATAGTTTTTATCATTATAGATTATAATTTTTCTACTTTTTTTGCACACCTGGGCTTTTTAAATTTAATGCCAGCCATGTGAAATAAGTTTCATTTTGTTGGGTACTGGACATTTTTGTAATATAAATATTTTTGACCATTGTGCTAGAATATGATTAAATTAACTGTGAATATTCAGCTCTTTGTGTGTTGTTTTGCATGTTTGTTAGATAAGGTCAGGGCAATGCTTTATGTAGGGTTAACTTTTTCCCACTGAAGTATCCCCCTTCTGAGTACTCTACTCAAATCCTCCCTCAGTGATGAAGTTTTCCATTCTAACTGGCTATAGTAGGAACTATTTCTTTCTTCTTGCAGGATCTAGTGACTTTTAATAATTCTGGCCTTGGTAGTTTCCTTACCCACATCAGTTATCTGATAAATACTATAGGTAAACCCTCTATACTACTTAGTATCTATCTGTCTATCATCTATCTATCATCTATTGATCTATCTATCCATGTATCTATCTCATCTTTGCTCTTAGTATTTCACTCTGAAATCTCTCTGCCTAGATTTCCCATAGCCTCAGTAGCATCTGTAACTCATGGAGACCACCAGCTCTTGTTTGTCTTTCTCTCCCTTCTGCAACTATAAACCCTACAACATGGTAAACTGGGAGTATAGCAAGCTCATCTTGTTTCACACCTCTCACATAATATTTTCCAATGCTTTATGTACAATATCTTAGTAAGTTTTGAAAAATACTTTACCCAGTTTTTTTTTGTTGTTGTTTATTTTAGGTAAGATGGTGAATCTGTCCTTATTACTTCCATTGTGTATAGATGTGAAGTCAGAAAATATTTTTTTATTGGAAAAGAAATTAATGCATTTTCCTTCAGATGCACTTTTGCCCTTTTTGTCACTTAATGTTCTCTCTTCACATAACAAGCTGCTATCCATAAAGAATCTTGAAATATCCTGGCAGTTGTGAATGAGTTTTCTCAGCAGCAAAGTGTATGGACTGGTCCCTAAAGCTCGGCAAACTGTGTCATGGAAATCTCAGATGATGAAACATGAACAGATAATAGCAAAGATCTCTCAAAGGCCAGTCCTCTTGATAAACTTTTACAAACTTTCTATATATGTGTTCAAGAAAGACTTCAAAATATTTGAATTGACTGAGATTATATTTCCTATGATATGATAAAATACATTTCAGCTATGCAGTTTTCTACATTTAGGACACCATGCACCCTTGAGACAAATGGATGTAAGAAAAGGAGAGGAGGTGTTTATTTTGCTGAAGAGAATGGGAGAATGCTGACATAGAAATGTTTAACCATGTAGGCTGCATGTGATTGTGACTTACAAGAAATGTGTACAAGTAAGGGAATTTCCGTGGCAATGAAAGAGATCAGTGAGAAAATGAGTTCCAAGTAAGAAGACTGAAAACAACATTGGTGGGAGGAAGCAAAGTGTGCCAGGAAACAGAGAAAATGTATATATATATATGTTCATGGCAATTTATGGTTCACAGAATAGAGTTACAAGAAGTGGATTGTTGGCAGTATTTTGAGTATAGTAGAGCATATTATGCTAGGGTGGAAAATTCACATCAGTGACAGTTACCTCCCGTGTCCTTAGTAGCCAAGACTGACGCATAGTCGCATTCTTTTCACAGCCTTACAGTTCTTCTCAATTTAATTTTCCAAGTCTACAAGATGCGGTACATGAGCCTATTATGTCCAAAGTTAAGAACTCTCATTTACCATATGGAAAATGATGTTGGAAGCATGTTCTTCTCTCTCTTGTGGCAAGAAAAGTCTCAGCTTACACCTTGTCTATAATCTAAACCAACTATATATAAATTTATCTCTCTTCAGCATATTGAAACGTCTCAAATTATACTGCCTCAGATTTTTAAAATCTCCACCATTAATATAGCACAGAAATCTTAAAATAGACTTGCATGTTGGGATAAGCAAAAATTATATTCATAATTTGCAGCTGCTATAACAGGATAACAAATATTAAATGGTTTTTTCAATACCATGTAGCTACTAAGTGGCAAAATCTAGGAAAAGAAAAAGTGTCTCTGTAAGTGAAAATCTATTTCAGTTTAATTGGTTTTTCTTCACTGTGTAGATAAGAGTTCTAGGTTTTCATTCCCAACTTCTCATCCTGAGCTTTGTAATATGGGTAAGACAAAATTGCTCTGCTTCCTGTTAAGGAATATCCAATTATTCACAAGTCTACTTGTGAAAGTCACTTGGCTACTCATTGTACAATTGATTTTTGTGTAATTTATTCCTCAGAACAACCCTGTGAGACAAATGTTGTATATTTCATGGGGAAATAGAGCTTGGAGAGTTTATGCAACTTACCTATGATGAGACAGCTAGTTGCTGGAGCTCCAGTTCTACTTATCATATTGGATGAACTAATTAGGCTTTTCCTGGAGTTTAACCTATTTCAAACTAGAAATTTTTTTGGAAATTATTTAATCCTTCAGTTATTCACTTCTCGGACATTTATCTGGGCTCCCAGATTCCCACAGCAGGAGCCACGAAGGTGTGAGAGATATAAGAATGAAAGCCTAGGTTATCTATGGTTTCCTTATCTGGACACTATATTCTGCCTGAAATTCAAACACTTTCAGTGCTATTGCTTGAACTGGAAAAATCACTCATCAACCCTGGAAGAGTCAAAATGATGTCTGTTGAGTAGCCATTTATCTTAGACCTTGGTCATTTGAGCTTCTACTTGACTGTAGGGCTCCTAATGCAGAGCTGCATGAGGTAGAATCAGGACAATGAGGCAGAAGGAGGCAGAATCTGGACAATGCAGTGCCTTTCTGCAGCCTGCTCTTTGTTGGCATGAAACTGTGCTCGTTTCACTGTTGTAAAGTTCGTCCCTTGAGGTTAGTGTCTGGGCAAACTGCAATATGCATGTGCTTTTCATCACCATCTGCATTTTGCCTTATAGGCGATCTTAGAGTATCACCAGCTGTTACATGTGAATGTGTGAAGTTCTGAGTCCTCGAGAGAAACATGAGGACAAAACATAACATAAGGACAAAATCCTTTGTGCTATAGAGGAGATGTAAGTATATGAAACATGGGGATGGAGAGCAGTAAAAAGATCCTATGTTTGTTGCAGCCAGAGTTGGTTTCTGTGTATGCCTAAGTGCTGGAAAGCCAAGAAATGCATGCAAATTCAGAACATAAAGTCATGGAACTTACATTTGTGTTTGGTTTGTGGGAAAATATCATCACATGTGGTATTCAAGCTTTCCACTAATTTCAGAAGAAAAGAGTAAATATAACTTCATGGGCTTGGAGTACAGCCCGAGAGATGGACAAATTTTAGGTGTACTGATTTGTCATAAAAACTATTGATGTATCTGTGTCAGCTTAAAAATAAAGGTAATGCTTTCCCACTAACCTGGTAGAAAAATATATGACCTAGTTTGCTTAGAATGACATTATACTGAGAAACAGATCATTAAGGGATTAAAATTTGGCTTAATTTTTTCTTCTGACAGAATTAAAAGGATATTAAATACTGTAACCATTTTCTCTTGACAGTCCATCACTATAGGATTTTAGGCTTCCCAGGGGCAAAGGACAGTTTAGAGGAGACATAATTGCTCAGTCTCAAAATAGTATGAAGGTTTGAGCTGCTATGAGGTTTGTTCATGTAATTAATCATCTCTAACTTGACGATTGGCATTTAAGAGGCTTCAAAATGCTATATTTTGAGTGGGCACCATTCTTAGAAGCGGTGCTCTGGCAAGACAATCCCAGAGTTATTTGCATGTGTAACTAAACCATTGTGTAGTTTTGGGGATTATCTCAATGTCACAGGGGTTCTTGTAGGCCTGATAGAGGTTCTTTGAAATGGAATCAGTTGTTATAGATAAGAGGGTTTCTAATTATATCTGTATAAGAAATTATTCTGAACTCAACAGGGGTGGTAATAGAAGACTAATTAAATAATTCTATGAGAAATTTTGAAAACAAGATTTAATCATCATCATTATTAAATTTGTATGAGGGTAATTTAAAGAAGTGTTCTATACCTATCTAAATAATACCAGAATGATTTAATAAAAAGAAAGACAGCTCCAGTAGGTGATCAAACCTTTTGGACCTTACCTATTACTAAAGGATATTTAAAGTTATTGGTATATTTACCAGACCATATTTCAATTTAATGGGGTCCATTTTATAAGCATCAGCAAATCAATAAATGCTCAGTGATTAATCTATACAAGGTGATGCAAAAAGTAAATTCAAAAGTATAAGACTGAAGTCCATGGAGTTGAGAACATGTTCATTTTGTCAGTACATGAAGTTTACATAGTCACAGCTAGTTTTATGATCTGACTTAATGTTCCAAAGCTTTTTTGAAATATCTCAAATGTCTTACCGAATTTTTCCAGGTGATTATCTCTCCCTCCTCCCTTAATCCCCCATAGCATTTTGTGTATATGTTTATTATAGGTTACCTAGTATTTAGTATAATAATAGCCAGACTGTTACTCCTACATGTCAAAGACTATCTTAGAGCTAATAAAAACAGCTGCAACAAGTACTCCAATCATTTATGGAGAACTTCTTTTTTTTTCTTTTGCCATTATGGGGGATTAAACCTAGTACCTTCACACTGAGCTACATCAAAGACCCTTAAAAAATAGTTGCCCATGTTGGGCTCAAACTCTTGATTAAGTTTCAGCCGCCCTCAGTGCTGGGATTACAGGATATACTAATGTGCCTGGCTTATGGAGAACTCTTTATGTTGCAAATGCTGAGCCCAGTGTTGAGTCTCATTTATCTTTGAAATACTACAGATGCAATTATTATTTCACAGGTGAGGCAATGAAGTATTAGTGATACTATAGATTTGGCATATGGTCACAGATTTAGAAGGTGAAAGTGAGAGAATTAAAACCTGGACCACCTGGTTTTCAGTGGCCCTGTAGTAATCAGACCTTCTTACCACCTGCCAATATACAACACTGACCTTGATTTCCTTCTGTTCTCACCTGTGGCATACTACAGTGCTCTGAGAGATGCCCCATAACTCTAATTGAAATAAAATAAAAGATAATACATTGAATGTAAGTGTGGCTATCCATCAACTTTTCCTACCATACTATGTACAGTGGGTTCATTTACTAATAGAAAAGATGGACTAGGAAAAATTTCCCAAGCTCTTATTGTCTTATCCTTCTTTGAACTACTATAACAGAATTCTACACACTAGACAATTCATAATAACTAAAAATTTACTGGCTCATGATTCCAAAGATTGGAAATCCAACATAGAGAGACTGCTATCCAGTTTGATCATCTTGCTACGTCATTTCATGGTGGAAGGACAAAGACAGGATGAGACAGTGAGCAAAAGGATCAAACTCATCCTTTTATGACAATCCACTCCTACTAATCTATTCCAGAGCAATGTGCCCAGAGACCTAAACATCTCCCCTGAGGCCCTAATTCCCAACACATGATCATTGAGGGTGGAAACATATTCAAACCATAAAAGCTGTCTTTATGTCTTGGTAAAAATCTATGATTAGGTTTGATTATCATCTCTGAGACTGCCTCATGCCCTGGGATCTTTGATTCAATCCTTATCTTTTCCAGTAGATCCCCATCTTGGCTTCTGCCATGACAGGCAAACACATGATCTTGGTAAAATCACTGAAGAAAGAGGGCCTTCTCTTTTCCTCTCAGGAAAAAAAACATGAACCTTTCAAATTTATCCCTTGAAAAACTAATTTTTTTAAGAGTTCATATAATTTTTACCTTCACAATAGTCGTAGTAAGGGTAACAGGGAACTCAATGACTGTATTAATGTAAATACCAACACCTAAGCCCATTACTATGGTGAATACTTGCTCAAGTGTTTTCTAGAACTCTGGAATTTCCTAGTACATAGGACTTTCATTAGCCAAACAATGACACTGTCTGGAAAATAGGAACATTTGGTTATCCTGGTTCTGGGAATACAGAAAAAGAAGCATATGGCTTGGCTTGAAAAGACCAGAGAACATTTCTCAGCAGCAGTAGTTCTAATGGTCAATATTCAGACCTGGCAGGTGGAAGGGTCAGTTCTTTAACAGCTCAGCCTAGGGGTTCCCTCTTCTTAATCTCTAAGATCTAGAAATGGCTATCTGGTGAGGATATAGTAATATTATCTCTAAATTTCTAGTAATATTGATGCAGATGTTACTTCTATCAAGATAAATATATTACTTCCATCAGGTAGGAGGAGGCTTGTGATACCGGGTCCTTTCTTTTTCCTATACACAGACCCCTAAGGGAGGGAGCAGAAAGAGTGAAAAGAACACAGGCACAGGCAAGCAGTGTTAGCCTTTCTGAATGGAACAAGCTGTCTTTGAAAATTACTCCCTTTCTATATTCAAAGCTTGAGCCATATTGTAAGGCATCTAGAGTAAAATGCTTTTTAGAATTTTAAATCTGCTGTCTTTCATCCTGCAGATATCAAAGAATGATGACTCCTCATGAGAGAAAAAGAGCAGCTAAGTTTGCAGCAGCCTCTTGGTTTCCCGGGTGACACTGAGTCACTGATGATAGTTCTCACGTACAGCTGAGTCACAGCCGAAGCTCTCACGGTTGACCAGGCAGGAGCACAGGCTGGAGCCCCTGCTGAGGGCAGATGCTCTCTGTTCCAGAGGCAAAGCTGGACCTCCAGAGGCTCGCTATGGAAGAATAGCGCAGAGCTCCCAGAAAACATAATAATTGCTGTGATTATGATTATGAGTGCCTTTTAATTGCTGCTACATCATGCCAACTACCTTGGGAAGGAAAAATAGGCTTTATGAATAAAGGATCACTTAAATATTTAAATAGATGACTATAATATACAATTTTAGAATATTTACATTACTTTACCCTTGCAGCTAAGTACTTCCTGTACAGTATGAAAACTTCATGCTTGATAACCAAGTCAAGGGCAACACTGTGGAAGAGTTCTCAAATTAAACTATAGTTTAAAAGATTACAGTACATGATCTACCAAACAGAAGAGTAGAAAGTCTTTTCCTAAAAGGGAAAGAAAAAATTTGGAGACAGTACTACTAGGGTGGGAAATTTGATATCTGTGTTCCTGAAAATAGGTCCCAGCATTTCCTGTATCATGGACCTCAGGTAATACCACCCCAATCATAATCCTAATGGAAACTCAACTAGGTTGACAAAACTGAAAGAACTTGTGAGTTGCCTCTCTGTTTGCAGTGAAGAACTAGAGTAAAAAGAGTTTTCTCAATAGATAATACTGAAATACTAGACTCTAAAGGCATGCCAAGAACCCAAGACTTCCTAAAATCTATGCAGAGAAAGGAAAAGAAATTCAAGGTCAGAATGAAGATGCTGTAGGCCAGAGTTTGGCCAAATCCTGCTACAATATGTTTCTTTATGGCCCTGAAATAAGAGTTTTCTTTACAATTTTAAAGGACTATGAAAAATAAGAAGATGGAGGAAGGGGAAAATTAGAAGAAATATGTATGACAAAGACAGTATGTGGTTTTCAAAGCTTAAAGTATTTAATCTCTAGCCTTTTCTAGACAAAGTTTTCCAATCTCTGTCCTAGACCATAGGGATCTCATAGCTGAGGCAGATCAGCCACATACCTCAGCATCAGGAGTGAGCACAATGCCCAAAAGCCCAGGTGTGCCTAATAACATCCTGGTGGATATAGCACAGGAACAAGAGTAAAACAACCATGGACAAAGGGGAAATATCTCTAATTACCTCAGTCTGGAAGTGAAACATTTCATTTCTACTCATAGCCCATTAAACAGAATAAATCAAATGGTCCAAATCCAACTACAAGATTTGAAAATAAAAGCAAAGGATTAGTTCCATTCATCCTTTAAAAAAATTATCTAAATCCTGAAAATTGCAAATGATTTATCTTGACATAACACATAAAAAGAATGAAAAAGAATCAAAGCACATGACAGAATTTACAACCTCTCATGATACAACAAATTAGGCATAAAATCAATGCTTTTCAACATAATAAAGCCCATATATGGTAAGCCCACCACTAACACTACATTGTATGGTAAAAAGTTTAATGCCTTTCCTCTAGTACCAGGAAAAAGATAAGAGTGTCCACTCTTGCTGCTTTGATTCAATATAGTACTGAAGTCCTAGCCAGAACAGTAGGTAAGAACATACATGCACAAAATGAAATCCAGATAGGAAAGAAGTGAAATTATCTGCTTGCTAAGCATTAAAAAAAACTATTTGAGCTAATGAGCAAACTCAGTAGTTTTATGATTAAAAATCAATGTACAAAATATGTAACATTTTTACACACTAATAATGAACTATCAAAAAAAAGTTAAGAAAATGCTTCATTTATAAAAACATTCAAATACTTATGATGAAATTTAACCATGAAGGTAAAAAAGCTGTAGAGTGTTAACTATAAAATATTGATGAAATAATTGAAGAAGACACAAATAAGAGGAAATATATCTCATATTCCTACAGAGAAAGAATTAGTGCTGTTAAAAAATCCATTATATCTAGATCAATACACAGACTCACTGAAAGTCCTACCAATGTTCCAATTACATTTTTCTCCAAAGTAGAACTCCTAAGTATATATGGATCCATAAAAGTTTCAATAACTAAAAAATCGTGAGAAAAAAGTTAGAGGCATCCAACACCTTCTTTCAAGATATGTTACAAAGTCACAGTACTAGAGGTAGCATAGCTGTACTAAAAACAGACATATAGATGAATAGGGCAGAATAGAAAGCCTAGAAATGAATTTGCACATGTACACTGATTTGACCTTCTATAATGGTACTAAGAACACACAATCAAGAAATGACAACCTCTTTAATAAGTGGTGCTGGAAGTTGGAGAGTACATACAGAAAGAAGAAATTATAATTTTTTTAGTGGTGGAGATCAAACTCCAGGGCTTTGTTCATACGAGACAAGCATGATACTGCTGAGCTACATCCCTAGGTAAGAAAACAGAAGAATTAAATTAGACCATTATCTCAAACCACACACACACACACACACACACACACAAACACAAATCAACTCAGCACAGAATAACAAGTTAAATATTCAAATGAAAATTGTAAAAGTTGCAGAAGAAAACATGACAAATATCTATTTGACATTGTTTTAGGAAATGATTTTTTATATGACCCCAAAGTAAAAGTTAAAAAAGTAACAGAAAAATGGGTTTACCTCAAATTCAAAATGTTCTGAAAGGTAAATAAAATAATCTAGAGAACAAAACTCAGGAGAAAATATTTGCAAAATAAATATATGATAAGAGCTAAATATCCAAATAATTCAAACTATGCAATAGCAATAAAACAAATGACCCAGTTAAAAAAGTATCTGAATAGACATTTCTCAAATAATACATCCAAATGGCCAATGATTATGTAAAACCATGCTCAACATCACCACTTATCAGAGAAACACAAAGTAAAACTTCACACCTGTTACGGGCTATTATCAAATAGGTAGATGTAAGGTAACCAGTGTTGGAGAGGATGTGGAGATAAGAGAACTGTTGTACATTGTTGATAGGAATGTGAATTAATATATCCAACATCATGAAGGTCTTTCATCACATCATTCAATAATGCCATTGCTAATTATATATCAAAGGAAATAAAAAAACAAGTATTCCAAATACATATGTGCTCTCCTATGTTCATTACAGCATTATTCACAGCAGGCAATATAAGGAATCAAGCCAAGTGCCCTTTAATTGATGACTACATAAACAAATGTGATATATATTGTTGTAGTTCAAATCTGGAATGACTCTCCCTCCCCAAAGGCCTAATATACTCAGTGCCAGGATTTTGGAATGTGGTTGGATTAGTTTTTGGTTTTCCCATAAAGGAACCACCTGGAAAGTTGGAACAAAGGAGAGCTTGATTGCTAAAAAGAGTAACATTAAAAAGAAGCCAAATTCATTGCATCAGGACAATAGGAAAGAACATCTCAGGAATTAGCTAGACCCAGACCTTCACAGTTGAAAAAAGTGAAAGATTTTGAGGAAAGCCCTACAGTATCCTGCTCAAGAAAGGCAGCCTAGGGAATTGGTTCCCAGTGATTTAGTTTGGTGTTCAGCTATTCAAGCACTAAGAGGTCTCTATAGCCATAATTCAATGGGGCCTGGGTATTGCTTAAGTGGTTGGCAGATATTGGCATCATCCACATGGTGCTAGTTTTACAGTCATGCAGAATGCAAGAGTTGTGGGGTCATGGAGGTTTCCACACAGATTTCAGAAGAATGTTTGAGAGGCCAGGCAGTGTGACACTAAGAGGGCAGTGCATGAAGCTATGAGTGAAGCTGAAAGTGCAATGGAGACCCCAAGAACTGGAAGGTTCCAAGAATATGGAACATCTGCTGAAGAAAGCTGCAGGTAGTGAGGATAGCCACCACAAGAGAAAGGGTATGGAGGGTGCAACCAACAATGCTTTAGAGGTGGGGCTCTCCAAGCCTCTAGAATTCACGTCTTGCCACAACTTGCCTGGGTGCTGGACATGGAATTATGGTATTTCATATTTGACCTGCAGGGTTTCAGTATTGCTTTTAGTCCCATTGATTTTTTATTCCTTATTTTTCCCTCTTAGAATGTTTACTCTCTGCCATTGTATGTCAGGAATGTTTATTTTCTCTCTAATTTTTACAAGAACCTACAGAGTTTGCATTGAGTCTAAATGGAGACTTTGGACTTGAACTTTTCAGCAACACTGAAACTATTAAACTTTGGGAACTCTTAGAGATAAACTAGATATATTTTGCATACAGTTATGTGCATGGGCCTTTTGTGGGCAAGGGACAAAATGTTGTCATCTGGATCTGGAAATTTCCCCTCAAATCTCATGCACTCAGAGGTAGAGATTTTGGAAAGTGATCTGTTCTCATTACAGATAAATTTATAGCTGGGTTCAGAGCTAAATGTACTGTTCTTCGTAACTACCATAGCATGAGTAGCTTTTCTCTGAGGCAGGCTTTTCCTTCATGGTGTATCTGCATCTGAAGCTGCCAACCAGGGAATAAAACTTTGAAACTACGAGGCCAAATCAATCCTTCTTCAAGTTGCCAGTGTCAGGTAGTATGTCCTGGTCACAAGAGTGACTGTGACATACAGATACACAAAGGGATACTACTCAATTATCATTGAAAATGACATGAATCAACCTTTAGGATATTATGCTAAATGAAAAATCTAAGCACAGAAAGACAATTACTACATAATATCACTCATGTTTAACATCTGCAAAAGTGATAAAGAAGCAGAATATCATAGTGGTTACTAGGAGCTGGAGATGAGGAGTGTGGTGAGAATGGAAAGATGTTGGTTAAAGTGCACAAAGCTTCAGTAAGGATGAATTAGTTTTGGAGATCTCTTATGTAGTATGGTAATTAATAATTGTGTAAAGTATATTTAAAAATTGCTAGGAGATTAGATTTGGTATGTTCTCATAAAAATGTAAATATGTGATGTAATGGATGTACTGATTGTCTTGATTTCACAGTATGTGTACACCTAAAATTATGTAGCATATAACATCATATTTTGAACTATCAATAATTCCTTAATAAAATTCAGGGAATGTTGTGCATATCTTATAAAGTGTGTTATTTAAGTGTCTATAAAGTTTATAAACTTGGCAGTGACTAAAATCTTTTTAAAAGTTGGAAATTTTGTAGTCAAGGCAAGAAAACAGTCAAAAAATAAATAAGTTGTGTCAGTTACTTTATTCATAGAGACACAATACTTGACACCTATAACGTGCAGGAGGAGAGATTAATTTTGGTCCACAATTCAGTTCATTCTACTGACTGCAAGACAGAAGAGTAAGGCAGCTGAAGGAGAGAGAGAAGGGAGAAGTTGAGAACAGGCCATGTCCCATTACCTCCTCTTCTGATCAGGCTCCACCTCCTAAAAACACATTTAGCTATAAAGTCATCAGTGAACTATTCTATGAATAAATATACCACTTCCATGATTCAATGAAAAAAGATTATTGAAAAGGAGAATTTCATTTCTCAAAATTCATTTAAACTATTAGAAATGAATATTAAAACTCCTATGAGTTTGGGTGCTAAAACATGTGTTCTGTGGAGGTAACATCTACCTCTGTAATATTCATGAAACATTTGTTTTCTCAAAACTACCTTATCGGTTTAAGAAATCCCATAAATGGCTTTACCCTGAATCTATTATTATAATAAACCTGGACAAATTTCATAAGTTTTTTTATGGGCACATTTTAGATGTTCAGTAATAATGTCAATAAGACTGAAATATGCCATATGGACCCTAGATATTTTCAGTATTCCCTCACAGCACATGGAGTGGTTGTGGTGACATTCACTGTGTCTCTAACTCAATTTCCACAGCCGAATTCATCCTGTAAGATGAGCTGCATGACTTAGTATCCTAGGAAATATTTGTCCCCTGTGATGGGGCTGCTGCTCAGTGTAATTTGCACTTTTATCTAAAGAAATCTGTTACTTCTCTCTGTGATCTATCAAGGATTTTTTAATGAGAGAAGAAGGAAAAAATATAAATAAAGCTTTTGTAATTGGGTAGCGGAAGAAGCATTGAAGAGAGGGTAGGGGAATGGGAAAAAAAGAATCAAATTATGTCACGTACAGGTACAAATTCTCTGTGATGAATGTGATCATTATGTATATCTAAAATGGACCAATGAAATCTGATAGGAACGATAAAAGGAATTTTTTTCCAGATGAATCTTGCATAGTCAGGATTACAGTTTTCATATGTAAAAGCTTGATCATAAGATGAAAAAATATGGCAGTCTGATTTATGTACTGCATATTAATTTAAATCAATAGGTTTTAGTTGGGATGAGCTTTAGATTTACATAAAAATTAAGCAGGCAGTTTAAGGAGTTCCCATTTACCTTTCCACATTTTCCCATATTTATATCTTATATATTTATGATACATTTATTACAATGAATTAACAAAATTGATGCATTATTACTAACTATGCTCCCATTTCTTCAGATTTTACCTGTATTCTTTTTTCTTCTCCAAAAGATCTTCATTTTAGTGTTACCTTAGGTTCTTGGCTGTTGAGAATTTTTCAGGGTTTCTTTATTTTTAATGAGTTTGAAGACTACTGGCCAATTACATTATTGGATAATCCTCTATGAGAATTTGATGTTTTTTGAAGGTGTGGTTTTGTGGAGAAAGTATGGATGTATGTATGTATGTAACTTTAAGATCTGAGTTCATAGAAAAAGTGAGATGAAAGTTCAGCAGTAAGTCAAACGTGGTGGCACAGCACTCTGGAGGCTGAGGCAGGAGGATCTTTGTGAGTTTGAGACCAGTCTGGACTACAAAGTGAGCTCAAGACCATCTTGAACTACATAGCGAGACCCTGTCTCAAAAAGACCAAAAAAAAAAAAAAAAAAAAAAAATAGTTCAGCAGTATCTCTTCTACTCCTAGCTCAAAAACACATAGTCTTCCCAGTAACCGATATCCTCCACCTGGGTAGTACATTTGTTACAATTGCTGAACCTATAATGACACATCATTATCACTCATGTTAAATATTTTTTGTCTGGGCAAATGTATAATGTATAATGGTACGATTATACCACCATTTAGATTTTTGTCGCTGCTCTAAAAATACCTGAATCAATTCAAAACATTTATGTCAAATAATTTCTGTCAAATAAAAATATTACAGTGTTTTCTCATCCACCGGATTTGACACTATGTGACTCCTGGCTCTTCTTTAAAGTCAGAATGATCATGCAAAGTAAATGTTGTGAATATATCGGAACGTTGAGACAGCCCCAACAATACAACTAAAGATGATAGTGCGACGAAAGACACTCGCAGAAGAGGACTTCCAGAACTGCTTCAGAAAGTGGCAAGAATGATGGGAGAAGTGTGGTCAAAGCAAGGACAAGTATTTTTTTGGGGGGTTAATGACAATGTGTCTTTAACTGTAGCACATTTTTTAAAGTTTTATTTAAACACTCGCTATAGTTTTTTTCACAGCTCATGCATTATGTTGCATTTCCGAAATCTTCTTTTACTTACTAATACAAGTTTAATTTTTTCCCTATCTTTTCATGGCTTGATAACTTATTTCCTTATAGTACTTAGTATTCTATTATCTGGATACTCTAGATTATCCATTCAACAACTGAAGAACATCTTGATGGCTTCCAATTTTGACAAGAAAAAAGTAATTATAAACATCTGTGAAAGTATTTCTGTTGATATACTTTTCTCTCTCCTTTGGGTAAATACCAAAGAGTAACACTTTTTTCTTCTAAAGGGGCTGCACATTTGGTTGTGCAAGGAATAATCCTTGTTGTTCCCCATCCTTGCTAGCATTTGGTGTTGTCAGTATTTTAAAATTTGGCCATTTTAATAAATGTCTAATAGCGCATCTAAAAAGCTATTTTCATGCACAGCCGCAAATATGGTGAAAGATATTCTCCCTCTGTAGCATGAAAAATCTATGCAATTTATTTAAAATTGTTTTTCATAGGAGAATCAACTCTTCTCTACTTATTCATTTAATAAACTATATCAGTTTGGATTTATGAATATTTTATATTCCAATGTTACTTTATTTTATTGCTCAAGTTTTTCCAACTTTGGCCGTTTGGAGCTCTTATATTTGACTTTCAAACACTTTAACATATCTGCATCAGAGATAATTTCTTGATCAAATCTTTATTCCCTGGCATTTCAAAAAGCTTTAAATCTATCTAGTGTATTTTATGTATGGTCCTAGAATTAACAATTTCTCCAAAGCTTCTTGATTCTTTTTATTTCAAAATCATCTTGAATACCAAACCCAGGTGTTAGTTGTGCTCATGGTTATGGGGTATCATTTCCCTTAGCACTTTCCAGAAAAGAGGTATATTCATGTTTGATGATCCCTATATACACATATATCTGTAAATATTTCTACATGTATCCATCCATATCTATGCTATACAAATATTTTTTTGATATCTCTAATTCTAGCCCAATTACCACATGGATCATTTTAACCTCATACTCTTGCTTAGCTATAAACTCCTGGTCCAACAATGAGAAATTATATTTCTATCCTTTGCCATCTATTTACATATTTCTTCAAATCCAGGATACAGGTATAGCAACATGATAATTGTAAACTTGGAATTTGATAATAAACAATTTATTCAACTAAAGTACAGTGTTTCTATAAAGTCAGTACTTCTTTCCCCTACCCTCTTCAGCAATATTATATCTCAGATTTGTGTTATAATTACTTTCTTGTTGCAATCTCTGTTCTTTTGGGGGATCTGTTGACCTAATTTAGTTTCTAGAAACTCATACATCAGAGTTCACTTCTAGTGTTGCACAGTTCATAGGTTTTAACAAGTGCATAAGATGCTCCCTTAGAATATCATACTGAGTAATTTCACCCCATAAAAATTCCCAGTTCTCAACTATCCATATGTGTCTTCCCCAAGAAACTCTGGAAATCACACATATTCTTGTTATCTCTGTAGCTTTGTCTTTTCCTAATTGTCTCATAATCCGAGTCATATAACACATTTATTTATTATTTATTTATTATTCATTTATTTATTTTTGGTACTGGGAATCAAACTAAGGATCTGTGCTTGTCAGGCAAGCGCTGTGCTGCTGAGCTATATCACTGACCAGATACGTATAATTTAAAGTGGTTTCTTTCACTTAGAAATGTGCATTTAGTATTCATTCATGTTTCTTCACGGTTTAATAACTCATTTCTTTTTGTTATGGAATAATATTCCATTATGTATACATACTATAGTTTGTTTATTCATTCATGTAATAAAAACATATTGGTTAAATTTAGCTTTGGTGATTATGGATAAAGCTACCAGGTACAAATATTTGTGTGCTAGATATGGATGAACACATATTTTCAACAAGATCTTATAAATATCTAGGAGCCTGATGGTGGGTATGGTAAGTCTGTGCTTAGATTTGCAGGAAACCATCAAATTCTCATTTGAAGTTGTATACCATTTTGCAACCTCACAAGCAAGGAATGAGAGCTTCCATTGCTCTATATTCTTGCAAGCAGTTGGTAGTAACCGTGTTAGTCACCCTCGTAGGCTACTTTTTCTTTAATATAAAGAGCAAAAAAAGTAAAATGATATACAATTTCAAAACAAGATAATAGGAAATTAATAATGGTTATTATATTGCATATTGTTATCTTCAATTAGTTGCTCAGATTACCAGATATAGGCATGCAAAATTGGTCAAACAATAAAAGCACAAACTACTCCTTTCAATGAACTAATAGAAATTAGCAATATAATTATCTTAGCTCTCTTGTGTGTGATATATATATTTTTCTTTTCCTTTTCTTCTTTTCGCCTTTCCCTCATCCCAGTTATTCTCTCCTTTTCAGCAGTTTCTTTCCCTTTCACAATATCTATTATATATTTTGGATTTTATTTACTCTTTCAACTTCTTACACTAGGGAGACAATATGATGTTTACATACACTAGTCTTATTTATTTCATTTATGACTATGATCTCTAGTTGCATCCATTTAAGTATGAAAGCCTCTAGTTTATCCTTCTTTCAAGCAAGTAATACTCCATTGTATAAAAATACCATATCTTTTTCATTCATTCCTCAGTTGATGGACATTTGGGTTCTTTCCAAGATTTAGCTATTACAAATTGTGCTACTGTAAAGACCAATGATGTCTTTAATAAACGGTACTGGAAAAACTGACTTTCTATATGCCAAAGACTAAAACTAGACCTACCTCTATCACCATACACTAAAGCCAAAATGAATCAAAGATCTCAATATTAAAACAGAAACATTAAATCTACTGGAAGATAAAGTAGGTAAAAATCTTGAAGACACTTTTTTTGCACTTCAAAAGCAATCACCAACAGAATAAAAAGGAAACCCACAGATTGGGAAAAAATTTTAGCCAACTGTTCCTCAGACAAAGGACTTCTATCTAGAACATATAAAGAACTGAGAAAAATCAGGCCCTCCAAATTCAAAGAACCAATCCAAAAATAGGCATCTGAGATGAATATACACTTCTCAGATGAAGAAGTACAAATGGCAAATAATAGGCTAATTTTAATGGTAGTATTATTTTTGCTTTAATTTGCAATTCTCTAATGACAAGTGAAACTTAACAATATGTCATATGCTTATTTGCCATCTGTATATTTTTTTGGTATGAAGTCTGTTCAGATCTTTTGTCCAAGTTTTAATTAAATCTTTGTTTTCATTGAATTTTAAGACATTTCTGTATATTTTGTAGATGCGTTCCTGACCAGATGTTTTGCAAATATTTTCTCCCAATTTGTTGTTTGTCTTTTTTTTTTTTTTTTTTTTTTTTTTTGGTTTTTCTCTGGTACTGGGAACTGAACTCACGACCTTGTGCTTGCCAGGCAGGCGCTTTTGCTGCTGAGCTAAATCCCCAGCCCTGTTGTTTGTCTTTTAACTTAATAACATCTTACATTTTTAAGATTTAAGAATTTTTAAGAAGTAAGAATTTTTAAGTTTAATAAAGTACAATTTGTCTATATTTATGGATCATGCTTTTGATGTATTAAATGACATATGCCCAAAGTTGTCTAGATTTTATCTTGCATTATAAAAGTTTCATAGTTTTACATATAGGCATGTGTTCCACTTTTAGATAATATCTCTGAAAGACACAAGGATTGGTATGTTGATATCCAGTTTTCCCAGAAACATTTCTGAAGAGCCTATCCTTTCTTAACTGTGTGCTTTGGCACCCTTTTTCAAGAGTAAATGACCTTATATAAGTAGATTTACTGCTGAGCTCTCCATTCTTTACTGCTGCTCTGTATGCCTGCACCATATCGCTTTGGTTATTCCAGCGCTGTATGATATTTAAAAATCAAATGTGTGATTCTCCAGAATCCATTCGCTACTTGGGGTCTTTTGTGGTTCCATATGAATTCTGGAACTTTTTTGCATTATTTCAAAAAGTATCATTGGAATTTTGACAGCATAACATTAAATGTGTAGGTTACAGTGCATGGTATGTACACTTAACAATATTAATTTTCCCATGAAGGTGAGGTATTTTTCTACTTATTTGTCTTCTCCAAATTCCTTTATCATTAGCTTACAATATTCACTGTACCAATCATTTACCTCCTTGATTAAATCTACACATAAAAGTTTTATTTTTATGTTATTGTGAAATTGATTTCTAAATTTCCTTTTTGGATAGTTAGTCATTAGTATATAATAATGTTTTTGGTTTTTCTTCACAGATTTTGTGTCCTATAATTTACTGAATTTACATTTTACTTCCAACATTATTTTGATGGACTCTTTCAGGCTGTCTATAAAAGATTTCATTGTCTGCAAAAAAAAGTCAATTTTACTTCCTTTCTTCCACCTTGAATTACCTTTCTTTTTTTATCTTTGTCTAACTACTTTGGCTAGGAAACCCAATATTATTATATTGAGTGGAAGTAGTGAGAATAAACACCCTAATCTTTTTTCATAATCTTAGAATAATCTAAAACTCTTAGAAGTATGATGTTAACTATTTGATGTGATATAGGCTTTATTATATAGAGGTACATATCTTAGATCCCTACTTTGTTGAGATGTGTAATTATCAAAGCATGTTGAGTTTTGTCAAATGCTTTTTCATGCATCTACTGAGATGATGATATAATTTTCCTTTAATTCTGTTAATATGGCTTATCATGTTTATTCATTTGTCTGTGTTGAATCATCTTTGCATGTCAGGTAGCCATGATGTATGGTACTTTTAATGCACTTTTGGATTTGGCTTGTTAATATATTATTGAGGATTTTTGCATTCATGGTCAAATGATTTATGATTACCAGGGAAATTAGCTTGTAATTTGTGTTTCTTGCAATGTTCTCTGACCTTGGTAGCTGGGTAGTACTTGCCTCATAAAGTGAACTTGAAAGTTTTTCCTTCTGTTGTGCTTGTATCTAGATTGCTATCAACCCCCTCAAAATACTCTCCCTTACTTCAAACACCCTTAGTCCATCCTTCTTGCCACATTCTGAAGCAGTTCTGGAAGTGCTTTGTCATGTGTCTCTAGTTGCAGTCCTGGTTACCTCCATGTTCTCACTCAATTCAAAACATTTACCTTTCAGGGCATTTTGACTTTGGGGAAGACCCAGAAGTCCCATGGTGCCAGATCTGGTGAGTAAGGCTGACAGGCTGAGTTTGCCTTTCCATTGAGTGGCACTTGGCAGTGACATTCACTGTACTATTGAACATACTTCATAAAAACAGAAAAGAGGACTTCCAGATCTGCTTCATAAAGTGATAATGGGATAAGTGTATTTGAAGCAAGGGTGAGTATTCTGAGAGGTAATTAATAGTAATGAGCCTTTTACTGCAATAGTTTTTGAAATGTAAGTGTTCACGGTATTTTTCAATCACACCTTGTACACTTGTGACCCAACAGTCACACTTCCAAGTATTTACTTAAGAGAATGAGAACTTATACCCACACAACGGTGTGAAACTTCAGTCATAATTTCCCCAAACTGGAAACAGCTCTGATATCCTTACACTGGTAAGTGTACTTTAAAAACTGTTGTAACTGCCGAGGATATAGCTCAGTGGCACAACGTCTGCCTGCAAGTGCAAGGTCCTGAATTCTATTCCTGGTCCAAAAAAAAAAAACTTGTAACTTCATAAAGTGAGCATTATCTAACTATGAGGAAGAATGAACTATTGATATATGCAATAATATCATTAATTTTCAAATACATTTTTCTATGTGTAAGAACTCAGACCCCAAAGGGTATATCATATGATTTAATTTCTATCACAGTCTTGAAAAAGGAAAGAGGAGGAACCAAGAAAGGCCTAGTGTCCTGATGGGCTTGGATAGGATGAAAAAATTCTGGGGAGTGATGGGAACACTTCATGATTATGGTAATAGACTCATGACTCCATGCACCTGAGGATTTTCTTTTTTTTCCAGTACTGGGAATCGAACTCATGACCTCATGCTTGCAAGGCAAGCACTGTGCCACTGAGCTAAATCCCCAGCCCCTCCATGCAATTGAATTAAGAACCATAGTAGCTATCTCACAAACTGGAATTTTATTGGACATAAATTTAAACTTTTATTTTAAAATGCTAAAGAATAAAGAAGGGTAATTTAAAAATATTTTCTATACAAATAAGGAAATATGGTACATGTTGTCATTCCTTTCTGAAAAACAAGTGGAGGAACTTTGAATTATTTGTAAAAATGTAAGGCAAAATTAGAGTTTCGAACAAGGAAAACTCACAGAAGTCATAGGCCCTTGACTTATACCTTAAAAATTTATTTTCTTTTCAGCTAAAGGATAATGAACCCAGATAAAAGTACAATGTTGAAAACAGGAAACAATATATATATCTCAAGATAATAGGTAAATTATAAATTGTCATACACTGGGAATACACAGCAATAAAAATGAAGCTTGATGAATCTCAGAGGCCTCATACTGAGCAAAAGAAGCCAAGCAAAAAAGGTACATACTGTATGATTCCATTTATAGAACATCCAACTGTTCCAATTCTATTACTGAAAGTACCACATCCTGGGAACCTCCTCAGATCAAGGCAAATCTCATTGCAGACCATGACATAGCTAGTCATATTACATTCATATGGAGTTTAAGAACGAACTTAAAAAAGACAAGTTTATAAAAAGTCAGAACAGAGATTATGTCTGGCAATCATTTTGAATCTAAAAAGGGCAAGAAAGAACTTTCTGCAGTGTGGAAATTCTCTGGAGCTATGGGTGGTAATATGGATATATAGTTATTCACTATAAGTTTAACATTAACATAGTGCATAGATTCTTTTATGAATATTACAGCTCAATCAAAATTTTAAAATGAACACTATTTGATCTCAACAATGTCTGCAAACAGATTAAGTTTAGCTTTCCTATATGTATAGTGAGAAAAACAGTGTTTATCTCCCAAGATTGCTGCGAGATAAAAGTGCCCAGCATGCAGCAGGCCTTCAATTAGTTATGGGTTACATCTTAGCAAACCTGATGGGAAATGCCTCCCCAAGGGAAGATTTTTCAGCTTCTAGAAATTTACTTCTGAGAACTTGAGTCATGCATTAGCTTGTGATAAGTTATTTTCTTTCACTTTTTCTCTTGGCAACCACCTGTGATGAAAACAAAGCAGGTAGCTACATGCTGGCAGCTAAGAATAATAGCAAGAAATCTTTTGAACTACTGCCTTGAGGCGCTCTGCAGACCACTTCATATACTTGCTTTTACTTTTATGGAATGAAATGTTCAGATTTCTTGTAAGTTGAATTCTTGAGCATCCATAAAATCTATAAACCAGAGTAAGAATTCTTGTGACTTTTGGAGATATACTGGAACAGGGCCAAGAATACCAAGAGGGCCTGACAGTCAGCATAAGATAATAGCCTACTAGGTTTTTTATTTGCCTCCTTTACATAGTTTCTGGGAAGTTTTGCATTATAAGCAAATATATAGATAGATAGATATATAGATAGATACACAAATATATACATATATAGATAGATATCTATATATGGATATATAGATATATATCTCCTATCCTTTAACCACAGAGCTTTTCTGAGTGGGATATTGTTATAATAAGAACTAATCAGGATAATTTTTGAAAAACCTCAGTGACTTTTACATTTTTAATTTAAATTTAAACATATTTTAACTGATACATAAAATTATACACATATATGTGCACATTATATATGTATACATTATCAATTTTAAATAAGATTAAACAAATCTGTATTCTCAAAAATTTATTTTTCATTATGGTGAAAACTTTCATGATTTTCCAGCTATTGGAAATATATAGTACTCTATTTTTATGTATAGTTACTTTCCTGTGTAATAACACACAAAACTTTCTGCTTCTAAGCATACTTAGTATCCGTTGATTGACCTTCTCCAGCCTCGTTTTTCTCATTTCTCCTCAGCCTTTTGTAATCACAATTTTATCAACCTCTATGAAATAACATTTAACAGTCCACATTTGAATGAGATCACGTGATAGTTGCCTTTCTGTGCCTGGCTCATTTCACTTTACATAATAATCTCTATTTCTATTTATTTGCAAATGACAGTGTTTCTTTTTTTGACAACTGTTTGTTTAATAATATGTTTATATGTGTTTACAATTGGGGGTCAGTCTAGTTTCCATGACACACATGAATTTACAGTTTAGAACCTGGAATTGAATGTGCCTCTGCTCCATTAAGTTATGTCACCTTGAACCAGTTACCTTACTTCTCTGAATCCAAAAGTTGAGAATAACAAATAACACCTGCAATTCCAGATTGTTGTAGAGAACTCATGACAACATTCATTCAAAAGCAGCTAATACAATAGTGCTTCTATATATAGGAGGTCTTTGATCAGTGTTCAAATGGCTTCTCAAAGCTCAGGAAATTCACTTTGAGAGTGGAGTGAAGACAGAGTTAGAATGGCAGTAGGCTTACCTCAATTCACTCCAGCCCTACACAAATGACTTCAGCTCATGCCAGAGTTCACGTCCCTCTTCTGGGTCTTGGCCTAAATGAAATACTCCACCATTGAGAAATGTTCTGTACATTCAGCATGTGATAAGTCCTTGAGAAATGTTAAATAACAAAGACATTAATTGCCTCAAGGAATAACTGATTCTTGTTTATTTCTGGGAAAATCAATAGCTTCTTGCCAGCTCCCTGAAATGAAGGAACTGAGGCTTATAGAGCTTCGAAGGTTATAAGGCCTGAGTTATTATTATTTTTTGGTTGCTGCTTTTGTGTCCATCAGTCTCTCATAAAAGAATTTTTCACAGATTAGAAATACTGGCTCACAACAAGAGTAGATTATATTTTATTGAAAAGGATTTCTAATTTACTTTCTACAAAGACATTTTCCAGGCTTATTAATATTTGAATTCCATTTGTGGCATTTAATCTACTGATTTGATGTTGGAGATGATACAAAAATTTGGCTTTATTGAAGCATGTTGCTTGAATTTAAAGCCCACTAGGGTTTTTATGACCTGTGTCAGCTTGTTGTTTTAGAACACCGATTTGACAAATGATTTCAGGGATCAGTGTAATTGCTCACCACTCTTCCTTTCTGGGGTTTAGAATGGCAGTGGATAGTTGGGACCTTAGAAGCAGGCAGACATTGTCTACTTCTGATTTCAGCAAGTTAACATCATCGAGTCTCCCCCTACATATCCTCTGTGATTCATGCAGCCTCATTTCATCATGTAAGGCCTGTGGAGGCCTTCATTAGAAGCAAATGCAGGTAACTGGTATGTTTGTTTTGTTCCTGGGCCCTCGTAAAACTTCCTCTCCCAGGGAAAGCTGCCACGTCACTCTGAAACCCAGTCAGCATCACTAGGGGAGAGGGAACAATTTACCTTCTCTCAGCGTGGAATCATGAGTACCTTGGTTTTCTTCCCAAGCAGAAATTTCAAACATTACTCAGTAGCTCTCTCTCTAGCTCTGGAAGGAGCTTTTAAAAATATATTAGTCATATTCTTTTCATGTATTGTTTAGGAGTAAACTCAGGCCAAACTGCTCCCCACACCTTTGCCCAGGGAACATCTCTTTTTTCAGTTGATGTTTTTGTCTTTCTCCTCGAGATAATATTACTACAAATTAGGGGGAATCTTGCATGGCACCACTACATCAGCGGCACTGTTATTACTACAAATTAGGGGTGGTACCACTACTGCGCAGATACACAAGCCAGATATGAGTAAAACCTTTGCTTCTGTTCAGTAAGAATCCCCCTACTCTCAGGGGATTACAAGGATGCAAACCATTCTGTGGCCTCATCTGTTTGCTTTTCTTGATGGATCTTCTAGATATGAGGATCAAACAGTGTGCACTTGAGACCCTGAGCCTTGGGGTGGGGGAGGCTTTCTAAGTCTTTCTATTTGGAAAAGCAGCTCCAACCTGAGGAGAATTTTGACTGCTTGCATTACACCACACCTCAAAGTGCACGGGCAGCACACAGAGACAGCATCCTTGTTGTGAAGCCAGCCTCCTTGGTGCAACGAGGGCTGAAGCCAGGGAGATGGGCGTCAGGTAGATTCTTGACCCATGGACTCTAGTACTGAGGGCATCAAAGCAAGAAATCAGGGAAAGATCACTCAGCAATTCTTGTGAGAGTCCTCAGAGATTTCCAGAGATAATTTTCTGAGATGGGGGAGGTGGGTGGGGAGGGGTATTTGCAGTTGTATCTGACAGTGAGCAAGATATGCAGAAGCCTTATCACTTGACCATGTTTTAATTCCTAGTCTGTGCAGTCCGCATCTATTGAGAGGACATAGGCTCAGAGCCAGACTCTGGAAGAGGAGCTGCTATTTCAAGGCAGCTGTGTCCTCTCCTGATAAACTGGTCGGTTCTCAACTATCCCTGTTTTCTCCAGCTTCCCCAGCATTATGTTTTATTTTATATCCCTTCATTTTTGAAATTAAAAACATATTTTCTCCTATAAAAAGAACCTGTATCTTTCATTAGAACTAGTACTGATCATAAAGAAGATAAGAAAACAAGGTTTTTGAAAGGCAGTACATGTGAGAAGAATGAAGATATAAATTGGTTCTCTGAAATAAGTTGGGGCAAGGCTGACAGTGGAAAGGTAGGAAGGTGACAGAACAAAGGCTGACTCATGCAGATAGGTTTTATCAGCCTCATGGCCCAGTTTAGCCTCTGCACAAACTCCTGACCTAACAAAGTGGAAGTATGCATTTTACTACTTAGGCACTGTAGAATTTGTTTTGTATTCATGTTAAGCATGTCTAAGAGCTATGCATGGACACGTGTGCATGTGTGTATTAAATAACAAACTGACTGCTGTTACAGATAAACTTGAAAGTTTCCATAGCTCTTTTTTAGAGACCAGATAAGGGTTCTTTACTATAACTGGCCATTGTTTAGTTTTGATTTTCAAGGTCACCCCATGGATGGGTAGAAAGCTGCCCCTTTGTAGGCATAGGGCATGACTTCAGGGCTCATCTCATCTAGGGACTGACTCAGTTTGAAAGAAATGGTCTTCTCTGGTCACTTTCCAGAGTGACTGATTGCAGTGGGCTTAGTAACCGTCTTGGCTCACTTTAAACTGGATCTGATGTTGGACCACTTTATGTCTTGAGCTCCTTTGGGAGCAGCCTAGCTGTCGTCAGACCTGCTTCACAACTGGACCAGTCCCTCTGCTTGAGTCTATTTTTCCCTCAGTTCCAAAGGTATTTACTGCCACAAGTATGAACATCCAAATCTACTTACAACAGAATTCAACCTAAGAAACCCTGAAAATTATCACAATGAGGTCACCCAAAGATCATTTTGATCCAAAAGGGGCAGAAGTCACTTCTACATTCTTATCCAGAACACCATTAAGTCAAGTCCTCCAGCTTCTCATCTTAGCCAGAATCAGAGACATTCAGAAATAGTGGCTTGGGCTGGGGATATAGCTCAGTGGCATAAGCCCCTGCCAGGCAAGCACAAGGTCCTGAATTCAATTCCCGGTACCAAAAAAAAAAGAAATAGTGGCTGACTTGTGATTATACAGTCCGTTCTTGAATTCAGATGGTTGGATTTTTTTTTTTTTGTCCTTCTGAGGAAATTGTGTGATTTTTGTTTTTTAACTTTAATTAATGAGAGCTATGTAACTGTCCCTCTCTTCCTATTGCCTTTATTTCAGGAAAGGCCATAAACAAATTTAACAATAAATTATAGCAACTGAGTCAACCTTTATAGAATGCATTCCTTTATTTTCTTCCCTGTCATGGCCTACTCTTTTAATTTATCTTTGCCTCAGGCCATCTTTTTCCTTTCTCATTGATATTTTACTATGTTATTGTGTTTCTGCTGCAAATCACTTCAAATTTTCTTTTTAAAGGATGATTCAGGGTGTATGTAAATAAGTGAATAAATAAAAACATGGAAGCATGATTCGGTACTCTCTGTGCCATAGCATCCTATTACAATTCTCCCACTATGGTAGGGCATCATTACAGGAACACTTCCCTATCATTATAAAATACATAGAGACACAGAAGGTCTGGTTTGAATAAAAATGATGTAGACAGTACCTGTTAAAGAGCTACTGCATGTTAGAAATTCTGGTTTCCGATAAAAAATGGCAATCTGATCTATGATTTATAAAACTTTTTTCTTAAGAAGAAGCACCAATTTGGAAGACAAAATTTAATCATTCTCTGAGGATTTATTTTTTTGTAGAGACTCATGTGCTATAGTCCTCAAAACTTGGGTTTAGTGAGGTCCTTATTCATAACTACCCAACTAGTGAACAGAAGCATTATCTCACAGGATTTTTTTTTTCATTAAGTTCTCTGCCTACCGTAGAGAAACAGGCCCAATACATAATTTCAAGAGAAAAGCTCCCACATATATTTTCTCTGTTTGTCATTTACTTGCAGTGATTTTGTTAAAGTTTTTTCAATCTTCTTTTTCATGCCTTTAGGATATTATAATTATAAAGATCATCCACACTCTGTGGTTATAAGTAATTCTCTATGCCTCTAGTCATAGTAGTTTTAGGAAATGTGTACGCGTATACACTTAAATCACTTATCCATTGGAATTTATACTCTAATATAAAGTGTTAATTTAGATTCACCTCGTATTTTTCTATCTAGCTACCAGTTACCCCAATATATTTTTAAAATTCCTGATATTTTCCTTACTGAGCTATTACTTTTATTAAACTACTGCTTGCATTTTAAATAAATGTTCTGGGGAGTAAATTTTATTTTGGTATAATTAATGTTTATTCTTGAGATTATATTGTGTTACCAGCAGTATTTAGGTTCCACTCTATGTTTTAATGCCTGATAGAGCTGGATTCCTGAGTGTTCTTATTTTTCTGACTATCCTTGTCTTGTTTTATCTTCCTATGAGTTTATAATCACCTTGTCATTTCAAGAACAAAATCCTGTTGGTATTTATACTGCAATCATGTTAGAGAGACAGACTGACTTTGGGGAATTTGCACTCTTTAATACTGAGCCTTCCTTTTTCACACATTCTGGCTTTGCATTTGTTCATGACTTTTTTTGTCCTTCTGAAGTGCTTTAAAGTTTTGTTCCCGTAGACTTTACACATTTCCTGTGTTTCAGTGAGTTCTCTTGAATATCTCAGAGTATTTCATATTTTTCTAATTAGTGATAAATTTATAACCTTTTTAAATTAACCAGTACAAAACATCAACAGAGCTGAGAATAAAAGATAAAATCCTGCACTATGCTACACTGCCTTCCAGGTTGGAGAGATTTCTTTATGCTCTCAAATATGCCATACTTCTTTACTCTCAGGACCTATGCATTAGCTGTCTCCTCTCCCCAGAGCACCCTTTTCCAGATTTCTTTCTTTCTTTCTTTCTTTCTTTCCTCTTTCTTTCTTTCATATACCTATCTATCATCTACCTATCATCTAGCTAGCTAGCTAGCTATCATCTCCTTGTCATTCAGTGTTAGTTTAAACACATCCCCTAACACATCTTAGCCAACAGTCAAGGAAAACTACATATGTACCTTTTCCTTTCTGATATTTTAATAATTGATAATAATTGATTTAATAGCAGCAACTTTTTCTGTTATTAATACTACTATATCTCTGGCATCTTGAAAAATTCAATGTTTGTTGAATTGAATTCTAAATAGCAGTTTTTCCTACATCTCCTAAAATCTGATCACACTTCTCCCTCTCCTGACCTCACTTGTGGCTATGAGTTTAGAAAACTTCATCTTATCCTCCTAACAGAGAGCTTTTCTAGCTCACATGACAGGAAAAGGTGGGGCCTAGTTCCAAAAGTCCTGCTGAAGCTCCTACGCCCTCTCCACTCGGAGCTGACAGTTTGCCATCTCTGGTTGCCCACAGCTGCAGAGGGAGGCTGCCGTTCACTTTGTCCCAGTGTGCACAGTTAGTCCTCCTCCCGGGACAAAACACCTGAGGAAAGGATACAGTTCATCTGTCTGAACAGCTAGAATTGTTCTGGAATAGCTCCCAGCCCTAAAGAAACTGCTGCAGGGACTAGAACTAGGCCTCACCCCACCACGATTTGCCTTTGCCTTTCTCCTGCACAGTCTCCTCTCCACCTGTTCTTGAGTGGCTTCCTTCTTAAGAACAGTTTCTCCAAGCTGCTGGGAAGATGTGGTTTGGCTCCCTTCTAGTTGCATTAAGGTCAACTTAAAGGGAGCTTCCCTTTCCAAAGGGGTTACATAAAGATAAAAGGCATTATTGGACCTCCCTGGGCTGCATGGCTATTTCTGGACCAGTGACCATACACACGGAGGGGTGAATAGGCACTCTGGTTGCATTGTGCTCACGTTTCCTTGCTTACAGAGTACCTGCTTCCCATGATGCTGTGTTTGGGAGAAATGCATAGACAGGCAAGAAAGTACCCACCAAAGGTCACCACAATCATTTATTTAACAAGTCCTTGAATTAGAGATTTTTCTGCCTTGTGCATATTCTTTTAATCATGATACAAGTGAGACCTGAATTATATAAGACACTCAAATAATACTTGCAGTTTATATTTTGATCAGTTTTTCTTTACTTTGGCACTTTTTGTGTTTATGGTGTTTTGAGAATTTTATCTACATATTTAATATTGTTTATTTTTATTCTAATGTCACTCTGTCACTATAGTTCCAAATCCTTCTTGTTTAACCCATTCATGTCCTTCCAGAAGAATAATTACATGTGGATAGGTTCTATGACTCTTCCAGCTCTCCTGAGGAGCTGTGAACTGCTCATGGGGCACAATGGTGACTGGAGGTATGAATATACTGTCTGTTATGGAGGGTTGTTTATCAGTCTCATTGCATAAATTCCAACCTTAGTGTCAACCTACAACTGACATAAAGTTTATAATATAATCTGGGAAAGGACTTGGATAGTCCCTCTCCAGAGGGCCTGGGTTCCCCTGCAGATTGAACTGTTACTCTGTAAGTGGGAATCCATCTAACCTTTCAGATCTTCAGTTTGTTTTTAATCTGGAAGATGGAAAATTGTAATGTCAGTCTCACAGAATTGTGGACATATGTATGTGGATGCATTCTATAAAATGTAAAGTACTGTACAAGATGTTAATAATAATAATTGAGTTTCCTTAAATTTTTCAAGTAGAAGCATTGGTGTAATCAACAATGCAATTGTGAACAGATGAAGCTCTACAAAAGAGTATAGATTTCAGTCTATAATATTCATCACCTACCAGAGCCAGAAGTACTTTGCACATTCTCCATTTCATATATTTAGAAATTATCATAGAAAGTGTTATGGTTTGGTACTTATTTTTACAAAGGGAAACAATATGTATTCCAGGACACATTTTATAAGATTATTTATAATAGTCACCCCAAAAATGGTATACAAAAGAGTACAGGAAATCTGTCCACACACCAAGACCAAGGTAACTAGCTGAGGGCCTGGATCCCTCAGAAATGTCTAGCATGAGTCCAGCTGAAGACCTAGAGGTTATAACAGTGCCTCCCACAAGTCTAATTGGAGGCCTAGAGGCCATAAGAATGTCTCATGCAGGCATGTTTCATCAATCTGTGCTGCAAAGGCCCAAAGGTCAGTGGCGGAATCTAGGAAGTCTGTGCCAGCAGGATGAAGGATCTGTGCCAGCAGGCTGAGGAATCTGTACTGGAGCCAGAAAGTGATGCTCAGAGTAAGAATCAGAGCTCCCCTGGAAGGTACCACAGCCATCCTCAGCGACAGTGAGGTCCCCAGCTCCTCCAATGGTGAAGACATCTGAGCTCCCATCAAGAAAGCCAGTGCAGCAAGCTTCTTCAGGAGACTGAGCTGTGCACCATCTTCCCCTCCAGAGTCAGGAGGCGATGCTCAGAGTGAGGACCAGAGCTCCCGCAAAGTGGACCAAAGCTATTCTCAGTGCCAATGAGGTCCTGAGCTCCTTGAAGGATGAAAACAGCCAAGATTATCAGGAAATCCAGCATGATGAGCTCCTCCAAAACAACCAGTGCTCCTTACAGCTTCCACCAGCTTCAATAGCCTTTCCCTGCTTCCAACAGCCTCCCTTCTTCTTCTCAAGTTCTACCTCTTATGTTGCTGGCAACAGTCTCCAGATGGGCCTCCCACACCCAGCACCACACTTAGTTTAGCTGGGGGTAATAAACTGACCACCAGTTGTCAATCCACTACAGAAAGTATTTGCATGATGATGATAAAACATGACATACGTTTCAAATATCATCGTAGGGTCTAATATACAGTGGGCACCTAGAAGGCATTCCATAAATGCATATAGAATTGAATATGGCTTTGAGTCAGGGAAAAGTGAAAATCAGACTGATGTATTGAGCAGGGGAAGTGAGGAGAAGTAGCAGAAATGAAGCCTTTCATTCTGGGGATCTATGAAAATTCAGTTTGAAGGCAATTTTAAACAGGATGGCAGAAATCTAGGCTACTATTTACTACTCAAGCTCTACCAAGTTCTACCATACACTGCTTGTCCTTGGAATTCTGATATACACAAAGAACTTGGAGAAGTGAGGAGAACAAATGGATTTTATTTGGGCTTTCTGCAAAGGCCACAGTGGAGAATGCGGTGGTGCTTCCTTCCCAATGAACACCTAGAAGGCTCTCAGCTTTAAACTGGCCACTAGTGTCAGGTAATGAAGCTAAAACCATACAGGCAACAAGAGCAGGGCCTCAAAATATCAATGCTCCCTCCCTTTTCCATCCTTTGTAACCTCTTTTTTCCAAATCTCAGGAAGAGAAATAGAACATAGATTCGAGAACAACACCAACAAAGATCAAACTATCTTACAAGTAATCTGAGAGGAGAAAGAATACAGAGAGTGGAAAAGTGGCTTCTCTTTCTTGGACTAGTAGCGTGCTTTTAGCTTCCAGCATGAATTCACACTGTGAACTAGAAACGCAAGATAGACCATTAAAAAGTAAAAAGAAACCCATTGTATTCGAGATGTGACCATCAGTACGTGTAATCGATACAAATATTTTCACTTGAGTTATTTTTCAGTATTTTTTTTCAGGGCTACATATTTGAATTTGGGTATCTATTGCATATTTATAACATGTCACAACCAAATTTAGCCATGTTTCAAGTGCTTTGAGACCACATATAGTGAGTAGCTACTGTTTTAGGTATATGGCTGAAGTAGATTGTAATTTTTAAAAAATTAACGGACATGTAAAAATTGTATAAATGTGGCAAAGTGTGATATTTTTGATATATGTATTTCTATGGAATAGTTAAATTAATTAATGTAATTGTATTATAGTAAGAACATTTAAATTTTACTCTTAACAATTTTTAGCCACATAATGTGTTAATATTAATTATTGTGCCATGAAATAGCTTTTGAGAATTTATTCTTCTTATGCAACTGAAATATTGTATTTTTATTACCATCATCCTAGCACTGCATCACTATCATCAGCAACTTCTGGTGACCGTCACTGTACCCTCTGCTTCCCTGAGTCTGACTTTTAAAAATTCCACATATGAATGAGACCCATAATTTTCTTTCCATGCCTGCCTTATTTTACTTAATATAATGATCTCCAGGTCCATCTGCAGTGTTGCAAATTATATGTACCACATTTTCTGCACCAACCATCAGATGGGCACTTTGGTGTTTCCATTTCTTGACTGTTGTGTGCTTTGTTTGTTTTTTCATCTGCCCGTAAGCATTTACATTGATTCCATATCTTAACTATGGAAAACAACACTTTAGTGAACATGGGAGTACACATTTCTTTTTGTATACTAATTTTATTTCTTTGGTTAGATATTAGAAAGCGGGCTTGCTAGATCATTTGAAGGCCAATTTTTTATTTTTGAGCAGTCCATACTGCTTTTTGCCTGCTGTTATATACTCACCAACAGAGTATTATGAAGTTCTCTTTTCTCTACAGAGGTGCCATACCTGTTTTCTTGTGTCAATTTGATAATAACCATCTTAATAGGCATGGGGTTTTAATTTGTGCTTCCCTGATGATTATGGATATAAAATATTGATAGATCTGAAGGGAGAGCTACATTAGAATACCATAACAGCAGGTACTTCAGTGCTTTACTTCTAGTACTAGGTATATCATATAGACAGAAAATCAGTAAGGAAGCAGTGGGACTGAACTACACTTTAGACCCAATGGACCTGTGAAAATGTACAGAAATTCCATTCACCAGCAGTGGAATTCTCAAGTCCATGCATACAAGTCTACTTCACAGTGCATGGAATGTTTTCCAGGATAAATCATGTATACGGTAGGCCACAAAACAAATATTAACAATTTTAAGAAAACTGAAATTATCAAGTATGTTTTTCCAATTACAGTTACATGCAATTAGAAATCTGTAATAGGAGGAATGTTAGAAAATATGCATATACGTAGAAATTTCATATCGCTTTTGATTTTGTATTTTCGGAGGAGATAAATTAATTATTCAGAGAATACAAACAGGTTTGCTGAAGGAAAATTGCTAAGAGATTAAGAGAACAATCATCCAGTTTTTAAAATCAAATTCCTTCTACACTCCTGGGCAGATGATCTTCTGTCCCTTATGAAGGAAGTTGATACTTGAGTTTTATATTTCCTACAAGGAAATCAGCAAAAATGAAAAAAATTCTAAAAGGCATTGAGCAATTTCTGGAAACATTCTACAGTAGGTATATTTAGTTGATGAGTCTGTTTATTGTGTTGTCTTGTTAAATGCAATGTTATTGTTAATACCACATATGAATTTCAATTCTTGATACTGGTTGTGGCACTCTATATTGACTAAAGATGTAAGAAAGAAGGCTTAACATGCTGCTATGACAACTGCTTCTCATGGAAGTAAGGACCAGAATAAGTAGCAAAGCATTAATTCTCCCACTATTGCATTCACATTTGCTATGTCGTGCCTGTTTTATCCCATTTTACTTGCCCTATTTATTTAGCAGTCATGACATAAAGCTTAATTGTGGTGTAGCTAGCTGTCTCAGCATTAATATACAAACAGATCACAGAACCATCAACTAGAAGTGAATCTCTGAGGTGATGCCTACTAAAGCAAAGTGAAGGTGCTAAGCAATTATCTAGTGAGCAAGATCAGTGTTGACAGCTAAGCCAGATCATTTGTTCTGTGCTCCCCAATCATCCTTTTCCTTTTCAGAACAGAGTTACCAGTGAATGCTGAAGATCTTGGCTTGGTACTATTTCTGTAGGTTCTGTGGTCCCCAGCCCTTTTCATGGGCCAAAAGACCTGTTTCTGTTCACCTTCCCATGACCGACACCTTTCACACTGGCATTTTTTATGGTAATTCCTGTTTACATACATCACAATGAATTGCTCCTATGCATTTATTGCCTGTCTCTGCCACTTTTTACGGTCACCTATGGCCTTCTATTTTGTGTGAATTTAATGCCTATGTTGTTTATGGGTTTAAGTAGTTATTTAAGAAGAATGGCTGGAAAAGCATTCCCTCACTCTAGACCCAGAAGTAGAATCCAGACAGCCAGGCTAAACACAACTGAGAAAGTTATTTTTCACACCAAGGATTATCCACCTCAATCTTCCAAACCAAAGACTTCCCAGCAAGGAGACTATACTGGGATCACCTTTTCTTTGTGCATTTATACTAAGGAATCCTATTGCCCTTTAATTCAAGAAATATTCTAAAACCTCTATCAAGCTTTTAAATAAATAACAATGATAGTACATAAATCTATGATGAAGCAGGCCATCATAATTAATTTAATCAATATCAGTAGATATATTTTATACCTAAAAATAAACCTTTGATACTAATCACCAACAATATTGTTTGATTCCCCTTTTTGTTTTTTGTCATTAGATAAATGTTAACAAGAATGTCAGGTTTAGTTTTTCTAGAGAGGTCTAGATGGGAATTAATTGCAAATA
The DNA here is from genome assembly GCF_000276665.1 of Chinchilla lanigera. Classification (NCBI taxonomy): domain Eukaryota; kingdom Metazoa; phylum Chordata; class Mammalia; order Rodentia; family Chinchillidae; genus Chinchilla; species Chinchilla lanigera. Next base: position 1,131,400 of record NW_004955431.1, read on the forward strand.
TCTATTTAGTCACTATTAATTACCTACTTCTATCCTTCATACTGAGGAAGATTTTAAGGTTAGGAAGCAGAGGCATAAAAAGGACAAAATGTTAAGATGAGACAAACAATGCAAAATCTTGTATGAAAATCATCTCACTACAGTAGCACATCTATAACATGATATGTAAGGTGATTTGAACCAGAAGCATAGTAGGAGTTTAAAAGGAGAAAGCAATAGAAGACAACATGAATAAGGAAGATTTCATGAAGGAGGTGAAGTCTGGGATTTGAGTGATGGAGCTAAAGAAGGATCTTCATGGGTGTGGAGAGCAAGATTTAGATTTATAAAAATAGGTCAAGTACCACATGCACACAGATAAAAAGAGGATAAAGATAACAGCTCTGTAGTCAGAGAAGAGACTGCCTTGTCTGAAGGCGAGGCCTCTTGCTGCACGGGGATAGGAAAACAATGAGAGAAAAAACTTGAGGTTTTCTAAACAAAGGAGTAACTGAGGATTGGGTCTCATGTCAGAATATGCAAGGACAAAGATGTCCTTTGCAGTTAGAACACGTAAAGATAAGAAGGATTTCTTAACTGTCCCTATTTTCAGGAATCACACTTTTCTGGTAAAGTTCACAATTGTTGATAGTATGGAGTTACCTAGTTCAGTTCCTAAAAGCAGACGGAAAATACTAGAACTGAAAAGGAAACCAACAGGGAACCACAAAGGCTACATAATGTATGTCATATTAGAGAAGAAAATAAATGCACCTTATTCTGCATTTGCTTATGATATTCTAGATAATTCTTGGACAAGTCAGAGAAGGGCAGTTAGACCACACAGTGAGCTGTTAAAGACAGAAATTTAATAGGATGAATGATGTATTACATATAGAGAGTGAAGGATACAAACATTGTACCTAGCTTCAAGGGCAAGAAAGGACAGAATGCTAGACTGGTAAGGAGGGTGTTTGGGGAACAACATCCACAGACTCAACCAAACATGAACTGAAAATATATCTATCATGAACAAAGAATTTTTCTTGCCATCATCCTCCATGTAATATAGTATAAGATTTATATTGTCTCCAGCTTTATAAAATCTAGAGGTGATTTAAAGTATGTGGAAGTGTGTGTACAGGTTATATGCAAATACTATACCATTCTGTGGGAAGACTTTGCATTTCCATAGATTTGGGTATCTGTGTGGGGTCTTGGAACTAATCCCTCATGGAAACTGCTAGCAGACTGTACTTTTTATTTGAAAATACCAAATGCTTATAAAAAAAATACCTGGATAAGTATATACTTCAATAAAATTTTCTTAATATACTTTGATGATCTCCTTCAATTATGGCGTTTAGTAGGAAAGCAATTGCCAGTTAGTAATGCTGCTTGGGTTACCAGAAATGGGCATTGTTTTAAAAACTGCAATGTGCAGTTGCAGAATGCTAAACAATTTTGGCAACAGGAGTCATAGTGGAGATGCATGAGCTGGTGAATGGCCCCCACACTTAGAATTAGAGGATACAGACTTGCATCCGGTTCATCTATTGTACTGGATGACCCTGGGAGAAGCCCCTTTCTCTCTGAGTGAGCTTCTACGACTAGAAGAAATACTGTCTTAGAGTGATTTGCACAACACTTGCAAAGCTTTCATTTTATTTACTTCACTTTACGCTTACTGATAGACAGGATGTATCGCAACTTACAAACGTATAAAGGTTAGAAAGATACTATAAACATATATCATAATCATGGTATTTTCACATTTGCTTTTAAGGGTTTTTCTAGAGGGGAAGAGTGTCTCATTCTTGGACACAAACTATGTGCCAGTCCCTGTACTACATGCTTTCTGTGCTCTTTTCTAATAACAGTTTGAGAGGTAAATACTATTTTTGTCATAATTTTCCAGAGAAGGAAAAGGAAACTTAAAGAGGACATGGAAGGTCACAAAATAAAGGTAAAAGAGGAAGAAACACCCCAAGTGCCCTACTCCAAAGATTTAGGTCTTAACATTGTGTTACATTGCCTTTTAAAATTCAAATGGAAAAATCAAAGTAAGGTAGAAATTAAAAGACAGTAGTGAGAGTTAAGTTTTAAGGTTACACAAAATTTCACTGCAGAGTCCTCTACACTTGCCATGAGCAAGATATAAATTAGGTTCTGAATTCTGTAAAGAGAAGAAATATAATCAGCTACACAATCTACAGTGTCAAGATAAAGTCAAACCAAGAGCTATGGAAAAGTAGAGATATTCTAATAATAACAGTGGAAAAAATGTCTCCTGAGGGTTCTCACCACTTTCAATATAATACAAATTTTTCTCAGCAACATCTTTAACACAGACACAGTGAGATACACCAGACAATGTAGTATTATTATCATTACATATGTAGCAGAATGTTAAAATTAGTTTTAACCAAGATACAGAAATACAATGGCCTACAATTTCCAAAGTTAAACTGCACATGCACAAATATTCTACCACCTTCGACTCTCAGCTAGATCAATTACATAAATGCTTGTCAGAGTAAAGAAAAGGCTCTGTGGAAGTGTGTCTTTGGAGGTGGTGTTGCTATACTGTGAGTCCCACCTCCTCCCCAGAGGGTAGATGCGTTGTGGGCGGAGTAGAGTGGGAAGTGGTCTTTCAACTCCCTCACATTAGGCCTAGTGAGAAGTCAGTTTTCAGTGAAAACATCCATTCTTCACTGACTATTCTCTGCCCTAGCTATTCCCTGTGGGAATTTGATCTGAAGTTTAGTGAAGAATTGTATTTGCTTCACTTCATTAAGGTGTCAGTTGGAACAGGGGAGTGATGGTAAACAGACCCGATGGTGAAAGAGAACAAGAACAGAACCTGCATCCCAAGGAGTGGCCACCTGTGAGCCAAGACCCCCCTCAAGTCACTTCCAGGAATTAGAGGTGAGAAAAGACCTGACATCTGAACACAGAAATGTTAGTGGCTTACGACCATGAGGTCTGTTTGTCCTCACTGAAGAGAAAATAAGGGTCCTGCCCAGGACACTTGCTGTGCCAGGCAGAGCTCCATCCTGAGGACCTTTACAGGGAGATGTGACATGACTGCTATTGGCATAGGAAATGTACTCACCCTTATTCCAGTGCTTGATGATTGCACGCAGATTATGCCTTTCCAAATGAATGATGCTTTTAAACATGTGCCTGTCTAGGAAGGACTTTAACCAATTAACAAGCACTTAATAAGCACAAAACAATGGGCCAGATTCCCTGTGAGACATGTAAGAACAAGACAGCGTGTGTCTTAATTATAAATATAGGAAATGCAAGACAAACAGAAGAACTTCATCAGTTTACCTGATGCACCAAGAGGCTAGAACCACTGTTCTACACCCCCACTTCATGTGTATGTGATGGTTTCTACAAAAGAGGACTTGTGAACCTGAAGAAAGCATCCTCCACATATTAAAAAGTAAGCCAAGGCACACTACAATGCTTAATATTCTATTTTATCTTCTTTTTCACACTATTTCAGTTACCAAGTAGAACAACAAATAAATGTAACTCATCAGGTACTGTACTTCCTTTGTGCTACCTCTGTACTCTCTGCATAAAAGTAATTTCTTAGATTTTTTCAGTGATGCCCCTGAGCCACTTCTGGTTTGAGTTGCTTGATTCTTAAATTGTTTGTTAAACTAAATTCTTGAAAATTTTACTGGTATATAGATACAATGGAGTATTGTTCAGCCATAAAAAGCAAAGTTGACTTATTTAATCTGACCTGCCGTAAAATCCCCTATTATATAATTACAAGGTTTTGGACACTTTTGATAGTTTGAGCTTAAGTGCTATTTTTCTGTTTGCTGGAAATAGTTAATTCAAATGATGTTTCTCTTATGTTTGCAAATCAAGAAATGTTAAGGTCAGTTATGAAGCCTAACTAGCTTTGTCTGCTCAGGAATTCTTCAAGCTTGTTTTCCAATTTGATTAGTATCAAATCAGGCCTGGATCACTGGTGGAGATGCTTTGTTATTTATTGAGGAAGTCTTTTTCTTTTCTCTTTTTTACTTAAAGAGACTAACTCATGCAGACAAAGTCCAGCAGTCTAAGTTTATATGGAGACCAGAAACAGTGCTATCTACCCCTGCTCTATAACAGCCTAGGTTCCCCTCCTTTGATTTTCTATCTTAGAATCCAATGAGTCCTTAGTCACTTGTCAAACCAGCCATCTTCATTATTTTGAGCTGTCTAATATTTAGTAATTGAACTGGTTGACTGAACTATCTCTATTAAAGTGCGCCTTAGAGCAAAACCTTCATAGGGGTCAAATGAGACATAACGGCTATTATAAAGAAGCATTTCAACATTCGTTAATGTTTTTTCCTTAATTTTAAGTCTTTTGTTCCATTTGATGAGTTACAACAACCTGCCATTTGTGGAAGGCTGTCCATTATCCAGGACAAGGGCGAGAAGCCATGACACAGCTTATTACTGAATCCTTCACTTTGGTTTAACTGAACTTTCATATATACATCATGAGCATGATACTGGGAAAACTCTCATTCCTTTTCCCACATAACCTAAAGACTTAGCTGGACATTGAACATTCTGTACATTTGTTGATTTCTCTCTTCCCTTGATTTTTAGAACTTACTAAGACAAAAGTCTTCCCTGGTCAAATGATCCTCTTTATTTCAGACCTACAATTCATAGAAAATTATACAGGGAGATATGTATTGCTGCATCAGGCCATCCAGACACTAAGGCTAAAACTCACTTTCTGTACAATTTTCTCCCCTGCCCTTCCCTATATGTCTCATTTTTCAAAGTTAAGTCACTGAAAAGTGTTCAGATGAGGCTCAGCAAAGCCTAATGTAGGGGAGCTGTGGACCAACTTGTGTTGTAAACAAATGAATTGTGGATAGACAGACTTACAACTCAGTCTAGGAAAGGAACTCCAAATTTCCTTACTTCCTAGTTTCTTTTTGTTCATACGAAGTCTAAGACTATGTTAGACATGTAGTTTATATAATGCTTTTAAATTTTCAAACTGGTTCATTGAATGAAATATGTTATCTTAGGAGAATTCTTGTGACATAGAAAGAAAGAAACTTTGAGGCTAAGTCAGACAACAGAATAGTGATCAATTGGTTCATTCAACTTGTAAAGGGAAGGCTAGAATGACAGTACATTTTCTGTGATGTCTACCTAGGATAATAACCCCTTTGTTGTGTTCTGCTGCAATATTAATGAAAATGAAGTCAATATTTAATAAAGAACAAATTTTCTATTTTTGATCCAGGTATATGGGAAACATAAAGATGGTTGGTGATTTGTCTTTGCTTAGATTTTACTTGAAAACTAAAATGACTTCTGTAGTTTCCATTAGTAGTTAGAATAACATATGCACATTGTTTAGCTCTCCCTTTTCTGAGATTTGGTACCCAACACACATAATTTAAAGGAGGAGAGTTTAACTTGCTTCATGGTTTGAAAGGGTTTAGTTCATGGTTACCTAGCTCCAAAGCAGGAACATCATAATGGAAGAGCATATCGGAGCAAAACTTTTCAGTTCACAGATTCTGGAAAGCAGAGCAGGGAAATAGCACCAAAAAGAAAAGAGATAAGTGCCAGATATAGTCCCCCAGGTAATACTTCTATGACCCAACCAGACACCCAGATGTGCACTTTCCTAGTCCTCCAGGCAACTCCCAAGCCAATCAAGCTGACAAGTAATCTTAGCTGTCACATTCCACCCCTTGTTAACTTAATACCCAAACACATATCATTAAGCCATATTTAATCTCAAAATAAAGACAAAAAAACATTTAACAACTAACCTGCATACAATGAAATACATAACAATCACTTTATCAAAGTCTTGTTAGTTCCAGCATTTCTCAAATGTCTCATCAAAGTCTCTGAGACTCAAAGCAAACTCTTAGCTGTAAACCTCTGCACAATTCAAAAAGCAAATTCCATAATCCCAAGACATAATGGCATAAGGTAAACATTCCCATTCCAAAAGGAGGATAGAAAAGAACTGAACCAAAGCAAGATGGAAACCAGGCAGGATAACGTTAAGTTCTGCAGCTACATGTGCAGTACCTGGGGTACATGGTGGTAAGATATGAGTTCCAGAGCACTTTGGAGGCCCCACCTTTATGGTCTTACTGATTGCAGCTCACATGGCCTCTGTATTTGGATGGCTGCACAAATGACCTGTAGCTTTCATAGCCTGATGTTCTACCTTCCCTGCATTGCTAACTTGGGGTTTCCTTTGCACCTTTGGCTTCATTCTTATAATTTCATGCCCTCCCCTCATGGGAATATAGTACCTGTTCTCCTGGACCTTCTTTTGTAAGCTGAGTAGAAGCCTCCCTGATCCTGAAACACTTGCATTTGTTTGTTTGTTCATTTCTTTGTTTATTTTGAGACAAGGTCTCAGTATATACCCTAGGCTGGCCTTGAACTCATGGTGATCATCCTGCCTCACCTTTCTAAGTGTTAAGATTATAGGTATGTGCCACCATGCCAGGCTTGCAACTCCTATATTCTGCATGCCTGGACAACCAGCATCATGAGAGTGATGTGAAAGTCTACCACCAGCTAAAGGAGTAGTCGAACTCCTGGAACCATCCTTGCAGATGCTTTTGAGCGCCTCCATGCCTAAGAGTAGTGAATGAATTCAGGTAATCAGTTCTTTAGGTGGGCCTTCTTGAGCAGGAGGACCAGGGATTCTCTTCTCAAAAGAAAGGTTTGTAATTTTGCACCTTTGAGTCTCTGATGAGGGGGGTCTTTCCTAACATACCCTCAAGACATCTTTTTCCTTGTGTGAGTTCAAAGTACTTGGTGTCTTTTTAATGGCATTGATCTTCTCAGCAACCAACATTTTTTGGTTCCAACTTTACACATGGTTCCTTTTGGTCCAGAATTTAAGTTTTTCAAATTTTCCTGCTCTGCATTTTGCTTCTGGTTCTCAGTATGCATTTGGCCAAAAGCAACTCATAGTACCCTTGCCACAGCCTGAACATTGAGTTGCCTTCAAATTTTCTGTAACAAATCAATTACTCCTTAGCTCTCAAACTCAGTCTTCTGCAAAGTCTCTAGTTATGAACAAAACATAGGAAGCTCTTTGCCAGATTGTAACACGCATGACCTCTAGTCTGTTTCTCAATGGAGTCTCCATCTGAGAATTCAGGAGCCTGAATTTCACTGATTATATTCCTATTAGCATTCTGGTCTTCTGAACAAATACTGGAATCATCTGTTAATCTTTCCTAAACTGAGCAAAGCTGTTCAGTTCATGGTGACCAGAAAGCAGAACAAGAGAAGAGGATCAGGAAAAAAGGGGCCAGGGACAAGATGAGACATCAGGATTATTCTCTATCACCCACCCAAACATTCTAAGAAGTATGCTTCACCAATCCCCAAGGCTTGACCCCAGCCAATAAAGTTGATAATAAAGCTTAGCCATCACAATGCATGTGATTTAACGGAGGATAGGGAAAACTGTTTGCATTCAGTAAGATTGATCTTTCTTTTTTTTTTTTTTTTTTTGGTTTTTCTCCGGTACCGGGAACCAAACTCACGACCTTGTGCTTGCCAGGCAGGCGCTTTTGCCGCTGAGCTAAATCCCCAGCCCCAGTAAGATTGATCTTTCAAGTAATAACAGCCTATGAATTCAGTCTGCTACTTCAAGCACAAATTTAAGAAAGCTTTGCTGTGAGATGAACCCAGAAGCCTTTTTCTCTGTGATTGCTTGTTTTCACATTTCTTATCATCTTTTAGGTTTTTTTCTTTCTTTTGTCTTTTTGAGACAGGATCTCACTATGCAGTTCAGGCTGGCCTTAAGCTCATTTTGTACCCCAGACTGGTCTCAAACCTGCAAAAATCCTCCTACTTCAGCCTCCCAAATGCTTGAATTACAGGTGTGTGCCACCAAGGTCAGCTACCTTTTATTTTTTATTTTGCACATATCCCATGCTTGGATACATAGCACTGATTTCTTCCGGCTTGCTTCCTTTATTTAAATATATAGTCTTCTATCAATGTCTCTGACCAACACACTTTTGTTTGACAGTAGGTGATCAGTCTTCTAATGAGGAAATTACATTTTGTATGACCTAAACTTTGGGTTTCAGCCAATATGCTGTACCTGTTTATGGTTTGCCATTAGTAATACTCTCCCAACACTATATGCATATGTCTAATTCACCCATTTATTAAAGGTGTTATGACAGAATAATTTCATTTTTACTATTATTTAACTGTGAGGATTCTTCTGGAGATTAATGCAGTATTTTCTTTGTTGCTTAACTTTATGATGAGTTTTCCCTTATTAACCCTCTTTTTAATAATAGATTATTTGTTTAACATGTGGTCCTTTTGAGTATGTTCTGATGTGAATCTAATAATTTACACTGACACATAGCTAAAAAGACATGGTTTATTCACTTTACACTTTTTCATTTTTTTCTTTTTTCTTTCTTTTTTATTCTAAAGAGAAAAGAACAAAAACAAATTAACAAACACAAAGACATAAACAAAACAATACAAAACAGGGGCTGGGGATTTAGCTCAGCGGCAAAAGCGCCTGCCTGGCAAGCACAAGGTCGTGAGTTCGGTTCCCGGTACCAGAGAGAAACCAAAAAAAAAAAAAAAAAATACAAAACAATAAAAATGATACAGAATTTCAAACAAGGTAGTAGGAACTTAACAATGATTGTTGTATGACAAATTGTTATCTTCAAAGTGGTTACTCAGATATCCAGATCTAGTCATGTAAGATTGATCAAACAATTAAACATTAATTGTTCCTTTCAATAAACCAATAGAAAGCAGTACAATTATCTTAGCTATCATATATATATATATAATTTTTTGCTTTTTTCTTTTCTCTTTTCCATCATTCCAGTTGTTCTTTCCTTTTGAGCAGTTTTTTTCCCTTTCACAATATCTATTGTATCTTTCAAATTTTATTTATGCATTCAGGTTCTTAAACTAGGGAGACAATACAATGTTAACACATGTGAGTCCTTTTTCTAAATTGTATTTAAACCTCGAACTTGTTCATTTATTAGTCACAAAAATTCAAACATAAATAACCAAACCCTTAAGTGGATGTTTCATCACATATTGGAAGGATAAATACCAATTAAACAAGCATTACAAACAGAATACTTAGGTGTAGTTTGGTAACTTTTTGATTAATTTTCTACTGTTCTCACTAATTATGGCTAAATTTAACTTTAGTTTTCCTTATGCTGATTGAAGGAGAACATTTATATTTCTCAACTGATTAAAAATAAATGTTCACTGGTGTTCCCATTTGCTTGCTGCAGCCTACTTTCCTCAAAGGGCTACACCCCCACCTGCAATTACCTGCTGTAAAATTACCAGAAAGAAAACACTAAGTTCTTCTCCAATATTCTCAATTAATTTCTTAAGACACCCACTTCCCACTTACCTCCTCCATGTCACTGTGAATGCACTAAGAAGAATGCTTCTTAACCGTCTCCATTCCCCAGCCACAGGGAATTTACTTCCCCATGAGGCAAGGAGTGCAAATATAACCATGTGGATATAAACTATGGATGTATCTGAAATGAGACTCTCATGTTAACATTTTCCCGGCTTGGCTTCTGTTGTTCTCGGAACAAAAGGTGCATATTTATTATTTAACCTGTGTTAAGTGATCAGTCAGAACAGAGAAGAACCACATTGGAACGCATCAAAACCAAGAGTTGTAAACTGGCTCCCAGAGCTACTGAGAGAGAAGCAGGAGGTAGCACTGAAAAAAGCGAGGCATGTAATCTAATTCTAATGCAGGTGCTTTTGCTGAATCTTTTAGAAACAACACTTTATGTTTCCCAAACAATTTTACACTTTGATTTTTATCCCTTATTAAATAATTTTAAATATACTTAAATAGATTTTAAACACCAATGTTCCTAAGAAATGTTAAATAGTACATTAATGTTTGAAAAGATAAACAGTGTTTATCTTCTCTATAGCTATGCAATTATCTGAACACTTATTTTAGATTATATGACATGTAGTTACTTATTAGCTATAGAGTTTTAAAATTTTTTCTTTAATTTTTTCCTCTTTGGGTCTGTAGATCATTGAATACTAACACTGGTGGTAGGAAACTCTATTCACATAGATCAGTTTCCTTTGAAATTAAAGATATTTTCATGGATTAAAAATTATAGCAATTTTCCTGATTTTTTATCTTTAATTCATGTCCTATCTTCTGATAGTGTTAGCTGAATGATTTCATATAAATTTGTTCTGTATGCAAATTTATCATTATTAACTAATAAAGAAAAAAAGTTATGGGAAACAGGCATCACTGAAAATGAAAGAAAGATGAATGAAAGATTCAACTGTCACAAAATTCCTTAAGAGGGACATCTGTACTATAATTCTTCCCTGTCACTTCTTTGTTTATCCTTGAGATGGGCATGATACTTTTAGTATTTGGTGATCCCCTCTCTAGGACAGTTGCAAAAACATCTTAGCTTCTGAGCAGGTTTATTCTTGAGTGACAGAAGACTTTCAGCTTCCTAAAAATTGACTCTCATACAGAATATATATATATATGTATATATATATATATATATATACAGTAAAGTATAAGAGAGATAAATAAAAAGCAGAAAAAAGTTCAAATACTTCCCCAGATTACTATTCTGTTGTTTCAACACTATTTTAATATATATGCTAATTTGTTTCATTATATCACTGCTTTATTTTAGTTCATTGAAAAGAAACTTTTATGATATTATGTTTCTTTAAAAAATTTTTGGTCTATGTCTTGTATTCTGAGTAACTACCTTGAATTAATCAAACACAGTGTATTAACCTTTTTTGCTCTATTATTTTGTTCTGAAATTTTATTTTTCATATAATAAAAGTATTGATTCTTGAGTGGGTCTCTTCAGATGTCACTGTGAGCCTTACATTACACTGATGAGTGCACCTGGAATGTGGACCGCAGAGTCATGTCAATCTGTGATTGTGATCAGCTTTTACTCTATACAAAAATAACTTACAATCAGAAGTAAAGAACAAATGTGCAGTTTGGCCATCTTTAAATTAATTAGAACAAGTTCAACATTTGTAAATTCTTGTGATATGTGTCCCAAAGCTCATCACTTGCATTGCGATGTGCTTTCTATAGCAGACACACTGAGGCTTAGCTCAAAGGTACTCCTGAGAGAACTGGTGATAGTACAGTCCATGCAGCCCATGCTGGCACAGAGTGAATGACTTCACTGTTGCTTGTTCTATTATGTATAGGTTACCATTACATTTTATATTGAGGTCTTAACCATGTAGGTTTGTAATCAAAGTGTTCCCTCTAAGGTAAACCTCACTCCACCTCTGTCTTTCCCAAAGAATAGCCTGCAAGCTGTCGATATCAGACTAATCTGACATAAAATTGCTCATTTCTGTATATTTCCCCAGAGTTAACGCAACATTATCTTTGAGGGCAGTGCCCAGGAATCTACATGTTTATGAAAGTCCACAGAGACAGAGCAATTTTGAAAACCACTGCTGTAGCACATTGTCTTACATCCCATAATGTGACTGACTTCTCCAATCCTGCCTCATGGTGCCCCTCACCAGTTATTTATTAGCATCTCAAAATGCTGGACAGAGTGTATTCAATAGGATGCTGATCCTGCCGTAAAGATGCCAACATGCTGATAGACATGGGGTCATCAGTACTTGCCTCAGCTGATGATGTTTACTCTGCACAACAGTGAATTTAGATGGAGACTAGATGACCAATACTACAGAAACTCACATTATATGCCCTCTTGGCCCCCTCATTTCCCAAAGGTAATTACTATTCTGAATCTTAATAATTTGTGTTTTAAAATTTTAAGTCAAATGAGTCATATGTTGTATTTGGACTTTGGCTTCTTTGCTTTTTACCCTCTACAGCTTAAGAATTCAGCAAATATCTCAGGTGGAAAATAACCAACTATCAAATCACTTTGAAGATTTTTGGTTACATTAGTATATGTTTGCAGTACATAAAGTTTACACTGATCTCAGGGAAGAGGTACATGAACATAATACGTCCTGATTCTTCTTTGCTGCCCTTCACCTCCCCACCTATCTCTTTCCTTCTGAGTCTAAATCCCAGACCCCCATTTTCATTATTATTATTATCATTGGTATTTTTAGTTCATGGTTATGAAGATAAAAGGATTACATTCTTTGAAAGTATTTGGTATCTGTACATGACACATTTTAAATCATTTCGCTTCACCCTTTCACCCCTTCCCTCAACCTTGGGTCTCCGGGACCCATTTCCATTTGCAAACGATCTACCTCCCTGTTTCCTGCTATCAGTCTTTTATTTTGTTCTTTATTCATTCTTTGCCTTACTCAAATGATAGACATCATATGGTATTTAAGCTGGTGTGTTGGATTTATTTCACCTAATATTATATTTCCAGATATATCCATTTTCCTACAAATGTCTTGAATTTATCCTTCTTTGTAGCTGAGTAGTACTCCACTATGCATAGTTACCACATTTTTCTTTATCCAATCATCTGTTAATAAACATACAGGCTGCTTCTAAAGTTTAGGTATTATGAATTGTGCTACTGTAAGCATTGATGGAATATGGTGACTTTAGCTTTTTTTGGAAAAATACCTTGTTGTACTAGTTTACCTTTCTACCAATATAAGAGGGATCTTCTTTCATCACCAACTACTGCCAGGTCAGCATCTGATATTATTTGATTTTTTTGATGATACGCGCTCATTCTGGGGTAAGATGAAATTTTAGCGTTATTTCAATTTGGATTTGTCTAATGGCCCTAGATGCTGCACTTCTTTCAATCTAAGAAGATGTCTTTTAGCGTGGCTACTTTTACTTCCAAATTTAATTTCTTTGGTTTCATGAAAGTGCCAAACAGTCTGTGATTTTTCTATTATTTTATCAACAAGTGCTCTATCTGTTTGTCAGTCCAGGCAAAGAATCATGAAATGCTTGGAAAGGATAAGGAGCTCATCACATATTGATTTATTCTTTTTGGTTCCTCATTCACAGAATCTTAAACACAGCAGCCTCCTTATAACTCTGGCAGTATATTTGATGCCTTCAGACAGATAAAGGATTTTTGTATTTTATCTGTATTTTGTCATTTGGGTGGCAACGTTGGCACAAAAGAATATATAGGCCAGTGGCCTTTTTGCAAATGAAATCCTCTATCACGTGATCTTGTAGTAAAGCAAAAACACATCTTAGCCATTTATTTGTTGCTCCAGGTACCTATCACTATATTACAACATGGAATGATTTAGAATCAGAACAGTTGTTTATTTTTGATCGTAAACCTTCTAGTTGGCGGAGGGAACTTAGAGGAGACAATTGATCTTTGTGTGGAGCTTCAAACTGTCAGCTGAAGAAAAAGTAAATGATATTGGAGGAAGAGGAATGACAGGTTGTAATTTTTGTACAGTAATTAGGAAGTGCCTCAATGAAATGAACACATATGTGCATAAACCTAAGTAATGACTTCTAAGATCGGGCAGAGGAACCTGATAAAAAATGAAAATTTACTGGAGGAAAGTGTTAGAGGAGCTACTAACTGGCCTCTGAATCAAATAAGTGAAGTTGTAAATGAAAAAATTGTGCAAATATTCTATAATTTGCAACACTGAGGATATGATACCTTTAAGGTTTCATTAAGGAATTGGTACCTTATTTTGTATACTATGGGATAAAATGGGTGGATTTTAGGAAAGAGTAATAGGTTCTTATTTGAGCTTTATGAAGATCATTTTGGATGCTGTGTGAATTGAACAGAAAGTGGCAAGAAAGGGAAATCAGAGGGTAGAGATGAAGTTACCTTGGACTTAGAAGACAGCAGGGAAGGGGGTAACTGAAGAGAGGATGGATTCAAGATATATTTTGGAGGTAAAGCATAGGACTGGCCAGTAGGATGAATGGACAGACAAGAATTTTATTTGTGTTTTGTTTTAAATCTCAGCAGCAAGGTGAATTGTGGTGCTCTAATGGGACAGAGAAGAATAGGGAAGCACAGATAAGCTGGAGTACACTGTGATTTAAGAATTGTTAACCCTGTTAAGTTTGAGCTTCCTTCCTATTAAGCATCCATGTACCAAGAAAGTAATTGGGCACATGAACAGAATTTAGAGCAGAGACCAAGTGTAAGATTATAAAGTTGGAAGTCTTCTACATGTAAATAATATTGAGAGTTATTGAATTGATAAAAATCACCAAAAGAATGAATGTAGACAGGAAGAAAATAAAAGTTATAAACATAATTTTTAATTCATTAAAATGAAAAGAACCACTTTAGATTACAATGGTTCTTTGGGAATAAAGCTTAGAAGGAAATAATTTTGGTAATATAAGTACTATAAGTTCTCAAAATATCATACTGATTATTGCTTTCAAAAATAGGGAAATGAAGACAAAATATTACTGTCCGAAGACTCCAGAAGAGCAATAAACAAAACGCACCACCGGAAACAATATAACTGAGAAAATATCTCCTTTAGATTCCACCAGGTTCTTTCTCTTATAGTATTTATTCAGATGGAGCAGAAAGCTTACAAAAATATACAGTTTCCAAGAAATTTAACCTACCTTTATTGGGGTGCTCATGGACAACAAAATATCATTAATTTATTCTATAAATATATTATGAAATTGGAACATGTTTATTAATAAGAAATAGATATGTAGTTCATAAGAAGAAGCTATCAAATATCTTAAAAGATCCTCAGCTTCATTTATAATCAATAAAATAAAAATTAAAACAACACGGTGGGACCACATCATATTCATTTAATTGAAAAACAACGAACATTTTTATAATGCTATTTGTTAGCAACTGGGAAAAGCACAACTAGCACACAGTGTTGACAGGAGTAAAGTTGATATAATAGTGGTGAGAACAAATTTTTAGTATCTAGTAAAACTTAAAACATGTGTCCACCAACTCTACTTGTGAGTGAATTTTTTTTTTTTTTTTTTTTTTACGGTACCGGGGATCAGACTCATGACCTTGTGCTTGCCAGGCAGGCGCTTATGCCACTGAGCTATATCCCCAGCCCTTGTGAGTGAATTTCCTGGAGGAAATTTTTCATATGCACCAACAGAAAGATTAAAGATTACTCAGTGAAGAATTATTTGTAATAATGAAAAAATTGGGGCTAGCTGCAATTATGATATTTAGAGGAATGAATGCATAAAATGTGTTATATTCAAACTACAGAAGATGAAACAGTTAAAGAAAAAGCAATATGGTACTAACTAGGACTGATTTCACAAATATCCCTTTGAATGAAGAAGTCAGGATACAGAAAGATGTATATAGTAATTTCACAGTTATGAAAAAATTTTATATAATGTAAGATCTCTGTACTATTTGTGGATATCTAGATAAATGTAAAAATATAAAATGCTTAACTTAGAAAGATTCACTCTAAATTTATTACAGTAGATGACTGAGCTGTGGACAAGCATGAGAGACAGATGGAACTTAATCCATTTCTTTAACTCATAAAATTAATGTACATTAAACTATTAAATTGTACATGCATGAATGATGCATACACATGTCTGACATTATTCTCAGTGCTTTTCTAGATATTCTTTCTTAAAAACTCAAAGAAAATGGAGTAAAAACTTGATGAAGGAATTTTAAGAATGCATCCAAACAAATGCTTCTATTAGTAAAAACACTAAAGTTACAGTTGCTGAAGAAAAAGTATAGAAGGTAATTAAAATTGAGTTTTTTGGGTTATGTGCTTAAGAATTAGCATTCTGAAGTCGAACTTGTCACTCTTCCATTCATGTTTCTTCTACAATTCAAGGGACCTTTAAATACCAGAATGTTGTCAGTTTCTAAAATTCATTAAAATTAAAATAAACATTTTAGGTCATTGTGGTTCTTTGAGAATAAATCTTGTAAGGAAAGAATTTTGATGATAGAAGCACTACTTGATTGTAAGGCTGATTCTCTCTTATCTTAATTACATAATGTTCACCCTTCCACTGGTTCAGAACTTTGATGTCTATAGTTTTGGAATTCAACAGACACATTAATATCAAATAAGGGAGAAAATGCAAGTGGTTATCTCTACTACAAAGAAGTTGTGAGATATCAGATATTTCAAGATAGTTGCAATGTTTCTAAAGGCTGTCTGTTACAAGATGTTCAAAACCTCAGAATGAGATATTATGAGCAGATTAAACATCCCTAAAGGCTGAGCAAACTAAAGAATCTTTCATTTTATATTTCAATAGGAAAACATGACAATTGCTGAGTCAAAATGATCTCTTTAAGATTTACGTGTATATGGGCTCCTTCATCTCTAAAAGCAAAACAGCAAATATAAATTATATCTTACATCTCACTCAGGTTTCTAGTTTGGGAGAGGACCTATTTCAGCCTGTTCATGCCAATGACCTCCTTTTGAAAGTGGAGGTAGTTTGTGTTGATATCAACACAATCCATCAAAAGCCAGCTAGCTGTGTCCCATAGGAAATTATACTGGTTGTATCCAGAAATTATATATACATATATATGCTTGTATGTGTGACAAAGACAGAGAGAGTCAGGCAGATGGAGACAGAGAGACACAGAGAGAAAGACAGAGAGGCAGAGACAGAGAGACAAAAAGACAAGAGCATATGCACAAAATTTTCAAGCAGTAATGAATAGGGGAAAGTGGTCACATTTCTGACTGCTACCAACTCTGAAGTCTAATTTTACTATGGCTTGCAAGGCAGTCAGGAATCTTGAAGTATTAAAAGTGGCCATTGGTAAAATAAGAGGAAATTTAAGTAAGAAAACTAGAGATTTTAAACCACAAGACCTGCCTTCATATACAGTGTGTTTGTTTACACAAGCTGAAAGAACTCATAGTCCCAGGGCTCTGACTCATGACAATATCGATTGGAGAGAGGATGAGTCACCCAAGATATAGTTTCCTTTACTTAAAATCATTCCACCTCTCAACAGATTGCTGTGCCCCAAATATTGCAAAACCATAGCTTTCTTGAGTATCTCCTGCATATAAAGAGCTTTCACTGCCAAGGACTCTGAACTCCCTTCGTTTCTAAACCAATGAAATACGGCAAGGTAAAAATATAAGACCAGGTCCCCAAATTTACCATTGCAGAGTCATTATCAAAATCACTTCTAGCTTCAATATCCCAAGCAGAATCTCCCTATTCTTATCCTTGCTCATTAAACTAACAAGAAATCAGAATGGTAATTTATAAACCCCATCTCTGACTACTTGGTAGACATATAGAGAATGATAGATAGAAAGATAGACTGATGATAGATAGATAGATAGATAGATAGATAGATAGATAGATAGATGATGGATAGATCATAGATAGATGATAGGTAATGGATACATAGGTGATAGATAGATAGATAATGGATAATAAATAAATAGATGACAGATAGATAATAGATAAGTGATAGATAGATAGATAATAGATAATAAATAGATAATAGATAGATAAATGATAGATAGATGATAGATAATAGATAGATAGGTAAATAGATAGATAGATAGACAGAGATTGGGAGAGAAATACTACAGTTTAGATTTTAAGAGTCCCCAAAAAGCCCATGCGTTGAAGGCTCAGTTCCCAGCTTAGTGCTATTGGAAAGTGGAGGAAGCTTAAACAGGCAGAGCCTACTGGAAAGTCTTCACATCATTTGGGGTTTGCCCTAGGAGGGAATAGTGAGGTGCCAAATCATCCTCTCTCTCTCTCTCTCTCTCTCTCTCTCTCTCTCTCTCTCTCTCTCCCTATAAATAATGATGTTAGAAAGGATAGCCTGTTTCTTCTTTGAGCAATATTTCTACCTATAGACCAAAATAATTTTTGTCTTTAAAAATGACTGTTTTACAATCCTCTAACTTTAACAGAAATAAGCACATTTCCTTATTATTACCCATACATTCCTCTGAAACTGGATCTTAAATTATCTAAATGAAAAAGAAAAGAACATATGTAAGGGCACAGCACTTGAAATTAAAGGAGATATAAACAATAAATTAAGATACACATACGATCAGTCTGCACACCTTGCTATAAAAGCAGAGAGATGTCTAAAAGCTACCTCAAGCTCAGTGCCTCCCTCAGTTAAAGGCAATATTGTTTTTCCTTCCAATCCTCTAAGAACACTTCACAACATGTTCTTGCTAGCATTAGCCATTGCCAGCAGGCCAAATGCAGTAAATAGATCAATGATCCAGTGCTATTAGGCCGCTCGTATGAAGAAAAGACTCCACAGAGTCTCCTTGCCAATCAGACACCAACGTTAGGTGCCCTTCAAGACAGCCTCCCGAGAAGAGTGTCTACCATAGTCTTAATCAATAAAGCACTAAACAAGGGTAAATGCACTAACACTGCAAACAGTAAACAGTTCTGCATCATCTATACCTTCTCTAAAGGAAGCAAAGTTTAGACTGTTTTCCGAATATAAGTTTTAATGAGCTTGAATGAATTTTGATACAGCCTCATGCATAACCAACTCACAGGCTGTGCTTTTTGGTCAAATATGAACTCAGACATTCAGGTCAGGACCACTTCAACAACAGATTAGCAGCAGTCATATCGATAGCAGTAATAAGTGACCATCATCATTGATCAGTATTGGCCATTAACTTGTTTATTTCTCAAAAATCTTTGTAACATAGATGCCATTATTATCTATGCTTTCAAAAAAAGAGATGGAATCACAGGGCTCTTACCATCCAAGAGATGGTATTTCCATGGTCACACAGCTTAAACCAGGGGTCAGGATCTAAAACTCTGCCTTTACCTACACTTTGCTACACTGTCTGTGAAAATGAGAAGGAAATGCACTTTCTAGAAGTGAGGAGGAAGTTCAGGGCAAAGGTTCTGATCAGTTGCTCATAGAATCTGAGTAGAAGGAGGTGTGGCACACCAGTCCATACTAGGGACTGCCATCGATATGTAAATTGTACTTTTTAGAAAAACTACATGATCTAACACACCACACCTATGCAGCTGCATTTTAAGTATATACAGACTCCGTTGTGATTACTAAAATGCAAATTCATTCCATTAAAGTCAGATTTAAATCTGAAAGCCTCTTGAGCTTTCAGAGCAAAAAGTATGGTTATTCAGCATTGCAACTTTCATATAAAATATTCCCTTAATGTATACATTTAAGTATAAATCTTTGGATATGAATATGCCATTCTTAAAAAAGAAGGGATAAGCACAAATGAAATTATAATTTCAGGGTAGTTATAACTTTTTTTTTTTTTTAATTTTTTTTTTTATTTTAAGGATAAAAGGAGGGAAACATTAACAG
>NW_004955431.1:1157654-1198911 GCF_000276665.1 Chinchilla lanigera
GCTCCCGGAGAACTGGCTGCCTGGGCGCAAGGCGCGGGGGGCTGGGGGAGCCTGCTCGGCCGGCTCCGAGGGCCTGCTCGCCCCGCCAGTCCCCTGGGCCTCCCAGCGCCTAGAAACCAGGGTAGTTATAACTTTAAGAAGGGATTCTCATAACTAAAAAATTTGGCAACCACTGGCAAAGGGACCCAATTTGTTTGGTATGAATCTTTCTCAATCTTCCATAGATGGGAAGAATGACACTGGGTGTCTTCACTGATTATATGGTCCCAACACTGCATGTTATGACTTGTGTCTAGGTGTCCTAATCATGTAGTCAGGTGAAGCTGTTTGAAGGTAACAGGATCTACAGTATGCAATGGTGGGATTGATTCATGGTGCAATGATAGGACTAAGAATGTTAGGATTAAACATGTTAGTGCTATCCACCATAAAAATGAGTAATCTATGTAAAATATAAGGGACAAAAGAGGGCTAGCATCATCTGCTTCTCATTTGCTTCTTGCCTTCTGCCTGCCACAAACCGTTTCTCCTCTGGGATGCTCCTCTGCCAAGCCACCCTGCCTCGGAGCCAATTGATTATGTACTGAACCCTCATTGCAAACTGTGAGCTAAATAAATTTTTCTTTAACTTTGGGTGTTGGGTATTTTATCACAGCAATGAGAATAGTAACTAAGACACTGCACGTGAAATATATATAAGGCCACACTTTGTATCCTTGCAGAATAGAAATTGCCTTTTCCCCTTGTTTAAAAGCTGTCAAAAGTTAGGCACAGTGGTGCACACCTGTAATCCTGGCACTTGAGAAGCTGAGGCTGGAGGATCACTGTGAGTTCAAGGCCAACCTGGGCTACATAAGTGAGTTTAAGTCCATCTTGCACTACTTAGCAAGACCCTCTCAAATAAATAAATAAATAAATAAACAAAGGAATGCCATAGGGTTCGTGATACAATGTGAGATGCTCAGGAGCTTTAGAAAATAACTGGGCAGGAGTGGTGGTGCACACCTACAATCCCAGCACTCAGGAGGCTGAGGCAGGAGGATCCTTGGGAGTTCAAGGTCAGCCTCAGCTACAAAGTGAGCTCAAGATCAGCCTGAACTGCATACTGAGACCCTATCTCAAAAAGACAAAAAAGAAAGAAAGAAAGAAATGTAGAAAGAAAAGAAAGAAAATGATAATTTGGTGCTGACTTTGACTTTGCAGTCCCATTGGGCACAGATATCTGTCTCTCTGCTAGGACTTTTTTACCTGAAAATTGGGATTGGTAATCCAGACCTGTGTAGAGATTTAAGTCATTTACAGGACACATACAATTATATAATAAGCAATGAATGGGGTGTGTACTTTTGGAAGGAAACATGACTCGAGGTAACTTTACCTAAATAAGTTCAGTCAGTCCATAATGTGTCAACTTGGAAAAAATCCTAATGCAGATTCCTCAGCCTAACCCTAACAGTAATTTCCCCCTGTTTATGTGGGTTTTCCTTCTGAGTGCTGTTACATCAGGTAGGAATGACATCAGTATGAACTTGACATTCTCCCATGAAATCAGCAAAGTGCTTAGGAAAAAACATCCATCAACAATGTTAGTAAATAGATGGAAGAGGTGATATTTCAAGAATCTCTGGGCCAAGCACTGAGTCATTCAGTCATAATTAGTTAACATACTGCAGTTTCTCCTTCTAATGTACATGTAGTCACCTTTAGCTCAGGTCCCAATGCTCTGATACTCAGGGTAGAAGGAAATGGACAGACTGAGTCGTTGCAGATTAAGGCTGAACTGACGCTGTCCATAATTATTACCAAAGGGTCTCCAGAAACAAGGGACTTCCACACTAAACCTTGCACTACTTAACAAGACCCTCTCAAATAAATAAATAAATAAATAAATAAATAAATAAGTAAACAAAGGAATGCCATAGGAATTCCTGCCATTTTCAGACAAAACAGAGGAAACTAAGTAGAAGTTGACTGCTTTGTTCCCTAGTTATTTTTTTCTAATTCTTGATGTATGTTCAGACAATGAGTTGTAAGTGCTGTCCTTGCAAAAACTGTACAAAGTAATGTGTATGTTAATTAAGTATATTTAATCACTCCACAATGTATATATGGTTGGAAATATGATGTTGTACACAATAAATATATACAATTTTAACTGTCAAATAAAAAATAAAATAATTGAGAAGTTTAAAAAAATAGACTACCTGTTATGGGTGATACATTGTGTCAAAATGAGGTGCTTAAAAGCTTAAGTAACTCAGCAGTTCCACATCCTGGGGCTAAAAAGACATGCCCTTAGGGAGCTAGGATGTTGTTCCTTGTGTCAACTTGAGAAGTTTAAAAGTTTAACCGTTGGTAAATTCCTACCATCTTATTTAGGGAAGCTCTGTATTGCTTCTAATGTTTTTCATTATTATTTTTTATTGTCTTTCATGGTTTGATCAATATTGCATTCTTACATCTGATAATCTAAGCAACTTTGTTGAAGGTAACAATATGCAAATATAACAACCACTGTTAATTCCTGTCATTTTGTTTTGAAACCCTGTATCATTTTTATTGTTTTTGTGGGGGCTTTTGTATATGTTGTTGTTGTTTTTATATTTTTTTATTCTCTTTAAAATAAAAAAAGCCTCAATAAAAAGTTCAACTAAGTAACTCAGAAGGAGACAGGGTCCTTACTTTACAAACATCCTCAGCTTGTGGAAGAGCAGGGCGTGGAGATGGTGTGGGCATGGCAGATAGTCAATATGCAATATAAGGAAGGAAAGGAGCCTTGCTTCTCCCTCTTTTTACGATTGCTGCTTTTGCTGTCTTCTACCACCTTAAAGTGTTGCCCCTGTGCCTTGAAGCCAGCTGATTATAGACTGAAACCTCCACAAACTGTGAACTAGATAAAGCTTTCCTTCCTTAATTTTGGGCATTGGGTATTTTGTCTCAGTGACAAGAGAAAAGTAATGAAGACACTACCATGCTCAGATAGATGTTAAGATAGATATGTACTATGCTTAGCACCTTTTGGTTGAGGATTTTGATATCTCTAAAGGAAACAAAAATTAAAATATGAGTAACACTGAGTCTTAGGGGCCCAGTTTTTTGAAATTCTTAATGTTATGCTTATTTCAAAGGAACACGGATGAAAACATATTGAGAATTCACAGCCATCACCCATATTTTTCAGTTGGTATTATTCCAATTTTTTCCTAATAGAAGAACATTTCATTTCAAATTTTCATTTTAAATCAAGAAAAAGTCATTGTGGTAATAAGTTATCCATGATATACATATAAGAAACAAGCTTATTTAATTAGCATTAAATAAATTATTTTGGAATTATGAAAGGGAAGCCAATGTAGCATGGATTTTAACTCATTCATTTTCTTTAATTACTGCAGTAGCACACTTGTAAGGCAGAAAGCGAGAGAGAGAGACAGAGAGAGAGACTTCTGCAAGAGGTCTTATTGCTGATTCTGAAGGTACCACAATGTTCTGTAAGAGTTCCTTCAAGGACACTCTATTTCCCTTTCATGGATGCCAAAGCCTTCCTTTCTGATGATCATACCATCGAAACTAACTGAAAATATAAACTATTCTACTTGGTGGGTACTTTAACTCTATAGGTTACTTAGAGGACATTCATGTACAAAAACTCAGGGCACAATTTGGTAGTCTGTAGTTCATGTACTTTGAAAAGTCATCTTATTAGGAAATATCTATTTTACCTTTAAATATTTACTCTAAACTACAGTATATCTTGTCTTGTATGGAAAATTTTAACATTGCTTAATTTTTTGGCAATTTTGGTAACTATGGAACAAAGAAAAAAGAAAGAAAGAAAGAAAGGTGGGTGATGAAGAGAGAGGCTTAGCTTCCTGCAGAGTGCTTAGCGTTAACATATAGAAGCAGCTCTGTGGACGGCAGCCTTTTTACACCATGGAACCTGGGCAGCAGGGTGAAGGGTGCACAGAAGATTTAAGCAGCATAGCAGGGGAGGGGCAGGGCCTCAGAACCTCATAACCGTACTCCTGAGGATTTCCTTTTTTCCCACCAGTATAGGCAGGGACTTTCTTTGGGAAGCGTGTTTGGGATGTCTTGTGTATTTCTCCAAGTTTCCTTAACTTTCAAGCTTAAGTTAGTTTGTCTTCACATTAATTACAACAAACAGGATCACCATCTTCAGAACTGGAAGAAATGAGAAATATCTGAACCTTATCTTCGTTATGAATACAGCAATGATCAGAGTGCATTCCCTTCTTACTCCTATCGTCTACTACCACTTGGTTTTCTTCGGTATCATCATGAAAAATTCCTTTATTATTATTAATTTTCTTCACTGTTTTAAACAGTTACTGTTAATATAGGTCTTTATCACATAACACTCCCAAACTTCAGTCAGTAGGCTTCAGCTTTATTTCCATTAAAATATGTAAAATCTTTATCAATTCATTGTAGACTCTTCTTAGAAGAAAGGGATCTATCTTTGGATCTAAGTATCAGAAAGAAAAATAACAAAGTCAATTTTATTGAGATAAATCTTAAAGCACAAAGATATCACCGGGGAAAACAGTTCCTTCATCTCTTAACTTCTTCACTCATCATATTTCCCACAATTATACCTATTATTGATTACTGATCCTCCTGTCTTTGGGTGGGTTATGCTTTCTGACCAATCATCTAGTTTTTAAAAGAGGTTCATTGAAAAGTGAATGAAGGGGTCACCTGAATGACCAGCCAAACAGTCTCTAATGAATGGGGTGGCACTTGTATAAGCCCCATCACTCCAAGTGCCAGTATTTCACTATGCTACTGATAGACTACAGGAAATATTTAAAATAAAGTAGAATGAATACCTGAAACTATTTTAGCTAAGAAATTTCCTTAGAATGATTGAAATCGAGATTTTTCAAAACAAAATGGAAATACAGTGAATGAAAACAAAGGGGAAATGACTTTAAAGATCATGAATATGGAAGCTGCATTTAGTATTACACACCTACTTTGATCATAGCTGAATATCCAGCTAACTAATGAATACAGTCAACCAAGCCCCTGATTTGTACATTTTGGTGCAATAACAACTGTGTGAAAAAGTATATTTCTCTTATTTTATTGTCTGACATCCAGGTTATAGTCTTTGGGAAAGTTAGAATCATATTAGAATCAATAAACTATGCCTTTTTCTACTATTACTACAACCACACTATAATTCTCAAAATATTATCCCATAATTGTGTCCATTCAATTATTCATTATCTGAAGAAATGACTGGCTCTGTCTGAACCTAGAACAAGATTACATTTCCAGGTACCTTGCTTGACTCTATCAAAAATTCCTAATTTGGGTAATTTGAATTAATGTTCAAATATATGACTTAATGGAAGTGCTACCTGACAGTCGATATTTATATAGTGTAAGCATTTCCACAGGTATGCCTCAAGTATGACAGCATTTCTTGATGTTCTTAGACTTAATGAAATTCATGTTAAATATTCATAAGCCATTGAGCTGTCTCCTGACCTCTTGATTAAATTTTTCTTTAACTAGTCTAAACACCAGGATGTCTGTTAAGATTTTTATCTCCTCCTTATATGGCTAGGTGTTTCTCAAGTAAAATATGACATTTGGAATGTTCTTTGGACCCCCTTAGTGGCTTTTCTATAAATTACAAAGAAGCTTCTAGTAGCGCCTGGAAAAAATTAACAAGAAAATGGAGAGGATCTCTTAAACTGAACAACATAATAATTCTTCATTGTTTTCTTGAAAGGGAGTATCTCACTTAAAAAAGGCCAGTTGGAAATGAAATTGAATCTCAGAATCAGAATCTCAGACTTTTCTCAGATTTTTCATCTTTGAAAGAAGGCGTGTTCACCTGCACTAAAATTAACTAAGGGTTATTCTTTTTTTCACTAACGTTTCAGACCTAGGCAACAAGAGCCCACTTGTTTCTGTACATAAAAGCTCACAATTTAGTGGTGAAAACAGAGCTGTAGACATTATCATATATTAGTTTGTGATATATATTAAGTAAAACCACATGCACCAGGCCCTGGCACTCAAAGGGAACATAAAGCAATTCTGCATGGAAAACCTCAAGGTAACAGAAGAGTTTGTAGTGAATATGAATTTGAGCAGCATCCTGAAGGCCAAAGAAGATTACCAGATGAATGGAGAATAGGACTGGAGAGATTCTATACTAAATGCAGGACTGGAGCAAGGGCTCTGATATCTGAAAGTATGTGGAATGTGTGGGAAATGACACAGTTTGGAGCCAGTAGAGAAAAGTAATATTGAAAATAGAGTTGGAAAAATAGCTCAGATACAGACTGAAAGGACTATAACAACTGGTCTGAGTTGGACACCTTTCGATGGACAGCCTTGTAGATTGCTTCAGGAGAGGTGTTCCATGTCCAGAACTGTTTGTTTCAAGGTAGCTGGGGGTGGCTAAACCTGGACACCTTCAGGGAGCCTGGTGAATCGGGTTCTGCCTCCCTGACCAGTGTGCAAGGCAGGGTACCCTCTGGAGCCTTGGTGGCTACCCACCACACCCATAGTGTGTTGCCCCAGGCTGGGCTGGACCACTAACATCTTAGGAAAGCCCAGTGAGTCTGGGCTCTGCCTCCCTGACCAGCTTGCAAGGCAGGCAAAACCTCGGGCACCCTCTCTGGCCTCAGTGGCAACCTGCCCCATGCATAGGGTGTCACCCTAGGCTGGGCTAATTCCTGAACACCTTCAGGAAGCCTGATGAGTCTGGGCTCTGCCTCCCTGACCAGCGTGCAAGGCAGGCAAAGCCTCAGGCACCCTCTGGGGCCTCGGTGGCTACCTGTCACACACATAGTGTGTCAACCTGGGCTGGGCTGCCACCATTCACCAGTACAGGAGCTACACTGACCACTGGGGATCTTCAGGCTCTGGCCCTGCCACTCACAAACAATCAGGACAGTGAGACTGCATTATAGGGAATCTCTGGTTCTTCAAAAATGACAAAATGAAGGAGCAAAATGCAATCCCAGACCCCTCACTGCCCAAAACAAGTCCAGGAGGCATCAACAGAGAAAAGCCTGGCAGTTATACACCTGAAATTTCTGAAATGATAGCAACTGAAATAAAGAAACAACTCCATCAGGCCATAGAAGACATCAGATCAGAAATAATGTCTCAGGTGAGAAAAGAAATGACAACAATAATGAAAGAAATGTTCAACATATACAAAGATGACATAGGCAAGAAAATAGAATAGTGTAGACAATTCAATGAAACCTTCAGGGAGCAATATGGAAAAGAACTAGAAGGTATGAAACAGATGCAAACAGATATCCAGGAAATTAAAAATTCCACTGAAAGCTTGCAAAACTGCTGGAGCGAAGCTGAAGGTAGACTTTCAGACATTGAAGACAGCATAGCCACCAATAAACGTGAAAGGAGGGATCTCTTAAAAATGAAAAGGAACCAGGAAATAACAATTCAACTCTGCAAGGTGAAGTAAAGAGAAACAATGTCAGATTAATAGGTATTAATGAAACAGCAGGTGTCAACACAAATGACATAAAAAGACTATTTGCAGAAATAATAGCAGAAAATTTCCAAGGCATGGTAAAAGAATCAGACATTCAGATAAGTGAAGCATATAGAACTCCAGTTAATCATAACCAAAATAAATTTACACCCAGACTTATAGTGATCAAGATCATGGAAACTCAACGAAAGCTCAGAATATTAAAAACTATTAGAGAAAAGAAACAGATCACCTATAAAGGAAAGCCTATCAGAATTACGGCAGTCTCCTCAAAACAAACCGTCAAGCCAAGAAGAGCTTGGAGTGAAGTACTTTAGGTACTGAAAGAAAACAACTTCTAACCCAGATTGATCTACCCTGCAAAGCTATCTTTCAAATTTAATGCAGAAGTAAAATATTTTCAGGATAAAGAACAACTGAAGAAATTCATGAGCACCAAACCAATCCTACAAAGAGTACTAAAAGATATACTACAAGGAGATAAAACAGACCACAACTTCAAGAACAACAACAGAAAGCAACCAACAAGCAGAGCAAGCAATTAAACAGAGGGAAAAAGGAACATCCAACAGCAAAAAAATAGCATGACAAAGATAAGCCAGTACATATCCATTATAATCATCAATGTACATGGTTGCAATGCACCAATCAAAAGAAGCAGACTTGCAGAGTGGATTAGGAAACAAACCCAACTACATGCTGTATACAACACATTTAACTCAAAAGGAAATTCAAAGACTGAAAATTAAAGGATGGAATACAATACTCCATGCAACAGGAACCCAGAAAAAAGCAGGTGTAGCTATTCTGTTTGCGGACAATGCGAACTTCAAACCAAGAACAATCAAAAGAGATAAAGAAGGTCACTACATACTTGTGAAGGGGGAGCTTCAGGGGGAAGAGATAACAATCCTAAACATCTATGCACCAAATATAGGAGCACCCACCTACATAAGGCAAATTCTTACAGACATGAAAAATGATATAAGTAGCAACACAATCATAACAGGAGACTTTAATACACCACTCTCACAAAGAGATAAATCAGCTAGACAAAACACTGGGAAAGAAATAACAGAACTTAACCAAATGTGTGAACATATGGACTTAGTAGACCTTTACAGACTGTTCCAACCAACAGCATCAGAATACACATTCTTCTCAGCTGCACATGGGACGTTCTCTAAAATAGACCATGTACTAGTACCTAGAACATGTTTAAGTAAATGCAAAAGATTTGAAATTATCCCATGTATACTACCAGACCATAGTGCAATGAAATTGGAAATTAATGACAAAAGAAAACACAGAAACTCCATAAACAGTTGGAAATTAAATAACATTCTCCTGAACAACCAATGAGTCACAGATGAAATCAAAGTAGAGATTAAACACTATTTACAAACAAACAAAAATGGAGATACAACCTACAGGAACCTGTGGGATGCAATGAAAGCAGTCCTCAGAGGGAAATTGATAGTGGTGAACTCCCACCTCAGGAAAACAGAACAAGCACAAACAAACTATCTTATGCTGCACCTCAAGTTCCTAGAAAAAGAAAAGCGAGTCAAACCCAGAGCCCAAAGAAGGCAGGAAATTACAAAGCTCAGAGCAGAAATTAATGTAATGGAGACTAAAAAAATATATAAAGAATTAATGAATCAAAGATTTGGTTCTTTGAAAGAAGAAATAAAATAGATAAGCCCCTAGCCAACCTTATTTAAAAAGGGAAAGAAGAAATTGAAATACATGCAATAAAGAAATAAAAGGGTGAATCACTACAGATTCTGAAGAAATTCAAAAGATCATCAATACCTACTTTGAAAATCTTTACTGTCATAGCATGGGAAACACAGAGGAAATGGACAGATTTCTAGATACATATGAAATACCAAAGCTAAATGAAGAAAATATAAGAATCTGAATAACTCAATATCAGCCAGTGAAATTGAGAATGTAATTAAAAACTTGCCAATGAAGAAAAGCCTGGGTCCTAACAGATTCACAGCTGAATTCTACAAGCAATTAAGGAAGATTTAACACCAATTCTGCTCAAACTCTTTAATGAAATTGAAAGGGAAGGAATTCTCCCCAACTCATTCCTGGAGGCAACTATTATTCTGATACCAAAATCAGAGAAAGACCCAACCAAAAAAGAGAACTACACACCAATCTCCATAGTGAATATAGATGCAAAAATTCTCAATAAAATGCTAACAAGCAGAATACAACAAGTCATCAAGAAGATTAAACACCATGACCAAGTGGGATTCATACAAGGAATGCAGGGATGGTTCAATATATGCAAATCAATCAATGTAATACACCATGTCAATAGAGCCAAGGACAAAAATCACATGGTCATCTCCATTAATGCAGAAAAAGCCTTTGATAAAATCCAACACTCATTCATGTTGAAAACCCTACAGAACATAGGAATAAATGGGCTTTACCTGAAGCTGGTCAAAGCCATCTATGATAAACCAAGAGTTAACATCATACTAAATGCTCAAAAATTGAAAGGTTTGACTTTAAAGTCAGGAACAAGACAAGGATGTCCACTGTCACCACTCCTATTCAATATAGTCCTGGAAATATTGGCTGGAGCAATTAGACAAGAGAAAGAAATAAAAGGAATAAGGCTAGGAAAGGAAGAAGTGAAAATGTCATTATTGTCAGATGACATGATGCTCTACATAGAAGACCCCAGAAACTCCACCAAAAGGCTCGTGAATTTAATAACCAAATTCAGTAGCATAGCTAGATACAAAGTGAACACTTAAAAGCCAATAGCATTACTATACACAAGTAACAAACAGACTGAGAGAGAAATTAGGGAAACCATACCTTTCACAATAGCATCCAAAAAGATGAATTACTTAGGAATCAATCTAACAAAAGAAGTAAAAGATCTATACAGTGAGAATTACAGTACTCTGAAAAAAGAGATTGTAGGGGATATCAGAAAATGGAAAGGTATCGCGTGCTCATGGATAGGAAGAACCAACGTTGTGAAAATGGCCATACTCCCAGTATTGTTGTACAGATTCAATGCAATATTAATTAAAATACCTTTAGTATACTTCACAGATCTAGAGAAAGCACTCCTAAAGTTCATGTGGAACCAGAAGAGGCCTAGAATAGCAAAAGCAATCTTGGGAAACAAAGAAAAGGCAGGAGGTATCAGAATTCCTGACTTAAAATTTTGTTACAAAACTACTGTGATAAGATCAGCATGGTACTGGCACAACAACAGACCTGAGGATAAATGGAACAGATTAGAAGATACAGAAACAACTGCAAACACACTCAGTCACCTTATCTTCAATAAAGTGGTCAAACATGTTCAGTGGAAAGAAGATAGCCTCTTTAATAAATGGTACTGGAAGAAATGGCTTTCCACAGGCTGAAGACTAAAAATAGACCCATGTCTTTCACCATGTGCTAAATAAAGTCAAAATGGATCAAAGATCTAAATATTAAAACAAGAACACTAAATTTATTGGAAGAGAAAGTAGGTAAAAATCTTGACAACATTGGGGTAGGCAGAGAGTTCATGAACAAAAACCAAAATGCATGGTAAATACTTCAAAGAATCAACAACTGGGATCTCATCTTATTGAAAAGTTTTTGCACATCTAAAGAAATCACCAATAAAGTAAAAAGAAAACCCACTAATTGGGAAAAAAATTTTAGCCAACTTCCCCTCAGACAAAGGACTTCTATCTAGGACATATAAAGAATTTGAAAAAATGAGGCCTCCCAAATTCAAAGACCCAATCCAAAAATGGGCATCTGAGATGAATACATACTTCACTAATGAAGAGATACTAATGGCAAATAAATACAATAAAAAATGTTCAACATCATTAGTCATTCAAGAAATGCAAATTAAAACAACACTGAGATTCTATCTCACCCCAAAAAGAATGGCTGTCATCAAGAAATCAACCAATAATAAATGCTGGAGGGGTTGTGGGGAGAAAGGAACCCTACTCTACTGCTGGTGGGAGTGCAGATTGGTGAAACCACTGTGGAAATCTATTTGGAGATTCCTCACAAAACTAGGGTTGGAAGTCCCATTTAACTCAGCTATTCCACTTCTGGGTATTTTCTCAGAAGAATTAAAGACATCATACCACAGCGATCTATTTGCACCCACGTTTATAGCAGCACAATTTGTTACAGCTAAATCTTGGGAACAACCCAGATGGCCATCCACTGAGGAATGGATAAAAAAAATGTGGTATTTTTATACAATGGAGTATTACTCAGCTATTAAAAATATAAACTAGAGGCTTTTGTAGGTAAATGGATGCAACTGGAGACCATACTCATAAGTGAAATAAATCCAACCCATATGTGTAAACATTATATTGTCTCCTTGGTGTAGGAAACTGAAAGACTAGGTAAAACTCAAAAAGTACAATAGATGATAGGAAAGGGAAATTCCTAGAAGGAAGGAACAACTGGGATGAGGGAAAGAAGAAAAAGAAAGAAGGAAGGCAAAACATAAATATATATATGAATAGCTGCAATGACTGTACTGCTATTTTCTGATGGTGTATTGAAATGAACCATTAATGCTCACAATTTTTTATGTTCTGATCGACTTTGCATGCTTGTGTTCGGTGGTCTGAGCAACTGATTTGAAGCTAACAATATGCAATGGAATCAAAGTGTTGAACTCCCACCATCCTGTCTAGGGAAACTCTCTAATATCTCTAATGTTTTATTGAAGAATTATTTTCTTACTCTCTTTAATGGTTTGAGTACTCTTTAATTCTTACATCTGATAATCTGAGCAATGTAGTTGAGGATAGCAGTACACAACCTAACAACCACTGTTGATTTGTCTTAATTTGTCTTGAGACCCTGTGTCACTTTGAATGTTTTTGCTTTGATTTGTTTATGTTCGTGATGCTGGTATGCTGCTACTGTTCTATTTTTGTTTGTTTGTTTCTCATGTACTACTCTCTTTAAAATAAAAAAAGTATAAAAAATTTAAAAAAAAAAAGTGACTGGGGGGTGAGCACAGAATCTGATGGTAGAGAATGTCATCTTTATCTTTGCCAAAATGAAAACTTTGTGAAACCAAAATAGAAAAGCTTTGTGAAATTATGTTTTATTACAAATCATGTTTTGAATAATGGCCCTGAAATTAAAACAATGTATGTGCAAGAAGAAAAAAAGATCTCATCTAAGGATAGATATTTCAATACTTTTGATACTCAAAGGGGACTACACTATGGTCTTGGGGATCATTATAAACTTGATGTACACTCCCTGAGAAAAACTAAGATGTTTGGTTGCATGTCTATGATATACACACTTATGTTTACAAGACTCGTGAATTTCAGGGGACA
Organism: Chinchilla lanigera; assembly: GCF_000276665.1. NCBI lineage: Eukaryota > Metazoa > Chordata > Mammalia > Rodentia > Chinchillidae > Chinchilla > Chinchilla lanigera. The sequence continues at coordinate 1,170,534 of NW_004955431.1, forward strand.
TTGTTTGGACAGGACCTGGAATGTCCAGATCACAATTATCTGAGGAACATTGAACCCTGGAAATTAATGCTATGTGCAGGTACTGTCTAGCTGCCTTATGCTGTCAGCTTTACCTTGGAATTGTGGTCATAAAATGAAACAAAGGAAGATAATGATGTTACTGCTAGGTAGTACACTCTGTAAAATCCCCTCCTGGTCAGAACTGAGTACTGAACAGGGCACTATGGAGTGTTGTAGCCCAGCTGGCTGCCCCCGGACACTCTGAGTTGTGGCTGGCAATTTTCCTGTCCAACTCTCTTCCATCAGGCCCTCTGAAAATCTCCTGTCTGGCTAGACACCCCCAGACATCTTGGTGATGAACCAGTCTGAGTACTTTCTGACAACTTTCCTGTCCAGCCTTTCCTTTTCTGCTGATAATTCTCAATGAACCCATGTCTTTTTATGCTGGTACTTAAACCTTATCTCTCATGAACTATCTTCAGGTTTTGTCTTCCAACACACTGGGACAGTAAGTGAGCATTTAGAAATCAGGAGCTTTGGTATTCCCCTTGGGTCACAGCCCTATTTTTATGAGGTTGTTAAAAGAGAAGGTCATTTGATACTGTGTTAAGGAGGTGAATAAATTTCGTCAGAATTACTTATTAATCCCATGTGCCCTGACCTCTAAGTAGGATGCTACTACTCTGGAGGAGTTTATGTGTAGTATGCATGTGATTGTTTTATTTTCCCTGGAGATGTAAAATTCAGTCTTTTGTAACACGGAAGAGATCCCTGGTTGGAATATAACATTTCCACTGATAATCTCAAACTAAAGAAATTATCATATTCATCAGTCTAAAAAGTCAGACATGGTAGCATAAGTCAGGCCTCGACTTCTGCTAATAGAATGAAAAGGTGGTGGTGAACACTGTGGGCTCTGAGTTTATCGGATGTAGCTGCACACCCAGCTTTACTATTTACTGGTATCAGCTTCCTCAAGTGCAGATTGGAATAACAGTGCCTACTCATCAGACTGTTATGACTGTCTCACAGGACAGTGCTTGCAAATCCTTGATGTGTCAAAACATTTAATAGATATTAGTTGTTGTTGCTATTCAGTATAGCTTTGCTTACCACCAGATTACTTCACATTCTTATTACAGATAACTTTTACTTCTTGACTGATATATATTTATGCCAAACAGTTTGTCAAAACATTTTTGTCCACTAATTTATTCATTTATTCTTGAATATACTATATACTTAATATCATGCATTTTGATTTTGATTACTTTTATCTCTATCATATGCTTTGCATAGAATATTTAGGATCAGATGCTTTCCTGTGCCTGGCATTGTTGATGTTTTTCATGCATACAAGCAAAATTATCACTGCTATTATTAGGCTGCCTTCTCTATCAGTCCCCTGTTATTCTCATATATGTTAAATAACTAAGATATCTTGTTCCTTTGCAGGAAATCTAAGCTCAGTGTGTGGGATGTCCTTGGATCTTTTGTAGGGAAATGTAAGAAGATCAGTATGCTTAAGCTGCTGAATGACTGTTTTGGTAGATTGCTTAAATTTCATAACTAGAATCATTGTCCTTGTTTTATATTACAACATAACTTTTCACAAATAATAGAAGTTATATGAGAAAGATCTAAAAAATTATTTTAATCAAAGACAAAAGACATTTTAACTGGGCCAAGAAGAAAAAAATTATTTAGCAGTTTCACTAATTTTCTGTAACAAATTGGTTGAAAGTTTTGCATTGTGATAAAAATTATGAATAAGCTTGTAAAGGAAAAGATAGTCTGGGAGGTTTGCAATTAATACTTGTGCAGCATTTGTATGCTTTTAATTCTGAAAGAATGAATTAATTACTTTTTTCTACCTAAATTGTTGTATTAAATAAAATGTTTTCTTGGATTTATATGTGTTAACAAGGGTGTTTTCCATTAGCTCGAGTTGTGTGTATGTGTGTTGCACTTAGAATCCAAATTCAGGTGATATTCTACTAGCACCTCTTGGAAAATGACTCCATAGAAAGAGTATTAGTGACGCCCTGAAGAGGAAAAGTACAGCCAAGAAAGTGAAAATCAATGTTCCTTTTAAGGTTAGTGGCACAGAGGTGTTAACATACAGTTCAGTTTTTCATCTTTTATTCCCAGCAGTCTGCCCCAAAGAAAAAGGAAAACCAAATATAATTAGATAGGAGGAATTTGTTCCATTCTTCTATGGCAGAGTAGAATAACTGCAGTCTACAACAATTTATGATTTAAATAACTAAGAGTTATTCTCATCTTTATTTCAAAATAACTAGGAATTCCAAGTATCCTGGCACATGGAAATGGTTAATGAATGAGGGGATGGATGTGCTAATTATCGTACCATACTGCATAAATATGTAATTTAAAATATTAAAGTGTGATAAAGCAAAAGGAAAATAATAATTGCTATATAATAATAGAATCAGGACTCAGGATGTAGTTCAGTGGTAGAGCAGTTGCCTAGCATGTCCAAGGCCCTGAGTTCAATCTCCTTGATAGCAGAATCTTTAATTGTTAATCGATTAATTGTTAATCGTTATGACAGAAATTTCCTACATCAAGTAATTTTCACTGCAGCAATTTAACTTTAGAAAGTAGACACTCTTATTGCCATTTTACAGATAAATAAATCAAACTCAAAGAGAACAAGTGATCTGTCTAAGGTCACATATGTACAGCAGAGTTAGATTTTAAACTCTTTCAATTTAGCCCCAGAGGTCACAATTTAATCGCTATACTGTAATTACAATTTGCCTATTATAATAATCTTATGCAGTTATTCACAATATTGTAAAATGGAGAGATATAATTTCTGCAAAATATGATTGAATAGATTAAACTCCTTTCAAAGAAAGAAAAATCAGCTGTACCACTCTGTTTTAAGTTATTGGCTGCAATTTTCTGAGAATAAACAAGTTACTGAATGCAATTTAAACCTGGGAGTAGCCTGATATTCCCCTTAATACCTTGTTCCTGCTTACCTGCGACATAATACTGAGTTACAATATGCAAACAGATGGAATTCAAATGAACTGTGACCTAAAGAAGCACTTGCTACTCCCTGTTTCCTTGATTTTTTCTTTGTGAAAAAGTGAGAATATGAAAATGCTCACGTTTCAACCTTGCATCTACTTAATATTAATGCAGTCTTTACTCATGGATTAAACATTTCTTTCCATGGTTACATTTCTTGAAAACATGTAACATGTCATAAAAATGACACTGTCTGCTTCATCCTATCTTTACATTAGCCTTTCACAATATGTATTATTTTGCTTTATTCTCTTTTTTCTCAATTTTCATGGGTGTTTCTTAATAAATTTGTCATCTCCCCATTTTTTCCTTTGTTTCTAGGCTATTCCAATATTGTCTATTGAGCATTTATTTTTATAGTTGTCATAATAAAAATATAATAAACCACAGAAATACATAGAAGATATGAGAACTCAAAACATCATCTATTGATATACTGGTATATATTCTGTGAATATGTACTTTTACATAATTGAGATTAAACTAAATATAAATGGTTTCTTATACTTATTTAATTTTAATAGTAGATCATAATTATTTGCCATATTTTTTAAAACTCCTAAGAAAATAATGTGCTGAATAATATCAAACTATGTGGCTTCTCAATAATATAGTTAATCATTTCTCTCTTTTAGAAGATTTGAGGGATTTCCAATTTTCTTATTATAAATTTAATACTACCATGATTACCATATAAAAAAAGTCAAGAATTGTGATTATTGCCATATAAATAATTGCAAAGAATTGTGATTATTTCCCTAGTCCCTTTATTTATATGCAGAACAAATATCAGCCAAAAGTATGAACATTTTAGTAGTCCATTCTTATATATAGTAGTAAATTCATTGTGAGACAGACATTTCTATCTTGTGTAACCCCAACAATGGATACAGAGTGTCCTTCTGTTCACCACAATTTAACTTGATTGTGCAAGTGAACAATGCTCTCATTAAATTCTAGTTAGGACGTTAAAGAATGATGTTGTTCCTATGGTATCAAAAAAGGCAACATAAACATCATACTTCTTACTGAGTTATTAAAGAACTGTGGACTTAAGGAAATGTTAGTGAACAGAAATCTACAGAAGAATCATTCATAGTTGAGCTGAGAGCTGTATCAACTTCCAGAGAGGAGTTCACCTCCCTGGTCTGGGTTTGGGCAGGTGGGATAAACAATCCCACTGTAGGGAAAACTAAAAGCAACTAGGAAAACTACAGCAAACTAAAATTTTAAACCTAACAACAATAGGAGCATCCACTTTTCCCACACTCCCAAAGGCTTACTAAAAGTTGAAATAACTGGTCTCCACTTAGACAGCCTATTCTTGTTTCTAAGAGTAAAACTCATACAACAGAATTTAAAATGTGCTAATTCCAACAGACCATTTGAAAGCAAGTAATGGTAAAGTAAATGAAGTTAGAAAGGTTACTTTTTAGGTATTTCCTTTTGTATTTGCTATATTATAGAAGAAAACTGTTAACAGTTGGTAAATATATTAAAATATTTCTCAGGTTCAGAAAATCTTTTCTTTATTTGAAATCTTGGCTTTGGATATTTCTAGAATTGTTGTTAGTAGTATCACTGTGATGTTACAAACTTCACTCATAGCACGTGCAATGTGGGAAGGTGGATTAATTTCTATGACAGAGAAATTTATGGTTCCCCTAAACCAATACTTCGGAACCACAGCACTACAAAATCTTCAGCAAAGTAAGTTTTAGTTGTGACGTACTGCCTTGTTCACTTTAGGATATTTAGCAGCATCCTTGGCCTCTAACTTTTACACTATGACTTTCAATCACAACAATCTAAAGCATCTCCAAAGGTCACTTGATGTTCACTATTTCTACTGACTGTGAATCTCTGTGCTATGCCAATTTACCAGAAAAAAAGTAAGGTCCCAATCAGAAGTGAGGAATAGAGAATTCTGTCAGAAGGAGAATGATCTGGAGACCCGGCTTCATGTGAACAGGAATCTTTTTCTGTGTTCCACACTGCTTTACTTGTAGCACCTGATAGAAAACAACAAGGCAGCACAGCAGGAGGTGAGTGGCTGGCAAGTTATCATGGAAGCCTCAAATGTATTTATAGTCAATCCCCATCACTAGCATTTCAGCCTGAGCTCTGTCTCCTGTCAATCAGTGGCACCACTATATTCTTATGGATTAATGAACACTACTGCTAACTGTGCATGCAAAGAATCTAAGTTTCATGTTCCTTATGAGAATCTACTTTCTGAGGTTCTGAGATGGAGCTGATCCTAGGTCTAAGTACCAGCTGAAAATACAGATTAACATTAGCAGCAAGGTTTACCTGCACAGCATTGCCACTCAACCCCACCGCTGGAGAACTACTCAAGTTGTTGAATGATTACATAACAGGAAAACTGAATTTGTCATTTTGTGTTATGATATGCATGGATGGAGTGCATGCCAAACTGAAATTGTGGGAGTGATGAATGAACACTGAGATTTTCGACACATTTCAAACATTAGCAAAGGTTTTGAAAGACACTGAGCCTTGCCTTCTTTCTCTTAACTGGTACATGATCACCTATCTCAGCTTTCAAAAGATTTTCAGCATTATTTCCCAACCACAAACCTGGAAGAAATGGATCTGTGACTCATTTATAAATAAGCCAGATAAATCAACTTTCTTTGTGTTAGAAGAGGATCAACTGTAAGAGATCACAAATGATGATCTTAAAGGTACATTTGAGACATTAAATCTCCGTGTGGTCCAGATTAAAATCAAGGTGGAATAACCTGAATTTGCCACAAAAGCCCTGGAAAGCCTGTTTCCATTTCCAGCATCCTATTTTTGTGAAGCATGATTTCCTTCAGTGACAGCAACCAAGATGAGATTACTGAGCAGGCTGGACAAAGCAGCACCCTTTGTGCATCACTGTCTCCCATCACTCCCAGATAGGACAGTAGTTGCAAGAAAACAAGTTCAGGGTTCCCACTGATTCTAAATTATAGTTGATAATATAATTATTTCATCATATTTGCAATGTTATAATAATAATAGCTATAAAGATGAAGGCAGTATTAAGTAAATTTTCCAGATTACATTTTAAATCATTTAACCCTTAGATTTAGACATTAGCCTTTAGACATCCATAGACTGCTATGAGTACAGTAATTTGATAGTTACTCATACTTGAAAGGCTCTAGGTTTGTATTCAGACAATGAATCAGAAATAAATTGGGGGATAACAGAGGCATTAGTATGAGCCATCTTTGCTAGAGAACTTTGCTATTGGATGGCCTTATACTCGCTGATAATTAATAATAAGTTAAAAGAAACAACATGTCTGAAACATAAGGACAATGTATTTTTAAAAATCTGCCTTTTGGGGTAGGGAGTTAGCTCAGTGGCACAGAGCCTGCCTGGCAAGCGTGAGGTCATAAGTTCGATTTCTGGTACCAGAAAAAACAAAAAAACAAACAAATAAAAAAAACCCTGCCCTTTGAAGAAGTTTCATTTTATTTTTGATTTATAGAACAGAATTCCAGTTACTATGGGTCTATGATTTGGTTTGCTATCTAACTAATTTATCATCTAAATTATCATCAAATTTCATTAAAGTCAAAATTAGAATAATGCAAAAATATAATCTGATTTGAGATACATCTGTGTATTCAGACTTATTCCTGATACCAGGGCCTTCAGTAATTCCTTTATTTAAAAAAATTTCATCACTTTTTAAATGAAATATTCCTTGGAAATTATTCCCAGTTGTAGACTTCTCAATTATTTGTTTACCAACTTTGAAAGAATAGCCTTCTAATTATTTGAAATGAAAGGTATTAGTTCAGGGATCATCTAATACAAGATTCTGGATATTATGAATCACAACACAGCAGTCTTATTAGCCACTATTCTAAATCAGATTAACTGTGTGAACTACCCAGACTAAAATCTGGCATGAAATATTTGGTTCACCAAATATCTGACTAGTACATATTTCTGCCCCATTCTGTAGCAGGCACTCCTCTAGATGGCTACCTGCAGCACTGACTGAAGCAAACAATGAATCCTGCCTTGCTTATATTCTAGTGTGGGGGGGGGCAAATCAAAAACATAATCATAATTTCATATTCCTATGCACAGTGAAATTTGAAAATGAGTATATTTTGAAAGTTATGGGCTTTCTTGAGTTTACATTTTCTTCTCTCTGGCCTAGTGTTGGAGTGAACAGACTCAGGGTTTACTGGGATTTGGGTTGACAAGCCACATTTTAATATCTGATGGTAGATAATATAGGAATATAGGGTGCATGTATTGAGACAGTGACTCCAAATTTCCCTGAAGCTCTGACAAAGTATAATTTGATCCAAGATGCTTAAGTCACTAAAGGACATGGCTTTCATTTCTCAGTTCCTGACCCATTTCCACTGGGACTCTCCCATCTGATTTTTTTAGTGACCATTATCCCTAGTGGAAATTGAGAGGAATAGTCTCTCTGGAGAATCAGCCTATGGAGAACTCAACTAACATAGAGAAGAGTTCATTAAAAAAAAACCTTCCCATGAGCCAAAATTTGATTGTATAAAGATTTATGTAAGCTAGGATTTGATTTCATTTAATAAGTGGTTATCTATTTTCCTTTCATCTATTACACTTGAAGTTTGCCAAACTCTGTGGGGTCTAACTCTTAGTTGTTTATTTGGTTCAGTTTCAGACTTAACTTACACTTACATTCCAAACACCTTTGCATAAACCACCCATGTTTTATTTGCAAGGATATTTAGATTTTGCATGTTCAACTAACTCCGTTTTATTTTACTTTTCTGTCATCTGTAAGAAACTAAGTGAAATCACATGGAGCTAGAGATAAACTCAAGGCACAATCTCATTCTGCTATCTCCAGACAAGTAAACTATATGTAATCCACCATTTCACTGGTAAGTGCCTTTCCAGAGTTCATGCTTCTTCTCAAGTTATCAAGTAAGTTACGAATGACAATGAAAAAGTTCAAGATGTCACTGGGCAGAATGTTGCTGTGACTGCTTTTACACCTAGGCCATTTAACCAGATGACATAATTAATGATATGCAAATAAGAGTAGTAAGTAATAGAAATCTGTATATCTGTCTCAGTTTCTCTGATTTGGAAAAGAAATACCAGTACTAATATCTCTTACTACACTCATATAGATGTCTTTAATTTGCACAAACTAAGAATTTCAAATCTTTTCAATAATAAGAAAGAGAGCCAATAACTCACTGAAATTATCTATAAATATGTTATAGGAAAACTCTAGAAGAAAATTTTCTTTCACTTTTGAAAATGTGATACCTGTCAGCCATTTACTATTTCGGTGCAATGTTTCTTAGCTTTAGTTTCCTGGTCCAAACGTAAGGTCTATAGAGATATGCTGGGGATAACAGGTCTCAGCAGAACCAGATGAAGGATAAGAATTTTGAGCTTTTAATGCTTAGCTCTGGGCAAAGGCTGCCGATGTTATGCTTGCTTTTTAAGTCAGACATGAACATCCTGTTACTTCCCTTCAAATCTCTTTTTCCAATTACCAGAAAACACCAGTGGGAATTTCTTCTCTACTCCAAATGTATTCTCTCAGACTGTAAATGAATAGCTTCTCATGAATGTTAGGAATATTTATTCATTTAATATGAAAGCTATCCTTTATTCTGTGCTCTATGTTTGTTTAATGGGCTTGTAGAATGAACACCGGAATTAGGGAAATACTGAATATCCTCTTGCCATTTAGAGAAATCCCGTGCCCACTGTTGAAATAAATTTAATTAGTGAACTCCTAGTCATTGTTTCAAGTGGAAATAGGATGTCAGGAATGTGTTTGGAAGTGTCACCAACACTACTAGAGCAAGAAGGAAAGTCCATGGAAATCCAGACACATAAAGATTATCCAGTGCACTATACTGTGTAAACACAGCTAAGGAAGTTATGTCAATTGAAGTTGAATTGAAGTTATGTCAATGGAAATTACCCAACAGTAGAAAAAATGTAAGAAAAAAAACGAGAGCACTGAAGAACTATGAGACAATATGGAGACAGTTTAAATAATGGAAAGCTAGAGTCCCAACGGTAGAAGAAAGATTAATGGGAAAAACTATATAAGCAAAAACTAAAAGAAAGCAAAATGAACCAAAAAAATAAATAAATAATAGTTAAAAATTTTTCAAAACTAATGAAAAAAATCAAATTACATGCCCAAGAAGGTACAAAGTACAAAATATGATAACTATCCAAAGCATAAATAAATTTAAATTAAAAAAAAATAAAAGAACACACTATTACCTCATAGCCAAATTACTGGAAACTACAGATAAGGAGAAAAACTTTTAAAAGCCAAAAGAAAAAGACTTATGCAAGCAGAGAAATGAAGAAGAGAATAACAAAAGGGGAAATACAACCCTTTGATCTCGATCTGTTTGAAAGTATTTTAAGAGACATGTTACTTTATGCAAATATAGTCAACAACTCGGAAGGAACGGTAAAATTGCAATATTCATGCTCTTCTAGGAAATAGAATGTGAGGAAATACTTTCCAACACATTTTAGTAGTCCAGTATTTCTCTGGTACCAAAACTGGATAAAACACATTTTAAAGAAAAGAAAATACTGACCTACATCTCCCCTGAAAATACACAAAAATCTTTGACAAAATATTAGCAAATTGAATCTGAAAATGAATAATATTATATGTCTATCAGGAGGGGTTTATCCTGGAAATGCAAATTATCTCAATGTTAAAAATTAACTAATATATTTTACATATCAACAAGACTAAAATTAAATATGGTCAGATCAATAAAGTAAAATATTCATAAAATTCAATATTCATCCATGACATAATAAAACTCTCAGCAGATTAGGAATTGAAGGAAACTTCTCTATGTAATAAAGGTCAGTTTTGAAAGATCTGCAGATAATATCATGCTTGAAACAGCTCCCTAATATCAGGGAGAAAAACAAAGATGTCCCCTATCACCCTGTGATTCCATTTCAGAAAGCAACTGCTTTGATGAGGTTTCCATTGTTGTGAAAAAATACCTGATGTAAAAAACTTAAAGGCAAAAAGATTTATTTTGGCTTATGGTTTCAGAAGTTTCAGTCCATAATTGGCTAAATCTATTGCTGTTAGGGCCTCGGTGAGGTGGGAATATAATGAGTCAAGGGTGTAACTGTGGAAACCTCATATCTTAGCTGCCATGTTATGGTTTGTGTCTGGATGTCCCTCCAAATCCTCATGCAGTCATGGGATGAGATTCTAGAGTTTATGATTGATTCATGGTCCAATGTTGGAATTATGGATGTGAGTGCTACCCTCACCCTGGGGCAGACAGTTTGCATACAATGTAAGGGAGGGAAAGAGGCTGCTTGCTGCCACTCCTCCCTTTTGCTCTTGTTGATTTTGTTATCTTCTGCTGCCATGAACTGTTGCCCTCTGCCATGTACCACTCTGCCTTGGAGCCAGCCAAGTATGGACTGAAACCTCCACAAACTGTAAGCTAAATAAACCTTTCTTTCCTTAATTTTGGGCATCAGGTATTTTGTCTCAGCAATGAGAGGAAAGTAACCAAGACATGCCAGGAAACACAGGGTGAGAAACACAGAAAGGTCTGTGGATCAGACAGGGTCCCCAGGGTTATTCCCACATGATATAGTTTCTGTAATTAGGTCTTACTTCTTGTTTCCATGACTTTCCAGTAATTTCAATCTACTTATGAAAAGATTATTCACTGACGAAGTTGGAGCCTTCATGATTCAATCACTTCCAAACAGTCTGGCAACTAAGCCTTTAGCATACGAGTTGGGGGGATATTTTAAATCCAAACTATAAAACATCTACATATGTTCCTATCAATCAGTATACACATTTTTTATATAATACACTTATTACAGTATTCTTAATAACACCAATCTGAAAACAACATAAATGTAAGGCAAATACATTCTGGAACAGTCATATGGCAGAACATTACACAGCAAGGGGAATGAATTAATTATTGGTGTATGGATTGATAACTTCACTAATATCCATTGATGAAAAGAGCACAGATACAAATTTCTAAATACAGTAGAATTTCATTCATACAAAGTGTAAAAGCAGGCCAAAGTAATAGCTGTGATAGAAGAGAGGATAGTGTCTGCTTTTTCACGGGGAGAATCATGGCTGAGCCAGGGCATTCAGGGGCTGCCTGATGTGCTGTCAGCATTCCATTTCTTGTAATAGTGAGTGGCAGCTTGAACATTCATCAAGATGCACACTCCTGTTGGTGTAACTTGCCTCATGCAGAACCTGTCAGGTGAAGTCTGGCCTACTTTGAGAGGACAGCAGTGAGCCAGAGGAGCGTGGATATGGCACAGGCATCAGCCTGTTCCTTTCATTCTAGTTGTTCTATCAATTTCAGTCCACCATATCTTTATCCTTTGAAGAGTTTCAATAATTTCTTTGTTTTTCTCTTTCTTTCTTTCTTTCTTTCTTTCTTTCTTTCTTTCTTTCTTTCTTTCTTTCTTTTGGTAGTTTCAGTGTGTGCTGGTACCTTGGCTATTTTTGTTTTTGCTAGTACACACTAACAAGCTGTCCTATAATGTCAGCCACGGTGCTGGTAGGAGTTCACAGATCCCCACCTCTCTTTGCATGCATCTTAAGTAAACAATCTCCTCTGACAGCCCTCAGGTCTCATCTACCCTAGCAAGGCCTGTACAGTGCTCTTTAAAGATCCAACTTAACTTTTTCCTTCTTTCTCCTCTCAATTCCACTCAAAGCTATTTTAAGGTATCCTCATATCTTTGCATGCTATCTGCTTTACTCTTCTAGGAGACATTTCTTCTTTGTGCTAAAACAGTCCCATCAGGAATAAAAAAAAAGAAAATTATCTCTGTAGTAACCACAATCCCCATAGAATATATGGAGATGTACAAATATATATGTAATTAATGTGGAATAAATTATCCAAAACTATGCATAATTAATGTATATAACTTGATGACCTCAGAGATATGTACCTATCATCATACTCTATGTCATAAATTTATCCTTTCCCTCCTTATTCATTATTATTTTTGCAAGTGAGAAGGATACAGCATAACTTTACCCTATTGGCAGATTTTAAGTATAGGCATTATGCTATAACAATACGCCTATCATCCTTTATAGCTCAAACTTTACACTCTTTGATGAATGTTTTCCTATTTCCCTTCTCATAGCCCTTGCCAATAATGACTCTACTCTCTGGCTGTAAGAGTTTGATTATACTCCTCATGTAAGTGGTATCAAGATAGTATTTATCCTTCTTAAATATTGATATTTTATTAAATTTGCTAAAAGAAGGTTGGTCGTGGTGATGCACACCTGTAATCCCAGCACTCAGGAGGCCGAGGCAGGAGGATCATTGTGAGTTCAAGATCAGCCTGGCTACAAAGTTAGCTGAAGGCCAGCCTGAATTGCACAGGGAGACCCTGTCTCAAAAAGCCAAAATGAATTAGAGCAATAGCTCTGTTTAAAGGCAATTTACTTCATTTTGAGTTAAAAGTGAAATAGGGTCTTTTCTGGCATACAAATGTGGAGAACTTGCTCGTTTTTTACTTGAATTGCAGAAAGGGAAAGTCAATTCAATTATTTTAAGAATCCATTAGCTAATGAATGGCTTTATCAATGTTCCCAGAAAAGTTTGGCTTATGTGGTTTGGTGGGCACCTGCTCAGTTTAGAAGAGACTCAAGTGGAAGTACACGAGGATAAAGGTGACCTGCATTATAAATCAGAATGAACCATTTGGTGGAGATCCAACATCAGAGAGCTGGACTAAAGCAAATGTATTCATAAATGCTCATATTTGAGCCACAAGTCTTCTGAAACTTGTAATTCTCTGCTCTGAAAGGTGAATAAATGATTGAATTCCTTGAGAACCTGCAAAAAATTCTAGGCCTTGTGAGTAAGGAATTGGTGGGAGTAATCTATTGAATCTATAAATGGCTGTCTCTCTAATTTCAAGCTTAAGGCTCAAGCATTTCCATCATAAATTCAGAAGGACAAATTCACAAGTGCCACCGTTTTGAAGGTTCACATCATGTATTTATTACTTAAAGATTTTCTCAGCCCTTTAGGGTATACAGTCTCTTCCTAGTTAACATTCTACCTTGTTACCCTATTTTATTGCGTGTCAACCTCTAATAGATGTAATTTCATTCTGCTTTGAGAGCAGAAGCATAGTTTGCCTTGTATTTCTACAATTTATAACAGGAGCCAGAACACATAATTTATTCAATGTTTAACTGAATGTCTAATTTGTTAATTACAAAACATATACATAAATGGTACCCGTAAAGGTACATTTTTAAATCTCCTAGCTCTGAGGATAGCGGTGGCTATATGTGGATCACCTCATAAAACATGTGGATGGATGAGTAAGTGGCTGAATGAATGAATGAGTACAATCCATCTGAAAACCTTGTGATGAGGATAAGAGATAATGAGTTTTGGGTTCCTATAAAGTGCCAACAACCTATTTCAGGAAAAATTCAATGTTTTACATCTAAAATGTACACCTTGGCTACCTGAGATTCTAAATTCAAAGTTCTTGGTTTCCTTATTGTTGTCAGCAGTTCCTGGAAGCTCCTCAGCTCAGCTGTATCTTCAATAATCAAATGTGTACCAAGTAGCATTTTTTCACACACATTGTAAGGTTATATACAGACTGAAAATCCATCCTTTCAATTTCCTGTGCACTTACCACTCATTTATTTTTATTATCATCACCTCACCCTCCACAAACAGTTATTGAGAAAGGTCTCTGCAATGAGCATTAGAAATCTAATTATGGTAAGCAGAATAATGACTTTCCAAAGATGTCCACATCCGCATCTCAGAGTCTATGTATATATTTTAGATGGCAAAAAGATTTTTGCACATGAAATTATATTAAGCACTTTGGGGTGAAAAAATTATCTTTCATTACCCAGAGAAATACAATACAATTACAAGGAAAGTCAATGTTATGGCTATGTTTAGATATGCTTCCAAAGCCTCATGTAGTCACAGGTGCAGCTATTTCAGAGGTGGCTGAATCTTGAGTGTGTGACTGATTCATAGTGCAATGCTAGGGTTAAAGGTGCTAGGATTAAGGGTGGGTATTTAAATAGGCCAGTCTGATTGGTTTGGCACTGTCTTAATCCTGGTAGCCTGCATATGATATAAGGAACAGAAAGCAGTTTGTCTTGCCCCTCTTGCTTGCTTTTCTACTTTCTGCCCATCATGAACTGTTTCTCCTCTGTGATGCGTGTCTCCCATGTGTCACCCTGCTTTGGAGCCAGCCAATTATGGATTGAAACCTCTACAAACTCTGAGCTAAAAAATGTTTCCCTGTTTAACTTTAAGTGTTGGTCATTTTGTCTCATCAATAAGAGAAAAGTAACTAAGACATTCAGACTCAGAAAATATGACACAACAGCAGCAGCACAGGTTGAAGTGATGCAGTGTCGTGGGCGCTGGGGTGTAGGCAGCTCTGAATTGCTGGAAAAGGCAAGGCAAAAACAAATTCTACCTGTGTTGTAGTCAGGATTTGCAAGGGAATAGATCTGATACAGGACACATAATTTATAGGATTATTTTACAATATTTACTCAAAAAGTCAAATGCAGAAGAGCGTAAGAGGTCTATCCACACACTAGAGACACAAAGAATCCAGCTGAAGATCTGGACCCCACCGCAGTGTCCTGCGTGAGTCCAGCTGAAGACATAGAACGCAAGACAATGTCCTCCATGAGTCCAACTGGAGGCCTAGAGCCTACAATAATGTCTCGTGTAAGTCTTTATCAAGGATTTGCACTGAGAAGGTCCAAAGATCAGTGGTAGAAGTTAGAAAATCTGTGCCAGTGGGGCGAATGATCTGTGCCACCAGGCTGAGAGATCTACACTGGAGCCAGGAAGCAATGCTCAAGGTCCCTCTACATTCCTGACACACACAGCGCATCCTCTCTAGGCCAGCATGCTAGTAAGCTTTTTGTTATTTTAACACTACTTTTCAGGTAATATAATTCATTAAATATCCTCTAAAAAGTGAACCGAATGATCTAGGATACTCTATTCCTTTCCTCCTTCTACACTTTTTTCAAGCCATTTTTCTTTTTAAAATGTGTTTCACACAGTGTTATCCATCAAAATTTTATCTTTCCTTTAAAGTACAATCCAAAAATCTTGCTGTACAGAGCAAACCACCAGCACATTAACTGGAACTTGTTTCTCCTTTAAGCGGCTACATTTATCCATTCATTCATTCCAAACACATAAACATATGTATTTATTGGCTATCCTGCTGGTGATAGAAGGATAAAACAAAGAAGGATAATGTCTCTTTTGTGTGTCTTCCAGTAAGAAAGGCAGATATTAGAACCACAAAATCGTTAAAATAAAACTCCTCAAGGGAAACATAACTAATGCTACTAGACAATACTGGGAGTCCTTCCCTGCCTGATATGAGATCTCTGTGTTTATGAAAAGTAAGGATGAGGTGAGGACAGCAAATAGCCTAGGCTGAGAGCACAATCTATGCAAAAGTGTCGTAGCAGAACTGAGCTTGAAGCACTTGGAAGGCTGAAAGAAAGGTGGTGTGACTGGCACACATAAAGAAGAAGCCTGGAATTAGGTGGGCAAAACCCAAATATTTTAGGCTATCTCAGGCCATGTTATGGGTTTTAAAATTCATCACGAGCCTAGCAATTGAAATATTTTATTCAGGAAGGTGAAAAAATCTGATTTGCAATTCACAAAGATCACTGAGGGGAGGGTGTCAATTTAATTGTAATTAATAATGACAGAAGAGGATGCAAAAGATCAGTTGAAGTAGCCGAAGCACAAGCTGATGGGAGCTTGGACTCAAGTGGTGATTGTGATGATTGAAATGAAGACAAGCAAGCAGAATTGGTAGCAATTTGGGAAGTAACAACAGAAGGACATTATGAAGGACTGGATAAGAGGGATGGGGGTAGAGAGAAGAAAGCTCTATGCTAGATAACTTGCCTGAAAAATAGAAGGTGGCAGGACTATTTAATGTGAAATAAACAGGTTTGAGGTTTGGGAGAGTGTAAGGTACTGTTGTTGTAACAGTTGTGTTTGTGGCACCTTGTATAGTCAACCTGGTTTTGTTTAGTGTATACAGCATCTTAGCCATTAATATACACTTCACAGCATCCAACTATATACATCAACCATAGTAGACATTTATAAAATATTGACTAAATGAGTGAAATAACCCCAAATATTGACAATCCCTTAGCACACTTACAAAGGCAAGTGAGATCAATGTTAGGCAATTTATAGATAGTAGAAGGAATACAGGAAGCATATTATTCACCCAAATATTTAATTTTTCCTCAAGATGAAAAAAATTATAGACATTGATTTCAAATAAATTGGGTAATCTGTTTATGCCATTTGAAGAGCCTGTAATCACTAACAGATTTTACTTAAGGAGGTTATCTGGGAAGTCAAACTTTGGTGTTTTGCAAGTTTCATGGTTTTGTAGTGAATAGAATAGTTAGCTCCTAGTACTTTTTCAATAGGCCAAACATATTTCCTAGAGGTTTACTCTTAGCTGACTTTTCCTCCCCTTTATTGTGAAGGCATGTCATGGTGCTTTAGTAACATCTTCTCTTTCCCTGATTTATCTCTCATGCCCTGAAATAAGTGATTAAGTGAAGAAAGCTGTGTTTTAAAATAAGGAATATTCACGCATTATTTTATTTTTCACCACTGAGTAATGCAATTTGCACCCAATCACTCAACTTATTTGATGCATAGTTTTCTCATTGATGACTGGAGAATACTTGCAGTTTCAAAAGTAGCCCAGTGAGTAGGGACTCAAGTAGTTATAGTTGACTTAATTCCATACTACTTCATTCACATAACATTTCTCTAGGGCTTTTGTCACTGGGTTTCTCTAATGAAATTCTTCCTTCCAGTATGTGCAGTGGGAAATCTCCTAAGAGTGAAGCAAAAGGCAGACTCTCTGCTGGCAAGTCTCAGAACAGTGGCAGGCTGGGGTATGTTTGTGGCCTCTTGGATAAGAAGAAATCCTGGGAGGAAGTATCCAGAGCTAGAAGAAAATGCCTGCAAATGTAGTGGGCCATTTCAGTCTTCTCTGCTTGCTTTGTCCTAACCATACTATTTTTTTTCCAAATTTTCATTTGAGACAGAACCAAGTAAGAATAAAAATGTGACCATGGATTAAGACTGCATGCCTGTCTTGGAGTGCTATCATGTTCTATCATACGATGGTGGGTAAACTATATTATCTCTCCATGTCTCAGTTGTTTCATGTATGAGTTGAAGATATTAATAGTATCTAATTCCAGAGTTATTAGAATGATTTAAAATGGATAAATATAAAGTGCTTAAAACAGTGTATGATAGTAAGTATACAGTGTCAGTCAGCTTCTATTAGGGAACTTGTTTCCATAGTGGTAGTAGGAAAAAAAGGAAGAAGAGAAACAAAAGAATGAGAAAAATGATCGAAAGTCCAACAGCTCTGCTTGCCTGCAGAACACAGCTCAAAGAGCTAGGCCTGGCATTCAAAGTCCAAGTTCTCTGGTTCTTGATGTGCCCCAGTCTCATCCTGCTTCATTTTCCAACCAGTGAGCCTGACTACTTTTTTAGAACCCAATGCATGTTTCCTCTTTTCCTCCGTGTTGTTTTTCTTAGTCAGAAAATCCTACCTTTTCTTCTTTGCTTACCAAAACTGCATCCATCGTCCAACTTTAGGTAAAATGGCATCTTTGTAAACGCTTCCCCAGTGATCTAGTCAGGCTTAAATTATGCTTCCTTCTACTTTGTTCACATTTGTTATTTTTCTCATATAGCACTTCTTTTCATTCTGCTTCACATTAGAATTTGTGGTGTGTCTTTCATTGTCCTCATCCATAGGATACATTTCTTGAGGATAGAAACCATTATCGCTGTTCTCTCAGATCTCAAACTTAATTTTTCTATCTCATGGGTTAATCTGACCTATGAGGAGAAGGCAAGCAGCAGCCAGAGAAGCTAATGTCCCACATCCCTCCCTGCCCCTCTGCAAGCATGGCTGGTTTCTCAGACATTTCCTGCTTCCATGTCTTATACCAGAGAATCCACTAGAAATGCCCAGGGCAGTGACTAGCCATTCTTACTGCTTTGAATAAAATCAATAACCAAGAAAAGAGGACAAATGATTGCTTTAACTACACTGTTTTTCTTTCACCGGGACACTCTTATCACCAAAAGGAAAAAAAAAATCCATAATGTGTCCACCTTAACATTAAGTAACCTTTATTAAAAGCCAAATGTAAAAATGACTACCTTAACAGCATAGTGATTCCACGTTTGAGTGATACCAACAGAAAAAGTAGAGGATGAGACTCTGCAGGAAATAAAATAGAAACTGAAGTCTGAGAATGAATCGAGTTAGAGACAAAGTCAATTCTTGAAACCAAAGCTTTGCAACATATTCTTCATGACATACTGTAAATAAATATAGATTTCATTTTCATGAAATAATTTTTTGTATTTTATATCAACAACTGGAAGAATGAAATCCAGCCAAGGCTTAATTTGCATACTTTTCTCTAGGGACAAGTGTCATTTGGAAAAGTTTAAGTACTATACATTTCTTGCCTCTAATTTCATGTTCCTTCATTATTTAACATTCAAAATGTCTCATTCCTCACTCACAAATTACTTCTGTTTACTTTCTTGGCCATACCTCAGAGGTCTTTGCAGGCATTTGAATTTTGAATAGTTGAAATAAAGACAGCATTTCTCTTTACACATTCAAATTGTTGTTTCATTTTTATTAATGTTTAAATAATCATGATAAGCAAATGACTAAGAAACCAGGCTAGAAGTCATGTTTTAAACAATGTAGTAGAATTCTTTAAATGAAATAAATAGGAAGAATTTTCAAAGGATAGTGTTTCCTATATGAGCTAGTCATATGCTAAAAATGTTTCACTTTACTTAATTCCAATTATGATTAGCATGCCTAAAAGGAAGAAATTTAGAATTGAGAGCAAGTTGGAGGTTATAGCTCATGTGGGAAGATCTAATTGATATAGGGGAGAAAAGAAGTAGATTTTCTCATCTCTTGCTCATCTGTTGCTATAAACTGGAGAAAATATGACTCAATTTTGCCTGTTAGCATAATATAGAACATGGAAAAGTCCATTCTCTCTTCACTATCTCTGTGCTCTGCCCTTGGGAAGTCCTCCTGTGTAAGGCAGTACAGATTTTTGCATCTAGGGAAAGAACAACTTCTGTTTTAGTCCCTTTTGGGTCATTTTTAAAAATCTACACTGTTTGTGGTAGATTTCTTGTTATTTAGAGTTTTTATTCCCAAAATTTGGCCATCTTGATAAAAATTTATCTTCCTGAATCTTACAAATAGTCACAAGGCCATGTTTTCAATACATGAACCCTGCAGAAAGATTTTCTGTAGAAGGCCATGTTTTACTTTGAAAAGCTTTGTAGAAGACAGCCAGGTATCAATGGCTTACAAAGCACAGACTTTACTTTTTGTGTGCTTATTTTCATGGGCCACTAGAGTCACCTATGGAGTGAAATGTAAGTATTTCCATTTCTCTCTATGCTTCTGCTGCACTCATACACACTTATGTTTGCATACATTGCATTCCTTCCCAAGTTCAAATTATTATTTCTAACCACCTCAAAAATATTATTATTTCAACAAAAATAAAATATAAAGCACCCTTTAAGTATCTTATGTTAGATGTCACAGAAATACTCTGATACCATGTAATCTACTCGAGGAGAAAATGTGTATGCAGATATGTATGTGGGTTTTAAATACTAAATGAATGTAGTATTATACTAATATATGTTGCTACTTTTAATGAACTTTCTTAAGCAATTTGGGGGTTGATGTTGATAGGCAAGTTACCAGTATCCCCATTTTAGGGATGAGGAACTGGCATGGATAATTAATAATCAACCTGTGACACCATAGTTTATATGTGTTGTGGTCAGAAACAGGAGAAACATCTGAAGTCTGACTCACTGTCTCCCAGATGTCTCATTTGTCCTCCAAAGAGGACTTTGTAGAGATAAATGCTGACACTAAACTAAAGAGAGTGGTGGTCACAGGACTTGGAACCATTCTTTCAGGAGAAGGCTGAGAAGAGAATCTGAAAGTGAATGGGGCGTGATGCCAAAAAGGGAGAATGGCTGGACGGGGATGGGGCCACTGCAAGATGGAACAGTGCTGAGTGGACATGGGAAAGATACCAGCTGGAAGAGCAAAAGGCCAAATGAATAGGTACTCCTGCCAAATTGGTACGTGATTTAAGCAGGGTGAATCAGTAATGGGAAGTACAAACTTTCTTCCAAGAAAAGATTTCACATGTATTACCAATAGTAAAACCCAAAGAAGTCAAGTATCAACTAGATGCCTAAGTACACATGTATCTATCCAAACCTTGGGTATGCCAGGTTTAAGAAAGAGAAACAATTCTCTCTTAAACTGAGTCAACATAAAACCTATCAAAATGCCAGAGTGTGAGAAGCTCATTCAAAAATTTATGTAGAAATACAAAGGATCTGAAGCAGAAAAAGTACATGTTTTGAGAAAGTAGAAAGGAGTTTTACTTTCAATTTCAGTCTACTATAAAGCTATAATTTTCAAAACAGTACGGTACTGGCATAAAGATGAACATATAGATCAATAAAATAGAATTGAGAATCCCTTATATTTATGAACAACTGGTTTTTTTTTGAGGGGGGCAAAAGTGACACAGTAATTTATTGGGAAATAGATAACCCCTGAAACAATAGGAACTGGGATAATTAGATATCTACATACAAAAAGAATAATTTAGGCCCAAACCTCTCACTATACACAAATTATTGCAAAGGGGATGACAGGCCTATATTTCATAGATTTAGCTACAAAAATTTCTTAGAAAAGAAGATAATTTTTATGTTCTTGAGTTTAGCAAACTTTTCTTGATATAACATCAAAAACATGAACATGAAAAGGAAATAAAATGATAAACTAGATTTCATCTCATATTTCTGGGTTTTATGTGAGCAATTCTATAAGATCCAGCAAAGAAGTCTTGTCCATTGAGTGGATTGAAACCCCTTTGTGTCCAGAAGCTTGTTGTTCATCCTCTGCTCTGCTCTCAATCAATAAGCAGTAATAGTTACCTATCAGTAATGTAGTAGTTTCCTATGGTTATTGTAACAAATTATTGCAAAATAATGGCTTAAAATGATGCAAATGTATTATCTCCAATTTTAGATGTCAGAAATCCAAAATCAGTCTCACTGGTCTAACATCAAAAGTCCCAGTGGAGTTGGTTCCTTCTAGAGGCTCTAGGAGGCAGTGCATTTCCTTACCTTTTCCAGCTCGTAAAGATCTCCTACATTGCTTTCTTGGCCTTTGCGTCTTCCTCCATCTTCAAAGTCAGCAGCACAGCACCTTGAAATTCTCTCTGACATTTGCCTGCACTGGCATAGGCTTTCCTTTCTCTATCCCTGACCCTTCTGCCTCCCTCTAAGAAGGACCCCTTTGAAGACCTTGAGCCCAACTGCATAACATGGGATAATCACACCAACCAAGGCACTTACTTAAATCACATCTACAAAGCTCCCTTTGTGATGTAAGGTAAAAGATTTATAGGTTCCAGGGATTAGAACAAGGATATTTTAAGGAGGCTAGTTTTCAGCCTATTACAGTAATTACTAGTATTGCTAAGAATGTTAAACTAGCTAGTGTATCAATTTTTCAGCTGATACAGTGAATCTATATATAATATTTTGATATATACAGTTCAATCATAAGATTTTTCTATTTTAAAGGAAGAGGGGGAGAGAGAGCGAATGATCACATGCCTGTGTGAGTTCAGACTGTCAGATGTGAGAGCTGATTCTGCATTTTTACTTTGATACTCAGAGACTAAAAATACTACTATATGCAAATTGCAGATATAGAGATCACGGTGTGAACACACCATCACATTTCCAGTTTATAGAAGAGGGTATACTTTGGGTAATTGTAGGACACCAGCTGGTAGAATGTTTAGGGTGACGTTATGTACTCTTTTTTGTTGTTGTTTTTTTGGTTTTCTTAAACATCTGGTCTCTTTAGTGGATTTTTATGTCAGATAATTTAAATTTTTTGTTGAGTTCTCAAAATAATCACCAGTGCCATAATTTTGCAAGTTTTTTCTCTGCTGAATTTTAAATCCCAGTGCTAGATTTTGTAATTCTCTTTGGTATAATATTATAAAGTAATAGTGATTATATTTCCCTCAATTCATAATTTTGTATAGTTTTAGCACATGAACAAGATCCACCTTGAAAAGATGATAAATATGATGGCATGTTTTACATGTTTTACTTCTGTCTCCAGGCATTCTGCACTATACTTAGAAATAATTATTATTCCCCAATGAAAAATAAGTTCATTTATTCATTTTTATTTATATACTGATTGTTCTAAAAAAAAAATCCTTTAAGAAATTCAATTTGTTCACTTGAAAATAAAATACACACCAATTGAGGCAACCTAATTTGATATGATAATTGCTGCACACCAATTAAGGCAGCCTAATTTGATATGATAATTTCAATGGCACCTGTAAATGTCTTCCTGAATCCCTCCAATTCAAAAGTGAAAAAAGCTTCCAAGGCTCTTGAGAACCACATTTTGTGCTCAGTTACCTACAACCTATATCAAATGGTATAGTAGAATTCATAAGCCAGTGATAGCTAATTTGGAAAGAATGTTTGCCTAGCCACCTGCCCGGGACAGTGTGAATTCCCTCCTCTGCTCCTGAAGTCTGGTGCATGTTCAGCTGGGTTCTAGTACACACAAAGGGAGGGCCTCTGGCTGGGGTGGACAGGGGTTTCCGGTTGGGTAAGACTGTTCAGATAAGTGGTTGTGGGAATTCCTTATGTTTAAGAGATAAACCTCAGCTCCAGGTGAAGTGCTTTGCAGATATTGGCATGGTTAATCTCATGATATGCTTGTACAGTAGGTATCGTAATTGTCCCCATTTTACAAGTGAGGATTCCAAGGCTACAGTGAAAATAATGTCTCCATTCTCTCAACTACCCTTAAACTCTTTCTGGCTTCAACTCATGATTTTAAAGTGTGGGTTTGGGGATCTGTCTGGATTTGAATAGTATCATAAATACTTACTAGCTGTGTAACTTGAGCAATTTTTTAACTTGTCTCAGTTTCCCTATTTGTTAAAGAAAGTAACAGTGACTTTATCAAAGAATGTTACAAGACTAGCTAACAGAGTTCATGGAGATGACCTGTAGTAACTCCTAAAACATAGCAAAGATTAACAAAATCTTAATTCATCCTTTCATTATGGATTTCTTCTCCTTCTTTGTTTTTTTGTTTGTTTGGTTGGTTTTGGTTTTTTTTTCCTTTGGTTTTTTTTTTTGGCGGGGGGGATTTCCGGTACCAGGCAGGCGCTGTGCCGCTGAGCTAAATCCCCAGCCCCTTCTTCTCCTTCTTTGTACTATACTGTTTCAAATTTTTTTTCTAATTAGAAAGTAGCTGCCTGAAGGAAAAGGGTTCTGCCTTGCATAGAATAGATCATTCCACTAATGTTTATTCAGGTTGTCTTTTACTTTTTCATGTACATTATGCAACATGGTTTTTGACCATATTAATTAAAATGTGACACCTGCTAGACTAAGTAGAAACACGGTGCTGCACACCAGTAACAGCTAGGAACAGATTCCATGGAAATAGCGACTATTTATCTGGGAATGTGCTTTTCATTGGCTCCTGCATCTGCTGGTGACACTTCCCTTGCATAATGAACTCTCACTAATTATACTACAAAATTTTTAAAACCATTTTCCTCTGTTGCTATTTTATTAATTTATGCAGAACTTGTTCTCAAAATCTGTCCTAAGCAAAATAAAACAAGGTTTGGGAGAACTGCAAAGTAATTAAGGCCTTGTTAAAATAGCTTTGTGCTAGAGGCAGAACACTTGGAAAACATCTAGATATCCAGATTGCCATGCCTGAATAGCATATGTCCAAAGGAGTCATACAAATTAACCAATTAGTTCATCAAGTTACTGGCAATACCTATGTGAGGTTAACAGAAATTTAAAAAAGTGTTTTGAGCATTTTAAAGGAATTGATGACAGTGCTGACCTAAACCCAAGAAAAAAGTTGGTCCAGGAGATTGGTTTAGGATATGAAATCTTTTGGAATATCCCATTTCCTTTCTATGCTGGAATGGAATAAAATGGGGGAATTCATTTTGTTGTGCTTTGAAACATCTTATTGGCAGCCTTCATGGTAAAGCACTATTGTAATTATTAGAAGAAATCAGTCCATAAACTATCATAACAATAAAATGAACACGAGGAATATGTTACTTAAAGTTATCAGGATAACTGGATAATTTATAATCTTGTTACTCATGAGTATGTGATCAACTGAGCCCACAATAATAGCAGTAGTTCTCATTTCTTGAATATTTACTAAGTATTGGGTCTTTTACATTTTAAATCTTATTTAATATTTACAGAATTTCTGAGAATTATGATTTTCATTTTACACGTAAAGATCTGAAACAGATGAGAGATTGTGGGGCTTGCTCAGTATTATGCAGAGGTCAGTGCCTCTTATGTATTCAAATCCATGTCTAATCAACTGTAGGGTCCTGCTTTTCATTTTAAACCACATAGGGATCCATTATTGCCTTGACTGGCTGTGTGGATTCTTGTTCCTCTGTATTTTTTGTATGTTCTCCTTACTTTTAGTACTACATGATGTAATTGTTTAGGGATATCAAAGTGATTTGAGGTATTGGATTTTTAAATTGTATGGTAAGGCATGATGATAAGAGTTCTTCAAACTCAGTACCAATATCAAGACACTCAAAGCTGATGTGGCAAACAAAAGAACTCTGTTGTAACATTTGCTATGAAAATGCACGTCCCATCTTTCTTACCCTAAAGGAAAGAAATAAATTTGGCATGGTGGTACATGGCAGTAGTATCAGCACTCTACAAGAGTAAGGTAAGAAGATTTCAGATTTGAGCTCAGCCTGGAGAAAGTACCTAATTAGCAAGGCACTGTCATTTTTTTTTAAAAAAAAATAAAAATCAAAGAGAAGAGAGGTGAGCTGAGAAGAAGAGCTTAAATGATCTTTATTTGCAGATGTCATGATACTCTACATAGAAGACCCCACAAACTCTACCAAAAGACTTCTAGATTTAATAATCAAATTCAGTAATGTAGCTGAGTACAAAATGAACACTCAAAATCAATGCACTCCTGTATACAAACAACAAACTCCCTGAGAGAGAAATTAGGGAACCAAACACTTTCATGGGGCTGGGGATTTAGCTCAGTGGCCCAGCACTGGGGCTAAACATCCACTGGAAGAAAGATAGCTTCTCTAATAAATGGTGTAGAAAAAATGGCTCACTGTATGCCAAAGACTTAAATTAGATCCGTGTCTCTCACCATGCACTGAACTAAAGTCAAAATGGATCAAAGTTCTAAATATTAAAAAAGAAACACTAAATCTACTGAAAGAGAAAATATGTAGAAATCATGAAGACATAGGTGTAGGCAGAGAGTTCCTGGACAAAACCCAGACTGCATGGGAAATATTTCAAAGAATCAACAACTGTGATCTCATCTCATTAAAAAGCTTTTGCACATCAAAAGAAATCACCAACAGAGTGAAAAGACAATCCACAGAGTGGAAAAAAAATTAGCCACTTGTCCTCACACAAAGGACTTATATCTAGAACACACAAATTGAAAAATTATCAGACCTTCCAAATTCAGACCTAATCCAAAAATGGGCATCTAGGATGAATTCACACTTCTCAGATGAAGAAATACGAATGGCAAATAAATACAAAAAATATTCAATATCATTAGTCATTCAATAAACGCAAATTAAAACAACACTGAGATCTTATTTCACTCCAGAAAGAATGTCTGTCATCAAGAAATCAACCAGTAACAAATGCTGGCAGGGCTGTGGGGGCAAAAGGAGCCCTTCTCCCTTGTTGGTGGGAATGCAAACTGGTGCAACCACTGTGGAAATCAGTCTGGAGATTCCTCAACAAGCTAGGATTAGAGAGCCCATTCAAACCAGCTAGTCTCCTTCTGGGTATCTTCCCAAGAGAATTAAAAACATTATATCACAGGGATATATGTGCACCCATGTTTATAGCAGCACAATTTGTAATAGCTAAATCTTGGAAAAACCCAAATACCCATCAATC
Organism: Chinchilla lanigera; assembly: GCF_000276665.1. NCBI lineage: Eukaryota > Metazoa > Chordata > Mammalia > Rodentia > Chinchillidae > Chinchilla > Chinchilla lanigera. Next base: position 1,196,861 of record NW_004955431.1, read on the forward strand.
AAAGAATGGATAAAAAAAGATGTGGTATTTTTATGCAATGGAGTACAACTCTGCCAGAAAGAAGAATAAACTTGAAACTTTCCTACATAAATGGATGCAACTTGAGACCATACTCATAAAGGAAATCAACCAGACTCACATGCATAAACATGGTGTTGTATTCCTGGTGTGAGAAACTGAAAGGGTAAATAATGTCTAAAATGTACAATAAATATTGTGAAATGGAAAGAAATTACTCAAAAGGATAAAGGAACTAGGATGGTGGAGGGGTAAAGGATGGAAAGGAAAAGGCAGAAATGCGAATCAGTTACACTATTAGTGTCTCTTAGTTTATTGAAAAGGGTTTGTGCTAAAATTGATTGGAGAAATTTTAATGCCCATATACTGTATGCTGAATAATTACTTTAAAGTTAATAATATGTAATGTATTAACTATTGTTTTCTCCTGTTATTTTGTGATTTTTGTCTTTTATTTTTTAATTTTTTGTTTGTTTTGATATGCTATTTGTTTTTTTCATTTTAAAGAGGAAAAAACTAACAAAACAACAATGAAGACAAGAACAAAAACAACAAAAATGATGCATGACTTCAAAACAAAATGATAGGGATTAATAATGATTGCTACATTACATATGGTTATCTTCAAAGAAGTTGCTCAGTTCACCAGATGCAAGAAGGTAAGATTGATTAAGCAATCAAAGACAATAACAAGCAATAAAAAAACATTGGGAATTATACAGAGCTTTACCATACACGATGGTAGGAATCCAACAATGCTTCTTATAACATGAAATTTATTTGGGAGAATGCCCTGTTTGCTTAAGAATCTATATTCTGGTACTGCTGGATGGAAAATGTTCTATACACGTGTGTTAAGTCCATTTGACCTATGGTATTATTAAAGTCTGTTGCTTCATTTTTTATTTTCTGTCTTTATGTTCTTTCTATCAGTTTTTGTGGGGAGGGGACCAGGAATTGAACTCATGACCTCACACTTGCCAGGCAAGCATTTATGTCACTGAGTTATATCCCTGGCCATTAGTGAATGTATTGGTTGAAGTCCCCTACTATATAGGGTAGCTTTTTATTTCTACCTTCAGTTCTATCTGAAGTTTATTTATATATTTATGCATTGTGATGATGGGTACATATATATTTATAATTGTTATATATTTCAGTATGCAGATAAATGACAAGGTATCTGGGGTTCATGGACTGGAAAAATTAATAATGTTAAAATATCCATACTGTGCAATATAATTTATAGTTTCAGTACAATCTCTATCAAAATTTCAATGGCATTTCACCCACAAAAATAAAAAAGTACAATCCTAAATGCACATGGAACCACAAAAGCCCCCCATAATCAAAGCAATCCTGAGTAAAAATAACAGTGGGAGGCCTCACAGTAACTGCATTCAAAATATAACATAAAGTTATACTACTACAAAAAGCATAATAGTGATATAAAAAACACATAGGCAAATGAAGCAGAATAGAGACCCTCAGAAATAAAATAAGGCAACCAATATAAATTTACACCATATAATAATAATCAAGGCATATAGTAATCAGGATTCCAGAAATGCAAAACAATAATAGAATATTAACAGTGGCTAGAGAAAAGAAACAAATCACATATAGAGGAAAGCCCATCAGAATCACAGCAGATTTCAAAACACAAAACTTCAAAACAAAGAGGGTTTGGAGTGAGATATTTCAAGCCCAAAAGAAAATAATCTTAAACCCAGATAGATATACCCTACAAAACTATATTCCAAACTCAATGGAGAAATAACATACTTCCATGAAAAAGAACAACAAAACAAATATATGACTGCCAAACCATCTCTCCAAAGTGCTCTGAAAGGTATTTTAGAAAGAGAAAACAATACGCCATATCAATGGAGCCAAAGACCAAAACCACATGATCATCTCAATAGATACAGAAAAAGCTTTTGATAAGGTCCAACATGCATTTATGATAAAAACTCTACAGAAAATAGGAATAGATGGCCTCTACCTTAACCTGATCAAAGCCATCTATGACA
>NW_004955431.1:1201051-1241083 GCF_000276665.1 Chinchilla lanigera
TAACTCTGTAATGTCTGTACTGATCCTATGCTATTTTGTAAAATGTTGTCGGTCTGTTAGTATTTTCCTCCTTTTATTTCTAAAATAAAAAAAAGAGAAAACAAAGACCACAATTACAAAAACACCACCAATAAGGCACTAGGCAAGGCCAACATTTAAACAGGGGGAGAAGACAGGGAACAAAACCAGGAAAATAATATGAGAAGGATAAATCAATGCATAATTGTTATAACTCTAAATGTAAATGGTCTCATTACTAATCAAAAAAGCAGACTGGCAGAATGGATTCAAGAAGGAAGATCCAACAATATGCTGTATACAAGAAACACATTTAACTCTAAAAAAGTTTATTGGCCAGGGATATAGCTCAGTGGCACAAGCACCTGTTTGGCAAGCACAAGGTCCTGAGTTTGATTCCCAGTATCAAAGAACAAAAAAAAAAAAATCAAACAAATAAACAAAACAGAAATTCATGGATGGAAAGTCAAAGGATGGAAAGGAATGTTCCATGCAACAGGAGCCCAGAAAAAAGCAGGCATAGCTATTCTATTTGCACATAATGTGAACTTCATGCCAAGACCGATCAAAAGAAATAAAGAACACTATATACTTGTTAAGGGAAAACTCTAAGAAAAAGACAACAATAATAAATATATATGCATCAAATTCTGGTACACTCAATTATATAGAACAAATATTGACAGGCATGAAAAATCAGATAAGCACTAACACAATTGTAATGGGGAAACTTAATACCCCATTGTCACATATAGATAGATCAACTAGGCAAAAAAATCAACAAAGAAATATCAGAGCTAAAACAAACCTTTGAACAAATGGATTTAGTAGATGTCTATAGAGTGTTGCACCCCACAACATCAAAATACACATTCTTCTCAGTTGCACATGGGAAATTTTCCAAAACAGACCACATACTAGCCCATAGAACATGCTTAAGTAAATGCAGAGGAACTGAAATTATTCCATGCATATTATCTGACCATAATGCAATGAAAGTACAAATCAATGGCAAAAGAAGCCACAAAAACTATAAACACACATGGAAATTAAATAACACCATCCTGAACAACCAATGGGCCACAGATGAGATTAAAGAAGAAATTGAACAGTATCTATAATTAAATGATAGTACTGACTGACACAACATACTGGAACTTATGGGATATAATGAAAGTAGTCCTAAGAGAGAAATTTATAGTGATGAATTCTGATATCAGAAAAGCAAAAAGAGCTCACATAAACAACCTAGTGTTGAAACTCAAACTTCTACAAAAAAGAATAAATCAAACTCAGAGTTCATACAAGGGAGGAAATCGTAAAGAGCAGAAGTTAATGCAATCGAGACTAAGAAAGCAATACAAAGAATCAATACATAGAAAAGTTGGTTCTTTGCAAGATTAAATGAAATTGATAAATCCTCAGACAACTTTATCAAAAACAGGAAAGAAAAGACTCAAAATTAGGAATGAAAAGGGTGAAATCACAATGAATCCTGCAGAAATCCAGAAAATTATCAATATCTACTTCAAGAACTTGCTCTCTGATAAAATAGAAAACACTGAAAAAGTGGACAGATTCCTAGATAGATACGAATGACAAAACTGAACCAAGAGGATATAAAAATTTGAAATAACCCAATATCAATTAATGAAATTAAGAACTCACTGACACAGAAAAGCTCAGGTCCTGATGAGTACACCATTCAATTCTGAAAGAAATGTAGTGAAAATCTAGTGCCACAATACTGAAACTCAAATAAAATTGAAAGGGAAGCAATAATCCCAAAATCATTCCAGGAAGCAAATTACACTGATATCAAAACCAGAGACTAACTCAACCAAAAGAGAACTATACGCCAATCTCCCTCATGAACATTAGTGCAAAAGTCCTCAGTAAGATACAAGAAAAAGAATGAAGCAAATCATCAAGAGAATTATATACGATGACCAACTAGGATTCTTCCCAGGGATGCAGAGATGGTTTGATATAAGCAAATCAATAAATGTAATACACCATGTCTGAAGAGAAAAAGCCAAAAACCATATGATTATCTCAATAGATGCAGAAAAAACATTTGACAAACTCCAACAACACCTCATGATGAAAACCTTAGAGAAAATTGGAATACATGGTCTTTTCCTTAATCTAATAAAAGCCACCTACAACAAACCAACAGCCAACATTATACTAAATGGTCAAAATTTAAAAGCTTTCACTGTAAAATAAGGAACAAGATAAAGATGTCCACTATCAACAGTCCTATTCAATATAGTTCTGGAAACATTAGGTGGAGCAATTAGATAAGAGAGAGAAATAAAGGGAATAAAGATAGAAAAAAAAAGTGAAAATATCCTTAATTGAAATTGACATGACACTCTACATAGAAAACCCCAAAACTTCAACCAAAGGACTTGTAGAGTTAAGAAGCAAATTCAGTAATGTAGCTGGATACAAAATCAACACTCAAAAATGAATAGCATTCCTGTACACAAATAACAAATTCCCTGAGAAAGAAAGTAGGGAAACTAAAACTTCCACAATATCATCCAAAAAAGGAAACACTTAGGGATCAACCTAACAAAGGAAGTAAAAGATCTGTACATTGAAAGCTACCATATGCTGAAGAAAGGACATTGAAGAGAACATCAGAAAATAGATATCCCTTGCTCATGGATAGGAAGAACCAGCATACTGAAAATGGCCATGCTCCCAAAATTGTTATACAGATTTAATGAAAACCTGATCAAAGAACCATTAGCATACCTCTCAGAACTAGAGAAAACACTTCAAAAATTTCACTTGGAACGAGAAGAGACCTAGAATATCAAAGGCAATACTGGACAACAAAAGCAAGGCAGAGACAACACAATCCCTATCTTGACATTATACTAGAAGGCTACCAAAAGCATTGTACTGGCAACCCTCCCCTCCAAGGAACCCCACAGATCTGAAGATCAATGGAACAGATTAGAAGATGCAGACACACTTACAAACACAGTCAGCCACCTTATCTTTGACAAAGGAGCCAAACATAACCTGGAAGAAAGATAGCCTCTTTAATAAATGGTACTAGAAAAACTAGCTTTTCACATGCCCAAGACTAAAACGACACCCATGTCTATCACCATGTATTAAACTAAAATTGAAATAGATCAAAGATCTAAATATTTAAAAAGAAATACTAGATCTGTTGGAATAGAGGAAGAGCAGAACTCTTGAAGACATAGGTGGAGGCAATGATTTCATGAACAAAACCCTGATTGCACTGGAAATATTATAAAGAATCAACAACTGGGATTTCATCCTATTGAAAAGCTTTTGCTCAGCAAAAGAAATCACCAAAAGAGAGGAAAGACAACCCACAGAGTGGGAAAAAATTTTAGCTAGTTTTCCCTCAGAATAATATCTAGAATATATAAAGAATTGAAAAAAAAGTCAGACACCCCAAATTTAAAGACCTGATCCAAAAATGGGCATCTGAGGTGAATATACACTTCTCAGAGGGACAAATACAAACAGCAAATAAATATATCAAAATATATTCAATGTCACTCATCACTTTAAAAATGCAAATTAAAACAACTCTGAAATTCCACCTCACTGCAGACAGAATGGCTATCATTAAGAAATCAATTAGTAACTGCTGGTGCACCTGTGTAGAAAAAGGGACCCTTCTCAACTTTTGGTGGGGGTGTAGACTGATCCAACCACTGTGGAAATCAGTGTGGAGATTACTCAAAAAACTAGAATTAGAGGTCCCATTTGACCCAGCTGTTCCTTTTCCAGGTATTTTCCCTGAAGAATTAAAAACATCATACCACAGTTATATATGTGCATCCATGTTTATAGCAGCAGAGTTTATAATAGCTAAATCTTGAAAATAATCCAAATGCCTACCAACTGAGGAATACATAAAAAAGAGTTTTTTTATATTATGAGCAAATACTCAGCCATAAAGAAGGATAAACCTGAGACATTTCTAGGTAAATGGATATACATTGAGACCATACTCTTCAGTGAAATAAATCAAACACATATGTATAAAGATCACAGAGTCTCTCTGGTATGAGAAATTGAAGGAGTAATTAAGCCCCAAAATATACAATAGATATTGTGAAATTGGAAGAAATTGTTCAAAAGAAAGTGGAACTAAGAAGGGGAAAGGGGGAAAGGAAGTAAAGAAAAAGGAAAAAAATGATTTAAAAAGCATAAAATAGAAACAAACCTTTGTAAATAGGGAGGGGAAGAGGGCTTAAATGAGGAGAGGAGGTTGGGAAAAAAAGAGGAATCAAAATGTATCATATATAGGTTCAAGTTCCCTATGATGAATATGATCAATATGTATATCTAAATTGTACCAATGAACTTATTAAAGAAAAAGAAATAAAATTATGTATTTGAAGTAGACTGACTTTCAGTAAATTTTCCAAAATCACATACTGGGGAACAAACAATCTCTTTAATAAAATGGTACTGGTAAAAGAGGTTAACTACATGCACAAGAAAGAAAATGAGACCACGGTCTCATGTCATATAAAACATTTTTTAAAAATACAGGCTTAAATGTAATATCTAAAACTATAAAACTATTAGCAAAAAACAGGGAAGCATTCCATGACATTGATATGGTAATAATTTGTTGAATATAACGTCAAAAACACAGGAACAAAATTGATAGTAGAAAAAAAAAAAAACAGAGTGAAGACACAACTTATAGGATAGGAGAAAGTATTTGTAAACCATATATCTAATAAGGTTAATATCCAAACTATATCACAAACTCAATTTAACAGCAGAAAAGAAATAACCTGATAAAAATGGGGAGAGATTCTAAACAGACTTTCTCAAAAGAAGACATGGCCAAGTATGTTTTCAAAACGAGATCTACACCACTACCATTAATAAAGTACAAGTTAAAACCACAATGTGATAGTAGCTCATATTTGTTGTAATGATCATTACCCCAAAAATGAAAGGTAACTAGTTTTAGAATATGGAGAAAAAGGAACATTTGCACACTGTTTGTGGGAACGGAAATTAGTACAGCTGTATGAAAACCAGTATAGAGGTTCTTCACAAAATTAAACAGAATTACGGTGTGGTCCAGGTATCACACCACTGGGAATACATCTAAAGGGAGTAAACGCTGTACTTGAAAGAGATGTATGGACTCCTGTGTCCATTGGGACACTATCTACAAGGTGTAGAATCAACCTCAGTGCCTATTAACATATGAGGGAATCAAGAAAATGGCATAGACATGCACTCACACATACGCATGCACACGTGCTGGAACACTATTTAGCGTTTGCGAAAACATGACTGAAGTGAAGAACACCATAACACAGAAGGAAAAATAACACACAATGTCATTTATAGGTGGGATCTTGAAAAAAAATGAACTCATAGAAAAGAGTAGGACAGTCATTGCCTGAGGCTGAGGAGCAGTGGTGGGATGTTAGAAATGTGGGTAGGAGGACCCAATTCCAGTAAGAGAGGAGGCATAAGTCCAAGGGTTCTCTTGTGCAACCTGGTCTCTACAGTTAATAACAATATGTTGTATACTTAAAAGTTGTTAATAGAGTAGAACAATAAATTTTCTCAACACAAAATTTTAGTATAAGGAAATACATATGTTAAACAGCTTTATTTAATCACCTCAGAATGTATATAAATATCAAAACATACCAGACATGATGGTACATGCCTGTAATCCTAGTACTCGGGAGACTAAGGAAGGAAGATTGTCACAAGGTTAAGGTCAGGCTGGGCTATACAGTGATCTTAAGCCTGAACTAGCAAGACCCTGTCAAAGAAAGCAAAGATAAAAATCAAAACTTCATGTTGTTCACCATAAATACATAGTTTTTATAGATTAAAAGAAAACAAGAATGCAACTAAAATGTCAGTTCTTCTCAGAATGATCATTGACATTCCAAACAACATTCGGAACACTGATTTTACAGTTTATATTTAATGCAAATGAACTACAGTAGCCAAAATAAGATTGAAGAAGAATAATAAATCTATATATAATGAAATACTACTCTGCTATAAAGAATGACAGATTTGATTCATTTCTAGGAAAATGGATGAACCTGGAAAATATAATGTTGAGTTGAATAATCCAGACCATCAAGCTTAAATACCAAATGGTATCTCTCATTTTAGTGAGGCAAAGCACAAAGAGAATAAGGATGGATAGAAGCAGACAAGGTGATGGATCTCTTGCAATGGGGAAGTGGTCTAAGGGAAAAGTATGAGGAGTGAGAGGACAGGAAAGGAAAATTAATAGACTAAAGATATGCCATGAGCAGGAACTCAGACATCTCAGTGAGTGTAAACATTACACACCATAACAAGAGTTAAGATTAATAATATCAACAGGAATGAAAATAGGATAGGGGAATTGGAGGAGTAGAAAGGGGGAGGGATGGGGAAGGAGATTTAAACAGAAATCAGCTGTGATATGTACATGTAACCACTCCTCACGTGATTATAAACTCCATGAACTGCAAATGTACTAATAAAATGAATTTTTTTAAACAAATTGGAAGATTTATATTACTTGAGTTGAATATTTACTTAAAAACTGGAATAATCAATTACACACAGTATAAGAAAAATTAGTTCAATAGCACAATATAGACAGTCCTGAAATAGACAGACAGTATTCAGTTTGACAGACCACCAGGCTATTTCAGTATTCCAGAAGTAGGGTAGGTGGAACTAAGCCTTGACTTTTCCCTCACACCTATATATAAAAATTAACTCAAGGAAGACCATAAACTGCAAAGACAAATACTTAAGCATAGAATCTTTAAGAAAAAAGAACTGTCTTTACAACCTTGATATAGAAAAGATAACTTATAGTCCAAATGGTATTAACCATAAAAAACAAATGATACATTGGGCTTTTCAAATTAAAACTCTTTCTCTTCAAAGCATATTTTTAAGACAGTAGAAGGGCAAGCTCCTGACTTGTAGAAAGATACACTTGTGTATTTTAGAGAACTGGCGGGCAGAATTTATACCCAACTGTTACAAAGCAATAATTTTTACCCAGTTGTTACAAAGCAATAAGTTTTTTCAAATTTTCTAGTAAATCAATAGTTGAAAAGATTTCTCAAACAAATATAAAAGAATACTCAATGATAACAAAATGAAATTTTTTAAATTAACTATCAGGTAAATTAAAATTAAAAACAATATATCTTTTTCTATACTTTAGATTGGCTAAAATTTAAGAAGCTTGAAAACATTAAGTTTGGGCAAATATGTGAAAAAAATATGAATGCTTATGTTTTGCTATTTTGAATGTAAATGATATAACTTTTATGAAAAAACCCCCACTTCCTTATAATTTTAAACATGCCACCCTCAGTGGTACATACCTATAATCCCAGATACTAAGGAGGCTGAGGCAAAAAGATTTCAAGTGTAAGGCCAGCCTAGTGAACTTAGTGAGACTATCTCAAAAAAGAAAAGGGCTGAGGATACACCTCAGAGGTAGAGGATAACCGGGTTTGCTCCCCAGAACTACAAGAAAAAGTTAAACATGCTTCCCAAGATGACCTAGCATTTCCACTCCTGAATGATTACCCAAGAGAAATGGACATATATTTCCACGTGAAAATTCACACAAGAATATTGTCACATAAAGTTTTATTTAAAATAGTTAAAACCTTCTAACCATCAATGATTTGTCAACAGGAGGATGCATAACCAAACTGTGGTATTTTCTAGAATGAAATACTTCTTAGCAATAAAAAGAAATAAAATATTGACAAATGAAACTACATAGATGGATTTCAAAGACATGTTAATCTGAAGAAACCAGAGCAGCAAATATTGTGCAATTCAATTTATACAAATTTCAGGGACACATGAATTGATTTGTATGATAAACCATAGCACAATGGCTAACTCTTGTGGGTGATGAAGTGCATTGATTAGAAACAATGCGGAAATTCTCAGATGTTATGGAAATGTTCTTTGTTCTGATAATGATTGCATTCACCAACTGTTCAAGTAAAATACATAATCAAAAATGATCCAGAAAAGGTTATATTTAAAATAACTCAAATTTTTAAAAAATATGACAGGATTGAATTATTACATTATCATTCAAGAGTATATCAAACACTTAAAAGATTTTATAGCATATTAGTCAATAATATAGTGGTGTATTGAGCTGTGGGTTTCTGCATTACTAGTTTTGTGCCATGATATAAATTTTTGTGTATTCCCTAAATTCATAGGTTGAAATTCTAACACCTACAGTGATGCTATTAGGATCCCCTGACAAGAGGCTTAAGAGACCCCCCACCCAGAGTGCCATATGAAGACACAGAGAAAATGAATTAGAAGGCAGACCCGGCAATCTACTGATGTCTTTATCTTGAACTTCAAGTTTCCAAAGCTGTGAGAAATAAATTTCTATTGTTTATAAACTTCCCAGTTTATGGTATTTTGTTATAGCTGCTTCAATGGACTAAGACATTTGTACTCATCAACTTTTAAAGTATGTTAAAAGTATGGTAGCAGCACAATAAATGAAAAATGCTGTGTTCCTTATTCCAAATATATTAGATGTTGGGAGCAGCTGGAGCTAGAAATTGGTCATATGTGTGAGGTCAGGACAGATCCAGAGTGCCTCAAGCAGTCAAGCTACCTCAGTTTTGAGAAAAACATCCTGCCTGGACAATTTCAGCCATTAGTCTCTAGGCAACATTGCCTCTTATGATACTAACTTTCAAGGGTATAAATAAACACCCTCACTATTATTGTTCAGTGCTCTTGCCCATAAGGTAAGAGGCCACTCCACCTGACCCCAGCTCTTGTCTCTTGTTGCTATTTTCCTCATACCCACTGCTGTTCCTCCCTGAGGTATACTGAGAGACCAATGAGCTCCCTACAGTTAGATTTATAGCTATGTACCTTAGATTTCTCCTGTAATGTTGATCTTATTCATTTTAATGTATTCTATAGATTTCAAAGTAATTGAACAATTCATCATTAAAATGTGCATCTGAAGTTTGTTCATTACCACAGTGTTGGTTATGTATGAAGTCTAATAATCAAAAATTTATATGCTTATATAATATATAATATAGTGTGTGTTATACGATGGTATATGTGTAAGTAGTACATATGATATATACTATTAACTATACTATATAATATACTCTATGTACTCTGTATGTTTATATATGTGGTATGGTACATATAGGAACCCATAAGTATATACATATATTCCTTTAAACAGAAGCTTAATGCAGCCCAGATGTAAATATTGATTACATTTAATTAGATTTAAACTTTTACTGTTTAATGAAGAATTTAGTATTGTGTTACATTTCTATATTTTACATCATACTAAACCAATGTCTTAAATTTGTTAATCTTCAAATTTTAGGTCTTACATAACTATAAAATAGAAACAAATAGAATGGATTAATCTATTGGTGAAGGCATTGCTCTTATAATCCAATCATGTCCCAAAAGCTGCACCTCTGAAGATTGTGACACTGATGGCCAAACCTTCAAACTATGAGATTTGGAGGGATATTTCAGATCTTAACTACAACATAGGCTATCATGTGATCTTTTGATGTATGTATTTATTCTGTAATGTTTAAGGATAAACATATCTATCTCTTGAAATATTTATCATTTCTTCACAATAAAAATATTCAAAATTCCTTCTGTTACATTTTTTCTTTCAAATATATAGTATATTATCTTCATTTATAGTTAACTGACTATGCAACAGAACACCAGATTCATCCTGTCTCACTGCAACTTAGCACCACTGGTCAATCATTCCCCTTAGAAACATGATTTTAATAGGCTGTGTGTATATTCAATAATTAATTTAACCCATCCTAGATAGATATTTATTGTTATTAACTTAGTCTATTAGAAAAATGCTAAAAGTAAGAAATCACTATATGTAAATATTTATAACCTTTCAAGCCCCTTAAAATCTTTATGCTGGTAAAAGAACACCACCATTTTCTCTTTTCCAAATACTTAGAAAGTAATAGTGCTCTATTGACATTGACTAGAAAGAGGAAGTCAATAGAGAGGTTCTGATTAATGTTTCTCTGAACAGATTGTAGTGACCAATCCCCAAATATTAATTAAGCACTTACCACGTGTCAGTCCCTGGATTAAGCACTACTGCAGGTGTTAGAAAAGTAACTTCCATAATCTTTTTCAAAGTTACCAACTTTATATTTGAGACTCTAATCAAAGGTCAATGAGTGAATTTGTTCACATAAAAAGAAGGGATGACCAGAAGGTAACAAAACAATTGTATAAGGCTAAGCTATGTATGGAAGAAGAGGAAGGAAGGAGGAAAGTTAATTAGAGAAATATTACTGAAGCAGAACTAAAAATGCTACACCAGAGCCATCAACATCCATGCTTATAACAATAAAAAGGAAGTTGTAGTTGTCATAGGATTGCATGGTTTTGTTTATGTAATATTTCCCTATAGTATAAAATTTAGTCATCAGGGTTCCAAGTACTAACCTGGAGACATACATATTTAACATATGATTATTGTCCTTCAGACACTGTAGCTGGGGATGGTGTACTATGTCTTAATTAGCAGTTACAAAACTGCTAACACGCGGGTTCATGTTTGGGCCCTCCCTGTGCGAGCCCTGCACCACCTGAGGTACTAGAGCAGGTGGTCCACAAGCTGCTGGCACCGCAGTTCATGTCTGGGCTTTACTTGTGCCCTGACCTCTTAGAGGTCACAGACAGGCTGTCCGTGATCACTGCCAGTACAGCTCAATCCTGAATCCTGTGCATGCCGTGAGCTGCCTGGAGACAGGGAATCAGGTGGTCCACAAACTGTTGACCCTGCTATTCATGTCTGTGTTCTGCCTGCACCCTGAACTGCCTGGAGACACAGGACCACTGGTCCAGGATTGTGCCACCGGTGCAACCCTCTTTTGGGTCAAACGTGTTCCCTGAGCATCCAGCGGACACTGGATCAGTCGGTCTGCCATCAACTGACACTGCAGTTTGCATCAGACACCTGGGAAAACTAGATACATTTCACCGTCTGCCAGAAGACCCCAGACTAAGCAGCACGTCTCAGCGGACACTGAGGGGCAAGTCAAACAACCAGGAAAACTAGGGACACTAGTGACCTTTGCTGAGCTGCCAAAGAAGAGGGAAAATGGGCATTCTGCCTCCAGTATCAAACATGACAAGATGAAGGATTAAAACACAATCTCAAAACACCACCCACTCAGAACAAGTCCAGGAGACATCGACATAGGAGAACTTGGTAAACACACACCTGAAATTGCTGAAATGATTGCAATGGAAGTGAAGAAACAATTCCATCAGGCCATAGAAGACATCAGATCAGAACTAATCTCTCAGGCAAGAAATCAAATGACAATAATAACGAAAGAATTGCTAAGCATATCTAAAGAAATATATAAAAAAAAAGATGAAAATAGGCAACAGACAGAAACATTAAATGAACAATATAGGAATGAACTAGAAAGCGTGAAACAGATGCAAAGAGACACCCAGAAATCAAAGCTTCCATTGAAAAGTGGCAAAACCACTTGACTGAAGCCAAAGATAGAATTTCACATTTTGAAGACAGCATGGCAGCTAGCGATCCTGAAAGAAAGGATCTCTTAAAAATCAAGGAACCAGGAAAAATCAATTCAACAGCAGCAAGATGAGGTAAAGAGGAATAATGCACAAGTAATAGGAGTCAATGAAACAGGAGGAGGCAACACAAATGAAATAAAAAGAATATTTGCAGAAATAACAGCAGAAAATTTCCCAAGCATGGAAACAGAATCTGATATACAGTAAATGAGGCCTATAGAACTCCAACTAGTCATAAACCAAAATAAAACTACAACCAGATATATAATAATCAAGATCACAGATATCCAGCAAAAGAACAGAATATTAAAAGCTGCTAGAGAAAAAAAACAGATAACCTATAAAGGAAAGCCCATCGGAATCATGGCCAACTTAGCACAAACCATACAATCCAGAAGAACTTGGAGCAAAGTATTACAGGTCCTGAGACAAAACAGCTTCCAACCAAGACTGATATATCTTGCCAAACTATTCTTCAAATTCAACCAAGAAATGAAATATTTACACAACAAAGAACAATGGAAGAACTTCAGGAGTGCAAAACCATACTTATAGAGTACTAAAAGGTATTCTAGACAGAGAAAAAAATGACTGCAATTTCAAGAACAACAATAGAAAGGAACCCTAAAGCAGAGCAAGCAATTAAACAGGTAGAAAAAGTAGGAAAACAATAGCAATAAATAACATGACAATGATAAGTCAACATATATCAGTTATAACCATAAATGCAAATGGCCTCAATTCACCACTCAAAAGAAACATACTGGTAGAGTGGATTAAGAAACAAAATCCAAGGATATGCTGTATACAGGAAACACATTTTGCTCAAAAGGAAATCCATAGACTGAAAGTTAAAGGATGGACAAGTCTCCATGCAACAGGAACCCAGGAAAAAGCAAGTGTAGTTATTATGTTCACAGACAATGTAAACTTCAAACCAACAACAATCAAAAGAGATAAAGAAGGTCACTACATACTTGTTAGGGGAAAACTACAAGAGGAAGAGATAACAAACATAAACATGTATGCACCAAATATCAGAGCACCAAACCATATAAGACAAATCTTAATAGACATGAAAACCCAAATAATTAATATTGGTCCCCTATTGTAATAGGGGACCTCAATACCCTTTGACACAAAGAGATAAGTCAACTGGACAAGAAATCAGCAAAGAAATAATAGATCTGAACCAAAGCTATGAACAAATGAACTAAGTAGATGTACACAGAATGTTCCACAACAACAGAATACACATTTTTCTCAGCTGCACATGGACTTTCTCTAAAATAGACCACATTCTAGCCCATAGAGCATACCTACCTAAATGCAAAACAACTAAAACTATCCCATGCACATTATCTGACCATAGTGCAAAGAAACTGGAAATTAACCACAAAAGGAACTCCAAAAAACCATAAACACTTGGAAATTAAACAACAACCTCCTGAACAACCAATGGGTCACAGAAGAAATTAAAGAGGAAATTAGAAAATACCTACAAACAAATGAATGTAAATACAACTTACCATAATGTGTAGGATGCAATGAAAGCAGTCCTCTGTGGGAAATTTATACTGGCAAAGCCACACATAAGGAAAACAGAGAACAAGTAAATAGCCTAATGCTACACCTCAAACTTTTAGAAAAAGAAGAATAAGTCAAGCTCAAAGCCCAAAGAAGGGAGGAGATTATAAAGATCAGGGCAGAAATCAATGCAATTTAGACAAACAAAACTCTACAAAAAAAAATTATCAAAGAGTTGTTTTTTTGAAACAATAAATAAAATTGGTAAAGCCTTAGCCAATCTTATAAAAAAAACTAAGGAAAGAACTCAAATTCATGCAATAAGGAATTAAAAGAATGAAATTACTACAGACATTACAGAAATACAGAAGATCATTAATACTTACTTTGAAAATCTTTACTCCCATAGGATAGAAAACTCAGAAGAAATGGACAGATACTTAGATATGTACAAATTACAAAGGTTAAATCAAGAAGATATAAAAATCCTAAACATCCAATATCAATTAATGAGATAGAAAGTGTGATTAAATGTGATTGTTTTCTTTTGTTTTTAGCACATAGATAAGTTTGTCTTACAAACCTTAAAAATTTCTATAAAGAATTATACATTTTCTTTGCTTTCAGAAAATTTGGCCCTATGCTGGAAACACTAAAAATATTTCATTTGTACCTGTTTACTGTAGTTAGATTTGATTTGAATTCAACTGCAAAACTAGAATAAATGTCCACTATCCTTGTCTAATCTGTTTGATTCCTGCTTCCTTTGCCAGTAAATGTGACTTTGTGTGAATGGGTCTGACTCCCCCACGATACAGGTCAGACTAATTTTGTCAAGATCAGTCATTTTCTTTGGCACACATAGGATGCTGATAAAATTGGAAGAAGCAGGGGAAAATCAAAACATAGAAGTAAGAATGAACAGATGCAATGATGCTTAGATGGCATTTAGAGGGCTAGAATGTGTCAGTTAGACAGAAGAGGATTATAGCTTGGTATGTTTGGTTTTGAGCTAAGCTTTTAAAAAATATCTATGATTACTTGATGTAAATAATATAATTCTGGAAGAAGCTATAAATATAGTTCATGTTAAAAGCCTAAAAAATGTGAAAGCAAAATTCATGAGAAGATAAAAAGTGATACAAATATAAGCAAACGAAATGGAGGACAATTTAATTCTAGTGCTTGCAGTATTTACTTTCAGTAAATAACTTCCCTCTAGACCTTCGTATTTTTATTCATGAAGCTAATAATTATGTTCTTTTTTCCTGTTCCAATGTGCATGCCACTTGCCCTTCCTTCAGCATTTCTTTCACAGTTCCTTTCCCAAAGTTTCTTGAACTTGCTACATTTTTCCCAGGTAAAGGTTTTGTCATTAATAAAGGTCTAGGTGTTTTATCTAGGTGTTTGGCTATAGGTGTTCTGGCTATAAGCAATAGAAATAGACAGGTTCCATTTAATTTACACAAAATATGACTATATCTTGTGAAATATTATGGTGAACAGAACCCAAGGGAAGACTAAATGATCAGATTAGGAACAATTTTCTCAACTATCTCAGTTTCAGGACATAGAGGCTGACTGAGTGTAGTTCTCATGACAAGGACAAGTAGGAGATAGAAGTCTTTAATTATTAAAATCCACCAAGATTCAATGCAATGAGGAAGTATTTTCACAGAGAAATAGTAGGGAGATGTTACCAAAATAATTGTAGGCTAAGTAAGCTAAAGCCAAAGATAACTGTGCAATGGTTCTATGATTTGAGTTATATTTCCTTCAGTTTCATGTGAAAAGTGACTCAGAATCATTTCCAGTCTCTTCAGTAACTAAAATCTGACCATTGTGGGAATCTTTGATTCTAGGTTGCCAAGATGAGCTATTTAGCGTATAGTCCTCTCTTTACCGGATATGCATGAAAGTGAAACACACAGGTAATGTCTTAGGTTATCTGTGATGATACACTTTTAATGAGCACTTTGTAGCAGGAATCCATTATAATCTACCAGCAATTTTCACATATGAAAGAATATTCACACCTCTATCAATACAGTCAAATGAATAACTTTGAGTACTTGAATTATGATTTAATAAGATCTGGCTTAAAGAATAATAAATTGCTCAAAGCAAAGTGATCCTCACCTTAAATTATCTTCTTATTTTTGAAATTACTTACATAAACACATAGTATTTCCGTACTCAGGACAAGGTTTCCTTCCAAAGGGCTCAGAAGATTTAGAGAAATTTTACTATGCTGCTTACTTTGTCTCTGAGATAAAACAGTTGTCAATGTAACTAAACTTTAAAAAATTCTTCCAAGAACATTAGCATACAAAGAGGTAGCAATGGTGCCTCCTTCAATGAAGCCATACAAAATTTTAAGTGTTTTTCCAGCATAGACCTAATTCCCAGGATATTAACTGACTTGTTTGGTTTCACATTTTCATCTATAAAATAGAAATCTTGTCTTTATCACCCTGAGCAAAGCCATGTTGAATACCTTCCCTTTTAAGTACCACTTGGAAACAGTGGAGCAGGCAACATACTCTCCATCATCACACCAAAGATTGTTATGTAGCCACAGATCTCTTTTGGATTTTGAATAAATAACCATATCATTTTGGGCCTGTTACTTTTTTTTTCTTTTTTCAAGAAAATTAGTTTAAGTCAGTGATTTCTAGAGATATTTACATGTGCTGATTTACTTCTTGACAGATTGATTCTCAAGCTCCCAAGCCCAGTTCTCTCAGTTCCCCAAAAGATGGGCAAATCCGGAATCACAGCCAGTCCTACGTTTGTTCATATTCTATAACCCAGAGAAGAAGTCGCCTTTTGTTGGTTTTATGAAGAACACGATATAATTTCCATTTGCCTGTTTGGAGGACAATCATTTAGCACTCTGAAGTGAGTTTCACCCATAGACGTGGTATTAAAATAGAATTTAGCTTTATACCTAGTTCTATTCATATTAATCATGTCCTCAGAGCACTTCATTACTGTACTAATAGCTTGGTTTCCACTTGGGCTCCATTCCAGGGTGCATTTTCAGAGAAGGGTTCCTATTTCTCCACAGCCTGGCCAGCATTTGTTATTGGTTGACTTCTTAATGCTAGCCATTCTTACTGGGGTGAGATGAAATCTCAGTGTTGTATTAATTTGCATTACTCCAGTGATTGATGATATTGAACATTTTCTCATGTATTTCTTTGCCATTTGTATTTCTTTATCTGAGAAGTGTATATTCATCTCAGCTGCCCATTTTAGGATTGGGTCTTTGAATTTGGGGGGACTGATGTTTTTTAATTCTGTGTATGTTCTAGATAGAAGACCTTTATCAGAGGGATAGTCAACTAAAATTTTTCCAAGTTTGTGGGTTTTCTTTTACTCTGCTGGTGATTTCTTTAGATGTGCAGAAGCTTGTCAGTAGGATGAGATCCTGGTTGTTGATTCTTTGAAGTATTTCCCGTGTGGTTTGGTTTTCGATCATGAACACTATGCCTACCCCTATATTTTCAAGATTTTTATCTACTTTCTCTTCCAATAGATTTAGTGTTTCTGTTTTAATATTGAGATCTGTGATCCATTTTGACTTGAGTTTGGTGCACGGTGATAGGCTTGGGTCTATTTTCAGACTTTGGCAGGTAGCAAGCCAATTTTTCCAGCACCATTTATTAAAGAGGCTATCATTCTTCCAGTGAGTTTGTTTGTCCCCTTTATCTAAGATTAGGTGGCTGAGTGTGTTTGTGGTTGTGGCTGTGTCTTCCAGTCTGTTCCATTGATCTTCTGCTCTGTTTTTTAGCCAGTACCAGTTTGATTTTTATTACAGTATCCTTGTAGTATAATTTCAGGTCAGGGATTGTGATACCTCCTGACTTGCCTTTGTTGCCCAGAATTGCTTTTGCTATTCTGGGTCTCTTCTGGTTCCAGATGAATTTTAGAAATATTTTCTCTAGATCTGTGAGGTATACCAATGGTGTTTGCATCAGAATTGCGTTGAATCTGTACAACAATTTTGGGATTATGGCCATTTTCAATTAGTTCAAGGAGTCCTCTTGTGGAGTTTTTGGGGGTCTTCCATGTAAAGTATCATGTCATCTGCAGCTAGTGATAATTTTACTTCTTCCTTTCCTATTTTTATTCCTTTTATTCCTCTCTCTTGTCTAATTGCTCTGGCTAATGCTTCCAGAACTAAGTTCAATAGGAGTGGTGACAGTGGACATCCTTGTGATTAAAAATTTACTGACAAAGAAAAGCCTAGGCCCTGATGGATTCACAGCAGAATTTAATAAGAAATTCAGAGAAGATTTAATAGCAACACTCCTCAAACTCTTCAATGAAATTGAAAAGGGAGCAATTCTCCCTAACTCATTTCTGGAGGCAAGCATCATACTGATACCAAAACCAGAGAAAGACCCAATCAAGAAAGAGAACTACAGACAAATCTCCCTAATTAATATAGATGCAAAGATACTCAATAAAATAGTAGCAAATAGAATGCAGCAAACCATCAAGAAAATCTAACACCATGACTAAGTTGGATTCATTCCAGGAATGCAGGGATAGTTCAGTGTTTGGAAATCAATACATGTTGTACACCATATCAATAAAGCCAAAGACAAAATGCACACGATCATCTCAATAGATGCAGAAAATGTTTTTGACAAAGTCCGACGTGCATTCATGATAAAAAAAAACTCTACAGAAAGGAGGAACAGATGGTCTTTACCTCAATCTGATCAATGCCATCTATGACAAGCCAACAGCCAACATCATAGTAAATGGACAAAAACTGAAAGCTTTTACTTTAAAATCAGGAACAAAACAAGATGAATTTTAGAAATATTTTCTCTAGATCTGTGAGGTATACCAATGGTGTTTGCATCAGAATTGCGTTGAATCTGTACAACAATTTTGGGATTATGGCCATTTTCACAATGTTGATTCTCCCTATCCATGAGCAAGAAATATCTTTCCATTTTTTGAAATCCACTTCCATCACATTTTTAAAGTCCTGAAATTGAACTAATTGAGAAATTCAGCAGTGTAGCTGGATACAAAGTCAACACCCAAAAATCAATAGCATTCCTATACACAAACAAACAAAGAGAGAATTAAGGAAACCATACATTTCACAATAGCATCCAAGAAATTGAAATATTTAGTAATCAATCTAACAAAAGAAGCAAAAGATCTATTCAATGAAAACTACAGTACTCTGAGAAAAGAGATCAAAGAGGATTTCAATAAATGGAAAAACATTCCTTGCTCATGGATAGGAAGAATGAACATTGTGAAAATGGCCATACTCCTAAAATTATTGTACAGATTCAATGCAATTCTTATTAAACTACTATTAGCATACCTCACAGATCTAGAGAAAACATTCCTCAAATTCATCTGGAACCAGAAGAGACCCATAATCCCAAAATTGTTGTACAGATTCAACGCAATTCTGATGCAAACACCATTGGTATACCTCACAGATCTAGAGAAAATATTTCTAAAATTCATAAATGGAAGGAAAGGCTAATCATGTCTTTAGAAGTGTTTGACAAAGTATAATTAAGCTTCATTTTGTCAAGAGCCAAGTACAGTTCTAGAGGAAGGGTTATCAGTGTTTTCTATCTGCTTAGTTTTCTAACTGTTGATCACTGTCTGAGTAGTGAAACTGAAGATAAACCTCTCCGTAGCAAATTCATGTACTTTGCCCAACTGCAAACACACAATTTTAGAAGAACTAAAGGCAATAGAACAGTACACAACAAATCCTAGTAAAGAACCATGCATGTCTACTGTATAAACTTGATTCTGCTCTTGGCCAGCTGTATGATCTTACACAAATAATTTAATTTCCACACTTGTAAAAGTATAAGATCCCTTTCCAGTGCAACAGTGGACTAATTATAATGACCATTCCAAACAAAGTGCTGGATACATGTTTAGTGTTGAATGAAATAAATACTTGACATATTTAAATGAATTATTCTATTGACTGAGAAATTCATTAGGCAGGAAAAAAAGGACAAGAGAATTCTTAGAGTTTCATGGAGTCATGAAACTTGGGTTTTAGGTGTCCTACTGCTGCTACAAAGACTTAAGAACAAAGGAGAACAGTCCAAGAGAGTGGAGAGTCTACACTAAATGGAGAGTCTGATAATAATGACTACGTTAAGTCTGCATTTCCAAAGGATTACATCCATAATGTAAGGTGAACTGACATTATAGTAACCTTCAGTTTAAATACAAGTAACAACAGCTGGCAGAAAAAAATATCTCTTTTTGATGTTTTCAAGAGAGAAATACTGAAAGTAAAAAATGCCAAAAAAAAAAAAAGGTAAACTAACCAATAAATAAATAAATAAATGCAGGTGGAGTCATATTAGCATAAAGCAATACAGACTTTACAGCAATCTATTAGTAGAGAAAAAAGAACTATATTATGGAAAAGGTTAAATTCATGAAGGATGTAAAATAATTCTAAATTTGTATGCAAAAAGTAACATGGTCTCAAAATTTAAAAAGCAAAACATAAAAATAAAAAGGTGAAAATTTTAAAATAATAGGTGAAAATCTCAATCAGAAAGGCTTTAGCATACCTCTCTCTACAGTTTAAAAATAAAGCAAGTAAAAATCCTAAACCTATGTGATACCATATGATATTTCTTTGTGTCCCTCATTTATTATAATTAAAATCATATCATCTGTGTTCACCCATGTTATTGTACATGACAGAATTTCCTTCTTTATAAGGATGAATAGGACTCCACTGTGTGTGTGGCGGTGTATATGCTTCACATTTGTGTGTTCCATTCATCCACTGATGAAGAGTTTGCTTGATTTCATGTGTTGACTTTTATGAATAGTGTTGAAATGAATGTGGAAGTCCACACACATTCCTTTTGAAATACTGATGTCAGTTTCTTTAGGTATAGTACCAGTAATAGGATTTCTAGACTGGATAGCTGTTCTACTTTGAATAATTTTAAGAGAAAAAAAACCCTAACCAAACAACAACACTGAAGACAAAAACAAAAACAACACAGAAACAACAAAAATGATACATGACCTCAAAACAAAATGATGGGAATTAACAATGATTGTTAAACTACATGCTGTTATCTTCCAGGAAGTTGCTCAGTCCACCAGATGTAAGAGTGCAAGATTGATCAAATAATCAAAGACAATTACAAGTAATTTTAAAAACCATTGGAAACAATGCAGAGCTTCACCATACAAGATGGTAGGAATTCAACAATGATCCTTATATTGTATATTGCTGTCTGCAAATCAGTCATTCTGACTACCAGATACAAGCATGCAAAACTGGTCAAGGGGAAAAAAAATTTAAGCATTAACTGTTCCTTTCAACAAACCACAGACACCAGCAATACACCCACTCCCCAGATATCCTTGTATATACATATAAATTTTGTTTTTCATTTTAAAGAGAAAAAAAAACCAAAATTACAAAAACAAACATAAACAGAAGAGCATAAAAACAATCAAAATGATACAGAATTTCAAAACAAGGTGATAGGACATTAACAGTATTGTTATATTATGTAATGTTATCTTCAAAGTGATTGCTCAGATAACGATGTAGGCATGCAAGGTTGATCAAACAATTGCACATTAACTGTTGCTTTCAATAAACCAATAGAAATTGGTAGTACAATTATCTTAGCTATCTTGTGTATACATATACATACCTTTTGCTTCCTTCTTTCTTTCTCCTCTCCCCTCCTTCATCCATTGCTTCTTCCTATTTGAACAGTTTCTTTCCCTTTCACAATATGTATTGTACTCTTCAGATTTTATTTACTCTTTCAGATTCTTATAGTAGGGAGGCAATATGATGTTTACACATATGAGTTTGATTTATTTCACTTATGAGTATGGTCTCTGTTTGCATCCATTTACCTATAAAAGCCTGTACTTTATCTTTCTTTATTGCTGAGAAATAGGCTATTGTATAAAAATACCACATCTTTTTTAAACATTCCTCAGTTGATGGACATTTGGGTTGTTTCCAAGATGTAGCTATTACATATTGTGCTGCTGTAAACATGTGTCCATATACATCACTGTGGTATGATGTTTTCAGTTCTTCTGGAAAAATATCCAGAAGGGGAAAAGCTGGGTTGAAGGAGGCCTCCAATCCTAGTTCACTGAGGAATCTCCAGATGGATTTCCACAGTGGTTGCATCAGTTTGCACTCCCACCAACAGTGGAGAAGAGTTCCTTTTCCCCCACAAACTCCTAGCATTTGTTATGGGTGGATTTCTTGATGATAGCCATTCTTTCTTGGGTGAGATGGAATCTCAGTGTTGTTTTAATTTGCATTTGTAGAATCACCAATGATGTTGAACATTTTTTTATGTATTTATTTGCCATTTTTATTTCTTCATCAGAAAAGTGTGTATTTATCTCAGATGGCTATTTTTGGATTGGGTCTTTGAATTTTGGAAGCCTCATTTTAAAATTTTTTATATGTTCTAATCAGGAGTCCTTTGTCTGAGGAAGAGTTGGCTAAGAATTTTTCCCAATTCATGGGTTTTCTTTTCACCCTGTTGGAGATTTCTTTTGATGTGAAAGAACTTTTCAATAAGATAAAATCACATTTGTTGATTCTTTGAAGTATTTCCCGTGCAGTTTGGTTTTGGTTCCTGAACTCTCTGCCTGTCCCTATGTCTTCAGTGTTTCCACCTACTTTCTCTTTCACTAGATCCAGTGTTTCTGTTTTAATATTTAGATCTTTAAGCCATTTTGAGGGGTTTTTTTGGTGCATGGTAATAAGCATAGGTCTAGTTTTAGTCTTCAGCACCATTTATTAAAGAGGCTATCTTCCAGTGAACATATTTGGCCCCTTTGTCAAAGATAAGGTGAATGAATGTGTTTGTCATTGTGTCTATATCTTCTAGTCTGTTCCATTGATCTTCAGGTCTGTTTTTTTTTTTTGCCAGTACCATGCTGATTTTATCACAGAACCTTTGTAGTATAATTTCAAGTCAGGGATTGTGATACCTCCTGACTTGCCTTTGTTGCCCAGGGTTGCTTTTGCTATTCTGGGTCTCTTCTGGTTCCAGAAGAATTTTAGAAATATTTTCCCTAGATCTGTGAGGTATACCAATGGTGTTTGCATCAGAATTGCGTTGAATCTGTACAACAATTTTGGAATTATGGCCATTTTCACAATGCTGATTCTCCCTATCCATGAGCAAGAAATATCTTTCCATTTTTTGAAATCCACTTCCATCACATTTTTAAAGTCCTGAAATTTTCACTATGTAGATCTTTTACTTCTTTTGTTAGATTGATTCCTAATCATTTCAACTTTTTGGATGCTATTGTAGAAGATAAGATTTCCTTAATTTCACTCTTGTGTTTGTTTATTGTGAATAGGAATCCTATGATTTTTGAATGTTGACTTTCTATCCAGCTATGCTACTGAATTTGTTTATTAATTTTAAGGGTCTTTTGGTGAAGTTTTTGGATCTTCCATATAGAGTTTCATGTCATCTGCAAATAATAATAATTTCACTTCTTCCTTTCCTGTCCTTATTCCTTTTATTTCTCTCTCTTGTCTAATTGCTCTGGTCAATGTTTCCAGAACTATGTTGAATACGAATGGTAACAGTGGACATCCTTGTATTTTTTCTGATTTTAAAATGAAAGCTTTCAGTTTTGTCCATTTAGTATGATGTTAGTTGCTGGTTTGTCATAGATGGTTTTGATCAGATTGAGGTAAGTGCATCTATTCCAATTTTCTGTAGGGTTTTGATCATGAATAAGTGTTCGACTGTATCAAAAGCTTTTTCTGCATCTACTGAGATGATCATGTGATTCTTATCTTTGGCTTTTTTGATATGATGTATTACATTTATTGATTTGCATATATTGAACCATCCCTGCATTCCTGGGATGAATACCACTTGGTCATGGTGTATTATCTTCTTGATGATTTGCTGCATTCTGTTAGCTAGTATTGTATTAAGAATTTTTGCATCTATGTTCATTAGGGTGACTGGCCTGTAGTTCTCTTTTTTGGTTGGGTCTTTCTCTAGTTTGGGTATCAGGGTAATACTTGCCTACAAGAAGGAGTTGGGGAGAATTGCTTCCCTTTCTATTTCATTAAACAATTTGAGAAGAATTGGCATTAAATCATCTCTAAATTTCTTGTAGAATTGAGCTGTGACTCCATCAGGTCCTGGGCTTTTCTTTCCTTGTAAGTTTTTTATTTCATTTTTATTTCATTGTGTGATATTGGGTTACTCAGGAGTTTTATGTCTTCTTGATTCAGTTTTGGTAATTCATATATACCTAGGAATCTGTCCATTCTTCTGTATTTTCCATCCTATGAGAGTAAAGGTTTTCAATGTAGGTATTGATGACCTTCAAAATTGCTACAGGATCTGCAGTGATTTCACCATTTTCATTCCTTATTGCATTGATTTGAGTTTTTTCGTTCCTTTTTTCAGTAAGGTTGGCTAGGGGTTTATCAATTTTATTTATTTTTTCAAAGAACCAACTCTTTGATGCATTAATTCTTTTCTTAATTTAAAAATAAAAGAACAAGAACATATTAACACACAGACATTTACAAAATAACAGAAAAACAGTACAAGCTTGAGGCTTTTATAGGTAAATGAGACCACAGGAACAATACTCATAAGTGAAATAAATCAGACCTGCATGAGTAAACACCATATTGTCTCACTAGTGTAAGAACCTGAAAGAGTGAATAAAATCTAAAAGGTACAATAGATATTGTGAAAGGGAAAGAAACTGCTCACAAGGAAAGAACAACTGGGATAAGGGAAAAGAGAAAAGAAAGAAAGAAGGGGGAAATATGTATATATGTATACACAGGATATCTAAGATAGTTGTACTACTGATTTCTATTGTTTTGTTGAAAGGAGCAGTTAATGTTTAATTGTTTGGTCACTCTTACATGCCTATATTTGTTTATCTGAGCAACCAATTTAAAGATATAAATACGTAATACAACAACCATTTTTAATTTTCTATCACCTTGTCATTAATTCTTTGTCAGCATAGATTTTTAAAGCTAAGACATCCCTGATAGGCTGCATATAATCAAATCTTCTGTTTGTTTAATCTATGAAGTCATTCTATGTCTTTTGATTTAATACTTTTATGTTCACATTTGAAGTAGCTATTGACTGTTAAAGACTTATAGTTGCTATTTTCCTCATTTGTTTTCTGATTACATTTCCTTTACTTATTGCTTTCTACTTTGCTCTCTTCCTTTTCAATTTGATGATTTTTTTTGTAGTGATATCCTTTGATTCCTCTATAAGTTCTGATTTCTTTGTGATTACCAGATACAGATCCATTTGTTCCATATCCTCTTCCCAGCAACTGATATTGTCTGTTTTGGGTTTTTTAAATTTTAGTCATTTTAACATAGTTTAATCTATTTATGTTTAACATAGTTTAATCTGTTATGATTTGTGTTTTACAAATGATAAATGAAGTATAGCATTATACGTCAGTGGATTAATCCATTCATGAGTTTATAGCTAAATGTGAGGTTGGGGAATGAAGACTGGTCCGAGAAGGTATGTCTAGGGAGTGTGGCATGAAGGGTCTATCTCCTTCTCTCCTCCTCAGTCTCTGCTTGCTGCCTGCCATTCCATGGGTAATTTTACTCTGCCATGGAACCAAGCCATGGAGCCGGCCAAGTACAGACTGAAACCTACAAACTGTGAGCCAAAATAAACTTTTTCTGCTTACAGCTGTATCAAGAATTATGTCTCATCAGTGACAAAGTAACTAAGACACAGGTTCTATGTTGACCAGTTTAGACTAGAATTTGTGACCCTTCTGCATATGCTGCCTTAGTAGCTAGGATTATAGGCCTGTATCACTACACACAACTGTTAGGACTTTGTGAGAAAGAGTTATGTACCTATTTTCATAATGGATTAGTTTGTAATTTGTTTTACTTTGTTTGTCCAGTGATGCATTTGTCTTTGCTTTGAAAAAAATTGCTGAACTCATAGAATTAGCTGGGTAAAACTTACAAAAAAGCTATGCAGCCATGAAAACCTTTCTTTCTGGGAACAATTTGGCATATTAATCCAATCATTCTACTTGTGATAGTCCTATTCAGATTTTCTAGCTCTTCTTAACTCAGTTTTAGTGTTGGGCTTTCAAATTTTTCTTTTTGTGCTTCATCTAGGTTACCTATCTTATTGGCATTCAATTATTCACAGCATTCCCTTATCCTTCTCTTTATTTCTGTAAGATCAGAAGTACTGTTGGCTCTTAACTCTGGTTTTGGTAATTTGAGTCTTTTCTTGTTTATTCATGGTGACCCCAAGAGTAACTTTTGTCAATTTTGTTGATCTTCTCTAAGAACCAACTTTCTTTCCAAGTACACTGATATATTTATTTATTAATTTAACAAATGTAGACATACTCCAATGCAATAAAAACAAATCCTTAACATTTAGCAAAAGCTCTAAGACTTTAGCTCTCTTCTGCACCCCAAGCAATTCCTGAGACCATGGCAAACCATGTTTTCCTATTTTATGGTGGCTGAGGGGAACCAGAAACCCAGTCAAGCTTGACAGGGCCCATAAACAATGAGAACATCCCTAAAGGGATGCATGGGAAAAAAATACTACAGAAAAATCTTTAATATTTGAAAGAATCCATATTCTTCCCAATATACTTCCCAAGTCTGACCACCCAATAAGTTACACACACACATTCATATGCTCACACGCTCACATACACACACTCACACACAGACACACTCACATTTACATACACACACGTACTTGAAAGTAATTGTACAGCACATATGCTGATTAAGTCAGAGAAAAGTAGTCACTTTCCCAACAACAAGACTCCAAATTCATCTCACACAAGTACTCTCTTTACAGCACAGACTGTGGGTATGACTGCAATTGAACCTTGCCTCTGGATTATGAAACTGGTAAAATAGCATTATTCTCAAGGCACTTTCACAGAGTGTCTTGTTTATTGCACTAGAGCTTTCTGAACCAAGAGACCAAGGCACTGAAGGTTCAGTAAGACAAGTAAAACTTCATGTGATGCTGTAATTTGAAGGCAGGCAATCAACAGTAACGTAAATGCTGGAGCACATTCCTGAAGATTACCCAGCACCCCTAATGCAAGGATTTTCTTCCCCTGCATAATTAAGATTGTTTGTTAGTTGATTCTTTGTCTTTTTGGCAATTTGATGATTTGGTCAAATGTGCTGTGCTTCAGGGGTGTTCAAATATTTCACCTAGAGTTAGACTCTGGCTTGAATTATGCTTTAGTAACCTTGAAATGCAGTCTCAGGCTCTCTCTGTCACAAAGGCAGGGCATGTTAATTCAATGTGTGATATCCTTCTGTAAGTCTCTTGGTGTATGTGCCTCAAAAGGAGGGTTCTCAACTAAGGGCTCATAGAACAGGACTCCAGAGCTCCAGAGATCCATCTTCTCATCGTGCATCCAGACTTCAGTCATTTCAGGGGCAGGTAGTCCTGGGCACCATGGTTCTCCTGGTGGATGGACCGTGTATCAGCCACCCAAAATCTACAATCTTAAACTCTCTAGCTGATCCCAGAAGCAGGTTGTTATGGTTGATACTATATCAGCTTGAGGAGTCTAGAGGCTTGGCTAAAGACTCAGCAGTTCTACATCCTGGGGTGAAAAGGACATGCCTTTACCACTCTGGGATGTTGTTCATTGTGTCAATGTGAGCAGTTTAGAAGGTTAACTAAGTAACTGAGCAGGGGGCAGGATCCTTACTTTGTATTCATGATGAGCCTGTGCAACAAGAGGGCATGGAAATTAAGTGAGTGCTACATGCCCCTGCTTACAATATAAGGGAGGGAAAAACACTTATTCCCCCCTTTTGCTTTTGCTGCTTTTGCTGTCTTGTGCCACCTTGAAGTGTTGTTCCTATGCCCTGCCACCCTGCCTTGGAGCCAGCTTATTACAGACTGTGACCTCCACAAACTGTGTGCTAAATAAACCTTTCCTTCCTTAATTTTGGGTGCTGGGTATTTTTTCTCAGCAACAAGAGAAAAGTAACTAAGACACAGGTTCTCTGATTTAATGTCTTTATGCATAACTCTCTTTGAATGACAACAAGTTAGGGCATTTGCCAAGCCTGTGATTTAGGTAGCAGTTCTCTTCTCATCAAACTTGCAAAGTTTCTGAAGTTCTCTATAGAATGTTCAAAGGAGTACATATTCCAAAACTAGATAAATTCTTGTGGGATTGTGGAAATAACTATACAACCTGAGAATATTAGGATGCCAAAGTTGGGACTATATTTCTACTTCTGAGCCCATGCTCTACTATTGCTTTCTCTAGCTGAGCTTTAAGCAACACTTTAAGAACCAAAATAAACTTGCTTTGCTTTTCTTTTCTTGCCATATGAACATTACCAAACTTTCCTTTACCCAGTGGCAGACAAATGTCAAAACCTTCCAAAGTTCACTGTCTCTTTTTTGAGTCTTCATTTCTCAGTTTTGATTCCACTTCCTTTCAGGATTATCTGTGGGTGCTGATGGTTGTGGTTGATCACTGTTTTGGGTATTATTCATTGCCTGAGAGACATGACCAAGCACACTGGTAGCCTGCAATTTCTTCTGCACTGGTTTCTGACTAGAGATGAGCCTTTGTTCTTGTGAAGGAACATATTGGGGGGAATTTGAAGGGCACACAACCTGCTGAGCCTGACCACTACTTGCAGATTCTGAGACGTAATCTGCTAAGTCATCAGAACATATTTTCTACCATCATCCAGTGGAACTGTAGTATTTATAGGCTCTAAAATGCAATTTTCTTTAGATCTGCCATGTTGCCTGACTGCCATCTCTTCAGCCAAAGCCACTGGGTCTTTCTGAAAGCTCAACCCCAACTTTTCTTTAGGTTGCTTTTCTGTATTCCTTTTTAATCTCTGTCATTTATTTCTACTTTAATTATTACTTCCATTGACTCTACATTAGACTTATATTTCTTTTTTTAGCGTCTTATGGTAGAAGGTTATGTAATGGATTTGAGAATTTTTTTCTTCTTTAAAATGGGCATTCATCATTATAAATTCCTAAGCACTTATTGAACTGCATCCCATAAGTTTAGATGTGTTTCACCTCCATCATCACAAAATAATTTATAATTTCCCTTTTGATTTTTCTATTGGTGAATTTTACAAACACACTTTTAATTTCATCCCATTACAATCAAGGAACTTATTTGAATGGTTTTGATCATTTAAGATAGGTTTTACAGCAATAATGTCCGATCTATCTTGAATAATGCCCAATGTGCACTTGAGAAGAGGGTGTGTTCTGAGGGCATGCTCCACATGTGACTACTCACTGTACTTGATTCATAATAGTATTCAAGTCTTCTCTTTCCTGACTGGTCTTCGGCCTAGTTGTTCCATCCATTACTGATAGTGGATATTGAAGTCTGAAATCTCCATAAATGTTTGATCTTCTTCACCGCCTTTCAGTTCTGTCACATCTTGCTTTGCATATTTTGAATCTCTTTGATTAGGTAGACATGTAATTATGACCTCATCCTTTTTCAGTTTTAAGTGTCCTTTTCCCTCTAGTAACATGCTAAAAATCTATTTTTTGTAAATTACTATTCCCACTTCAGCTCTCTTTAGGTCACTAGTTTTTTCCCTTACTATTATTTTGTATTTTTGTATTTCAAATATAAAGTTTTTCTTTTCTATATAGCATACAATTCATGTTTTTATGTGAATAATCTTTATATCTAATGTGATTATTAATAAGATAGGATTTATACTGACATTTTACTTTTGTTATCTCTATGTCTGTTATAGCCTGTATCTAGATCTGCCTCACGTAGTCATAGATGGAGCTTTTCAGAGGTGGCTGGACTTGAATGTGTGATGCTGGGATCTACCATTGTGTAATCACAAATTAGTCTACTAATTTGTTTGGCATAGTTCTGGGTAAGATTAAGGATGCCCTACTCTGGGTGTGAATGCTACTTGCCTCAGAGGGTGTAGCCTAGATAAGATATAAGGAACAGAAAGAGCGTTGCTTGTTTCTTGCTTATTGCCTTCTGCCTGTCCTGCTTTGCCATGGACTGTTTATCCTCTCTGACACCCCTCTACCATATCTTGGAGTCAGCCAACTATGGACTGAAGCCTCTACAAACTGTAAGCCAAAATAAACCTTTTTTCCTTTAACTTTGGGTGGTGGGTACTTTGTCTCAGCAAGGAGAAAAATAACTAAGACAGTGTCTGATTTTTGTTATTGTGTTCCTTCATTACTACTTTCTTTTGTAAGTAGATACTTTTGACAATATTTTAGTGCCCTATTTTTCTTCCCATATTATAACTTTTATCACATGTTTAAATTCTTAGTGGTTGACTAAGGATTATAATTAATATTTTATTTTATAAATATTTAGTTCAGATTACTTGCATACAATACTATTCTATACTCTATAATTCTATATATCTATCTATTCCCTTCTCGTGCTGTTATTTTCAATGAATTATATTTATGTATATTGTATGCCAAACAATACACAGTATATATCTATGCAGTTACCTTTTAAATCAGATAGAAAAAGTTATAAACAGAGTAAATTTTTCCTCTCTTTATTTATTGATATAGTTACTATTTCTGCATTCCATTTTTTATGCAGATGAATTATTAGGGTCTTTTCATTTCAACCTTAATATTTTATTTACTATTTATTATAGAGCACACTTAGTAGTGATAAATTCTCCCCTTTTATTTATCTGAGAACAT
Organism: Chinchilla lanigera; assembly: GCF_000276665.1. Classification (NCBI taxonomy): domain Eukaryota; kingdom Metazoa; phylum Chordata; class Mammalia; order Rodentia; family Chinchillidae; genus Chinchilla; species Chinchilla lanigera. The sequence goes on from NW_004955431.1 coordinate 1,231,036, forward strand.
TTTAATTTTCCTTTATCTTGGAAGGACATTTTTGCTAGATAAAAAATTATAGCCACACTATTTTTCTTTCAACACTTTGATATAACATCCCAATGCCTTCTCACCTATATTTTTAAAATATTGTACATTTTATTAGTGCCTATTAATTTTATACAATATTAGATTTTAATGTGATATTTTCAAACGGGCATATAATTCCCTCATATCCAAGTCCTATTACTCTCTTTTATACTCCCTTCCCCCTTATGCCCTTCCTCTTATTTAATAGTAGTCTCCCTTCTACTATTATATGTTTTCCACATAGTAGAAAAACATTCAAGACTTATTTTTCTCAGTCTTGATTTTGTTCCTTACCATGGAGATCTCCAGTTCTATCAGTTTTCCTGTAAATGATAAAATTGATTTTTCTTTATACCTGAATATCACCCCATTGTGTGCATATTCCCCAACTTCTTTATGCATTCATCTGTTGATGGGCATCTAGGCTTATTTCATATCTTTGTTATTGTGAATTTGTTGCAACAAACATGGGCAAGTATCTCCTGCATGGTTTCTGGTGAAAATTCTTTTGAGGGTCTTACTGAATGTAAATATCTTTATGTTTCTTCTACTTGGAATCATTAATTTTTTTAATATGAAACTAATGTTTTTCAAGAAATATGTAAAAATTTTAGCTATTATCTCTTATGTTTCTTAGTCGCTGCTTTTTTTCTGGTGTTTCAATTTTGTATACCTGTACATCTGATGGTACTCCATACAGCTCTGAGGATCTATCCATTTTTCCTCTTCTTTTTTTTTCTTTATACTTCCCAAACTGAAAAATCTCAATCAATTTTTCTTCAAGTTTCATTATTTTTCTTCTGTCTCCAAGTCTCCTGCTGAACCCATTAAGTGAATTTATTAAATTAGTTATTGTACTTTTCAACTCAGGAATTTTTATTTTGTCTTTTTTATCATCTATAGCTCTATTAATATTCTCTATTTGGAACTCATCCTTCCATGTTTTCCTTTTGCTCTTTAGACATTTCCTTTAGCTCTTTGAATATATTCAAATAGTTTATGTAATAGTACAGTAAATCAAAGTCTCTTCTTCCTCAAGGATGGTTTCTCTTGATTGCTATTTGTCTTGAGTATGAGCCATGCATTTTTGCATATTTGCATGTCACATAATTTTCATGGAAACTAGATAGTTTAAAGAACATTATACTGCAGCTCTGGAAATCAGATTCTCCTGATCCGGGCTTCTCTTTGTTGTTGTTTACTACTTTTGCTTTTGCAACTGTTATTTAATGACACAACAGATATATAATTCTATATTCTCTCTTGTCTATGATTATTATCTGTGTTTTAATTAGTTTAGTGATCATTTAATCACTAAACAGAGATTTCCTTCAACATGGAGAAATAAAACATCTACTCTTTGCTGAAATGCTCTATGTGTGTATCAGGGCAGCCTTTAACACTCAGAAAGGCAGTTTACAACTCTGTCTTAACTTCCATTTCCTTCTTATGTAAATGCTTGTAATTAGGTGGAGGTGGGAGCCTATAGCATACTCCTGTCTTTCATGAGCATGCACATCATTCAGGGCATGTATACGGCTATACACATTTTTCTAGGAATAGATTAGTGTATTTCAAAGGTTCTATAGACGTCTCATTACTAGGTGCCTCCTTTTAATTATTTTGGTAGCTGTTGTTTGAAAATTTGCTATTACTATCTTAGCTCTGTTGTTGAACAATTAGCAATTATCACTTACCAATTAACACCTTACCCATGATATTGAACAGTTGCTCCTGATTTTCAATGACAAATGTCTCCAGGAAAAAGATATTCTCAGCTTAGCTTCAGTCAAACAACACAACACAAAACTTTCTAGGAAACTGATAGACAGGTCAAATAATAACAGTTCTGTGGGAGGGAATCCTACTGCTTATGCCTCCTTCCAGTATCTGTAAGACTACTTGATTTTTATGTAATTTTGAATTATTGCTTCAAGGCTACTATGGAAATGGATATGATGATGAAATTATGCCAAATTATAAAATCTTAAAGCTCTTTGTTCTTACCAACATTACACCATCTTTCTTAAACAATTTCCTTATTATTGCAAGCATTTTTGTTAACTTCCAGAGACCTGAACATTTATTTTCATAATGTTTCCATGGTACATATTTTAAGGTGGAAAATGTTGACTCAGGATGACCTTAATTCTCCCATTCCTGCTGGATAATGACATCACCTCCAGGTGGATTTTAATGATTTTTATATATTTTTAATACAAGCCATTTATCATATATATCTGTTTCAGAATTATTTTCTGCCATTCTGAGGCTTTGCTTTTGATTCTCTTAACAATGTTTTTACAGAGAAATTTTAAATTTTAATAAAATCTACCTAATATGGTTTGTGGCTAGATGTCCCCTCAAAGCCTCATGCAGTCATAGGGCAGGCTTCTAGAGTTTTTGATGGATTCATGGTCCAATGCTGGGATTATCAGAGTGAGTGCTACACCCACCCTGGAGCAGGTAGCCTACACACAGTATAAGGGAGTGAAAGAGGATTGCTCTCCTCTCCCACTTCCTTTTAGCTCTTGCTACTTTTGCTGTTTTTCCACCTCCACAAACTGTTGCTTTCTGCCATGTGCCACTCTGCCTTGGAGCCAGCCAAGTATAGATTGAAACCTCCACAAACTGTGAGCTAAATACTTTTTCTCTTTTAATTTTGGGTGTTAGGTATTTTGCGCCAGCAATGAGAGAAAAGTAACCAAGACAGAATATGGTACCAGATAGTGGAATTGTTGCTGTAACTACCTGACCATGTGGTTCAAGAGCCTTTGGGAAGGGCTTGTAGAATCTGGAAGTGTTCAGAGTTGTTGCCTGAAAGAGTAGAGCTGGAACACCTTAGGCTGTTGTGTTTGGGAAATTCTGGTCAGAGCTCAGAAGACCAGAAATCTGATAGCAATCCTGCCAGTGAAGACCTAGCTTGGGAGGTTTTCTTCTGGGGAAGAAGGACTGCATTGACTGTTGGACTCCAGACAATGTACATTGTGGTTTGACAAAAAGTTTGTCTGCCTTTTGCTTGTGTCCAGAGATTTTGCCTGGGACTGATTAAGGGCAATGGGCTAATTAATCTGGCAGAAGAAATTTCAAGGCAGTTGAATGTGAATGTGGTGGCATGGCTATTGTTGGGGGCCTTTAGCCAGATTTATATTGCAAATCAAGAGCAAAGAGCCCAGCAAGATGATTTACAACATTTTGAGTTTGGCCAAAAGGGAAGTTCCAGTAAAGCCGGGGACTGTAAAGACAGAGTTGAAGAGATCTCAATTGCTGAGAAGGAACAGGAGAACATAAAAGAGGGCATCACAAGAAGCAGCAAGTCTTCACCCTTTTCAGCCTCAAAACTGTGAAAGTGAAAGACTTTGCTTTGAGGAAAAAAACCACAGTGCCATGTTCCAGAATGGTAGTGGCATAGAGAACTTGTTCCTCAGAATCAGGTTTAGAGTTCTCAACAATCCAGGCATTCAACCCTTACAGTCAAGAGAGAAAGAGAAGTTTGACTACTGTTTCAGGTGGCAGCAGACAATGGCATCATCCATGTGGCACTGGATTTAGGTGAATGGAGAATGCAAAAATTCTGAAGTTAAAAAATCTTCCACCCCAATTTCAGAAGAAGGCCTGGGAAGCCAGTCAGTGTGCCCCTGTGAGGTCAGTCTGTGAAGACGTGAGTGTGAAGCCAAAGGTGCAATGGAGAACCCAGAAATTTGGAAAAATCAGGAATGTGGATCATCTAAGGAAAGCTGCAAGAATTGGGCAGAGTGAGACTAAGAGAGAAGACCTAGAAGCTACAACCACCAGAAATGCTGCAAGGGCAGAGCCACACAAAGCCTTTGGAGCTCACAATTTACCACAGCTTGCTTCCAGTGTTCCACATGGAACTACAGGACTTAATGTTTGCCCTGCTGGATTTTGGACTTGCTTTGGTCCCATTCCTTTGTATGCCCCTGTTTGTACCTTTTTGGAATAGTAATGTTTATCATGTGCCATTGAATGTTGGAAGTGTTTAACTTTTCATTTATACAGGGGCTCACAGCTAAGAATTTGCCTTAAATCTCAGAGGAGACTTGGGACTTGAACTTTTCGGCGATGCTGAAATTGTTAGGATTTTGGCAATTCTTAGAGATGGACTAAAATCCCTTTTGCATAAAGGCATGTACATGAGTCTTTGGGTGGCCAGGGGCAGAATGTTATAGTTTGTGTCTAGATGTCCCCCCCAAAGCCTCATTCAGTCATTGGGCAGGCTCCTGGAGTTTTTGATTGATTCATGGTTCAATACTAGGATTATTAGAGTGAGTGCTACGCTCACCCTGGGTGGGTAGCCTACACACAATAAAGGGAGTGAAAGAGGCTTGCTCTCCTCCCTCTTCCCTTTTTGTTCTTGCCACTTTTGCTGCTTTTCACCACCATGAACTGTTGCCCTCTGCCATGTGCCACTCTGCCTTGGAGCTAACCAAGTATGGACTGAAACCTCCACAAACTGTGAGCTAAGTAAACTTTTTCTTCTTTAATTTGGGATGTCAGGTATTTTGTCCCAGCAATGAGAGAAAAGTAATCGAAACACTACCTTATATTCTTCTCTTTCTTTTCTTTCATGTATTTTGTGTTGTATGCAAAAACTCATCTCTAAATTCAGCAAATTCAATGTACATAGATTTTCTCCTATGTTATCTCTAGAAATTTTATAATTTTAAACTTTACATCTAGGTCTATGTCTATTTTAAGCTACATTTTGTGAGAAAATGTTATGTTCATGTTTTCATGTGTACCAAGAGAGTATGTTAAAAGGATAATCCTTTCTCGGTTGAATTTCACTTGTTGTTTTGTCAAAGAGCAGTTGATTATATCTAATTTTGATCTCTCACTTCAGTACTACAGTGATGTCTCATGTACCTGTATTATATTGTCTTGATTTTAGGCAATGTGAGTGCTCTGATTTTTTCCTCTTTATTACTGTACAGATTATTCTGGGTCTTTTAGTTTTCTATATAAACTTTAAAGTTAACATTATGACATCTCCAAAATAGTTTTATATCATCCCAAAGACAGAGGGAAGAGAATTGTATTCTGTCTAGCTCCATCTAAGATGAATGTGTAGCAAACCATTATTTTATCCATTCCTCCTCTCCTCATGGCCAACGTACCTCCCCTCATTGTGAAGATGTGACACCCTCTTTTTATCCCTCTATTTATAATAGAGTTTAATATACAATTATTCACATAAATAACTCCATTATTCATGCTCTTGTTTAAAGCTGAGAATACATTACCTTTCCTTAAAACTTGAATCTCTTCTCTACTTGTCTCTTTTTATATTTGGCATTTACAATAAGAAACTAATTTCTCTTGAATAAGTACGTAGCAAAGATATTGAACATAAAAGCCAGAACACAAATATCTCTATCTTTAGGAATATAAAGATCCCCCAAATACAAGAGGTTCCTTTATATGAAGGTTAATGATGTAAAGCCAGTTACACAATACCCAGCAGAGACAAAATTTCTTTGATAGTCTGATAAAAGGGAGAGACAACACACAAAAATATGTATGCAAATGCTTGTACATTTTTATATAACTACAAAGGAGCCAGGGACTCAAAGGCTCAATCCTTGCCATGGTACATAATAAGTTTTAATTTAATAATAATTTTCATTAATAGCTTACCAAATAAATTTTAAGACATCATGAGGTATTAAGTTTTTACTGAAATACAGTAAGACAGTTACTTTTCCTTTGAGAAGAGATATTTAATACCCTTCCCATGGGAGACATTTTTCCATGCAGAGACCAATAAACCAAGTAACATACCAGTGACGAGAAACTAGGAAAGAATCAGAAAAGTGGTGCAGCCTTAATACAGGAGAGAAAAATAAGTAATTGACAATGAACATATAAACTATATTAAAGAGAAGCAAAATCCATCTGATAACATAGATCCTACACCCAGAGTTTCTTCAAAGAGTAATGAGCCACTAACTCAAGTTAGTGGAACCCCAACACAAGCTGTTGTCCTGCCAAAACATCATGAGGCATGAATGAGAAGAAGACTCTCAGTATGTAAAATGAGAACTGAAGACTAGAATACCACAGAAAGTTATGTAGCTAAAAATTTACACACATTTCTGAAACTGAAGAATTGAAATTTTGTATAATAGCACATACTTATACTGGATTATTGTATATATCTGTGATCTAGTTAACTGCACATTGTTTTCATTCCATTGACTGGGTTTTATTAGTATCAGCTGCAATAGAAACTGGCCTTTCTTGAGCAGCTTCATGATTTTAAACAGTGTCATTCCTTTTCTCATCCTGGTTTTCTCAATTCAAAATTTTCTTCTATGAGTAAAGAAGTAAAAGTAAATGAAGCAGAATTTGAATCAGGTATGATCTGCATCAGGAATCTGGTTCTTTCCACTGCTAGCTGTTACTGGTGATGGACTCTTTTTGCAGTTTTTAAAAAGCATTGGATTAAAAGCTATCCAGGCATTATTATAAATATCTGAGCTAACTGTTCCCAAGGTAGCCATTCAAACAAAAATTCTCATGTGTGGAATAGGTAGTGCAGATAAGGAACTTTTCTTGTAGAAGATTAATACAAGTCTATTTCTCTAAGTTTAGCCCAAACTCACCCTATAAATATATTCTTCTGTAGTTAAACTGCATATAAAGCATTTTCTAAGCAGTTTTTATTTAATCTATACAACTTTCTCTTATCTCATTCCCCTTGCTCACAGTGCTTATTCTCCTGCATTCTTCTTGCTTCATCATTGCAGAGAAGTATTCTTGTACATACTGGCACTGTTTTACTGCATTCTCCCATATGATAGAAGAAATAGACCCCACCTGCATGCCCTGGTTCTCTAATCACAGTATGCAGCCGTGAAGGGTGGTCTTCTAACTCTTACTTATTTCTAGTAGCTTCCTGGCAGTTGCTTGGTCCCCATCAAGCCTTTATTTCACAGACTGATTACAGTGAATGCTGATGACAATGATAATGGTGACTATGATGCTTCTATTAACTAATTTTTTGAAACTAGTTTATCTGAAACACCAAATAATATGTATTGGAAAAAATATAAGACTAACATTTACTGAATGCTTATCATATGCCAGGAGCTGCTGTTATCTCAGTTTTCCAAAACTGGATGTGTGCTAAGATTTTTCCCATCTAATGGGTATAGGGGCCTGGGATATAGCTCAGTGGCACAGCACCCCATGTAATGGATATAGAGAGCTGAGGAACTTGTCCAAGGTTACACACAAGAAGTGGCAAAGCCAGAACTATCATCACCTCTTTTCAACAGTGCTGAAATTCATGTGAAACCACCTCTTCTCAACAGTGCTGAAATTCATGTGGACTGAAGAATTTCAATAAGAAACCAACTGGTGGTACCAGAACCCAACCTTGATGTGACTGACACCTGCTAGTTGATAATAAAGATTTCCATCTAGTCTCTGCTAAAGTAGGTATTTGGGAAGCACTATAAATTTTCAAGTAATCCCTAGTTAATACCCTATACTTATATCAATTTAGCTCTGGAAGTAGACTCAAGTACCACTTTAATTTACAAAATATCTAGTTCTGCTATATATATCCCAGAGGGTAAGAAAAGATATGATATTCTAAAATATCAGCATTCTTATGGAGTCTTTTTAAAAGAAATGTTACAGTTGATAATATAAAACATTCTTTTAAAAAATGTTCTACTGATTGTGAAATCCTTCCTTTAAAAATGATGGAAAATTGTTGTCCTTTTACCCTTTCACCAAAAATCTTTACCGTTAGAGAAATTCTCCTCTGGAAGTATAAGTGACTCCAGGCTCAGTGGCTTCCCTATATCTTCTACAAGTACCTTGGGACACTATTTTTTTTTTGGCCTGGTTCTTTTTAACTTTAGGGAAAACAAGTTAAACATTGCAGTAGAGAATGATGTTAATTTGAGTATATTTCACTATTTTGATCATGGTATGTAATCATCATCATTAATCTGAATCTCTGAACATTTGGAAATTACATTTCCTATGATGAAAAAAATAAAAGCAATGTGGCAGTGATCTTTGGGACATTTGGAAATTATACCCTTTATCAGAATAGAAAAATAGGCCATCCATTTGCTGCAGAGCCAGAGGAGGTGGGGAGAGGCCCGGAGGACACCAACATGATCCTCAAGATGAAAATAAAATTGGAATAGATGGGATACAGCAATTCTGTGATGACCTGGTGCTTGGTCCAGTCAGCTTTAGTGTTTTGATCATGGCATGGAAGTTCAGAGAAGCAACACAATGTGAGTTCTCCAAGCCAGAGTTCATGGATGGCATGACAGAATTAGGATGTGATGGCATAGAAAAGCTAAAGGCTCAAATACCCAAGATGGAGCAAGAATTGAAAGAACCAGGATGATTTAAGGATTTTTACCAGTTTACTTTTAATTTTGCAAAGAGTCCAGGACAAAAAGGACTAGATCTAGAAATGGCCATTGCCTACTGGAACCTAGTGCCTAATGGAAGATTTAAATTCTTAGACTTATGGAATAAATTTTTGTTGGAATATCACAAATGATCAATACCAAATCAATACCAATTATGATGAAGAAGGAGCGTGGGCTGTTCTCATTGATGACTTTGTGGAATTTGCATGCCCTCAAATTGCTGGGACAAAAAGTACGACAGTGTAGCACTAAAGGAACCTTCTGGAATGTACATATTCAGTACAATAAATACAATAGAAAACTGCACAGTCAGTTTCTGCTGGCTGGACTGAACTGAAGATCAATCCTCACTATTCAGACGGAGGGTTGAGACAAAACTTTAAGGATACATTTTGGACCACATCATATTTCATCCTTCGAATGGTTTGGGCTTGTCTTCTAGTCTGGGCTGCTCTAAACATTTATAATTCCAACGTTGTGGATTTCATCTTAATATCTGTGGACCATCCTAATTTATTCTCCTCTAAGTCTTAAAAGCTTTATGGTGGTTATTTTGAGGTTTCCATTCTTGCATAAAGCACAATGCTGTCTTCATCAGAAAACAGTTTGGTGTAAGAATTAAACTTAATGGACATTACAAACAATTTATAAAAACTTCTTAAATATATGCTTTGGGCTAGTTGCAAAGACTATGCTAATAGCACTTCCAACAAGAGTGATATATTTAAGTGTACAGGATCTGGCATGGTGTTTTGGTTTGGGGGGGATTTCTTCTTTCTGACAAATTAGAGTATCTGATGAAAGAAGTGTCAGAACAATCATTGTGAAAAATTTTCAGAATAACTTGTTGCCTACCTGAAAAACATTGTGTTTTAGATTCTCAATTTCAAAACGGTTCCACAGAATTAGTCTGCTCTTACCTTACTCATGTTTGTATGTAATGGTCCTACAGGGAGCTTTTATTTAGCAAAAGTTGGCATAATGTTAGATTCCACTCATGTCTACATTTTGCACCACATAATTGGATTTCATTATGCCTTTGAAATGCTTATATGCATATCAAATAAGTTAAACTATTTAATTTGTTTTGAATGTTTTGAATTGCTGTACAATATAATTTCCTAAATTTTAAAAAATAGAACAGAAAAATAATTTAAAACAGAAATCATATCTTTGATATTGCAGAAACAAGCAAAATGGTTTTTATTCACAAACTAAAGAGGTTTTGTCCATTGAATAATGTTTTATGTGTATTTTAATTTTTTAATCATTTATTAAATAAAACAAAAAATCTATTTAAATTTTCCTCATCTCTTTGCAATCACTATGGCAAATTAGGGCTACTGAGTCACTCAGGGGTTCCACAGTAATTATGTTTCTAAAGATCTGTTCCTCTCCAAGCCACTTCAGTGAAGCTGCTCTTACTCAGGTCATCAGCACACCCCTTTTCTTTTACCACTCATGCACTTTAACCCCTTGCCTCATAGTTTTTGATGCTAGGCACTCTTCCTGCATTCTAGGTGGTCCTATGTAATTTTTATCATTTGAATTTTCTCATGCAG
>NW_004955431.1:1241268-1243345 GCF_000276665.1 Chinchilla lanigera
TCATGCAGTTTAACCCCTTGCCTCATAGTTTTTGATGCTAGGCACTCTTCCTGCATTCTAGGTGGTCCTATGTAATTTTTATCATTTGAATTTTCACTCACATGCCCCACAGGCTGCATTTCCAACTGCAGAATCTCCCTAGAGCTTCAGGCTCATATATACCAGTGCATCTTACCTGTCTTTTAAGAATCTCAAATTCAGAATATTCAAAACTACATTCCATATAGCTTCATAGTTAAACTAATAAGGAAGGTCTTTCATGATTTCAGCTCTTCATTCCTCCTAGCTTCATCTGTTGTGCTTCCCTCTTCTTTCTCTTTATGTGAACTGCCTGTGTATTCTTCATCCCTCCATACTGATTCTCTCCCAGAGTGCAGCTAAGAATATGTTCCTCACTTCATTGGGCTAAACCTTTGCTATTCTTTTACATTTTGTTAAATAATTTCCTCTTCTAAAAAGTAGACCTTCTCTGACACAGTTCATGTTAATCCCCCATCTGTTATATTCCTCACCATGCCCATTCATGTCTTTGTCACTGCATCCATCACAACATATTACAAATACTTTCTCTCCCTTTATCTATAACCTAGAGGACAATGATTTGCAAGACATATCTTTGCATCCATAGCACCAAGCACAGTGCCCAACCTACAATAAGTATATTAGTCAGTTTTCCATTTCAGGGACAGAATGCCTGACATACTCAAGTTAAAGGAGGAAAAGCTTATTTTGGCTTATAGTTTCAGAGGTGTTAGTACATGGTCAGTTGGCTTCAAGGCAGAAATATCATGGTGGCAAGGCATGGTGTAGCAAGGTTGCTTACCTCATGGCAGCTGGAAAACGGAGAAAGAAAGGGCCAGAAAGGATGGTACCAACACCTTGTATCCCCCTCAAAGGCATGCCACAGTGACCTGCTTTCTCCAAATGGGCCCCACTTCCTAATGGCACATTCAGGTATAAACTTATCAGTGGATTAATACACTGATGATGTTAGTGCCGCATGATCCAGTCATCTGTAGGCCCCATCTCTGAATATTCCTGTGTTGGGAATCAAGCCTTCGATATGAGTATATTTGGAGGAGACTTCATATTTAAACCATAGAAATAAGTCTTCAATAACTGTTGACTAGGTGAATGAAAAACTATTAGTTCTAAATTTATGTAGTTTTTAATCATGTATATTTGCACAAAATAGATTCACTGCTTTTTTTATACATAAGCTGGATGTAATTTTATTTCTCTCCTAAAGCTTGAGAGGAAATTATCTTATCAAAATAAAATAACATTATTACCTGAGATGAATTTATTAGGTGTCAGACATTGTTCTGAGTGGTTTTTTTTGTTTTTGTTTTTGTTTTTTTTTTGTATAGGTTCTCACTAATCTTAAAAACAACTCTATGAAATAAGTCCTAATGCTCTCCTCACCTTGTTTGTGTTTGGCCAGAGGCTTAGAGTTTAAGTTTTTCAAACTCAAAACAATTAGGGTGAGGAGAGGTTATGATTTAAAGCCACACCATCTGACTCTATTACTTCTCTTGCTATTTAAAACAAAACAAAACAAAAAATTAGTGGCTTCATAGCAGTTCATGGAAAATCAAGAAAATCTCCCAGAAAAGAACATCTTTGTAATGACCCTTGAAGATTGAGTAGAACATCCCTACAGAAAGGAAACACACACACACACACACATAAACACACACACACTCACACAGAGACAGAGAGATCCTGGGCAGAACAAGTCTGTCTGTACTAAGATTCTGAGAGGGAAGACCATGGAATACTCAGAGTATGAAGAATCGGTGGACATGGGTATTGATGGGAAGCAGGCTGTAGAAGTGAGTCTGTGGAAGTTTCCTATGGGCTTGTACACTGTGCAAAGAAGCATAGAATTTCTCCTAAATAATCATTTTAAGATTTTTAACACAGTGTATAATGTCTTCAGAAATATAATTTGTTTAGCAAAGTGAAGGACTGAAGTGAGACCACCATGAATGCAAGAGACCACCACTTGCATTTCTTCAGTCTTTTTTTCTTATCTTCCTATATTTTGAAATATTCCTTGAGGAAGAAAAGATAG
>NW_004955431.1:1243445-1244946 GCF_000276665.1 Chinchilla lanigera
ATATATATGACATAGACAGTAATACCTTGGCAAAATTTTGCTTCTGCTTGCAAGCTTCACTTTGGATGACAAACATGATCATGGCCATGTTTCCCAGAATTGTGGAATGGATCAAGTTTGTGAACCAAGGTATCATGGTATACTATGTAATATATACAATTATATTTGATATGTTTATGTACAGAAATTGCCTTTTACACTTATTAAATATATTTACATATATTTACATTTCATAAATATATAATACTATGTATATTATCTCCAGGTATATGTATAATACCCAGAACTATGGGAAATTTACTTTTTCACTTGTTTTTTTTACATCTCAATACTTTTCATGCTTCTCTGAACAAAATAAGCACTGCATAAATGTTCATTTAATAACTGAGTGTACCCTTCAACTTTACATTTTCTGGAAGGTAAAAACCTACTACATATTCTTAATCTTTCTTTGGAAGGGAATTACTGACATAAAATAATTATTTAATTTGAGTTAAACATATGAAACATTTAAAAGTCAAGCATTGGTTTTCTAGAAAACATGAGTCCTAATATGATATTATTGTAAATTTAAATATATATAAGAAGGTTAAGTAATATTGTCATCTAGAGTAATCTATAAAATGACTTTTTTTGCTTTTTTAAACTGTCAACTTTTAAAAGTATATATTGTGCTCATTTGCATTTTAATAAGAAATGACATGCACATATATGCATGTGGCATATGCGCATGTATGCGTGTGGCCTGCAAATGAGTCTATGGTGTGCGTGTGTGAAATGACACATGAGTAGTAAAGTCCATGAAGACTTATGCAAGGTAATGATGAACACTGATTGTATTTTATGGACTGTAATCTACGAGCTACTTTTCTTTTCTTTTTTTTTTTTTTTGGTTTTTCTCCGGTACCGGGAACCAAACTCACGACCTTGCAGTTGCCAGGCAGGTGCTTTTGCCACTGAGCTAAGTCCCCAGCCCTACTTTTCTTTTTTTAAAAGAAATTGGTTATTAAGCAATGAGAGTTTCTAATGCTTTCTATAATTATTGTAATGTCCCTTCTAACAGCTGTGTTTTCCATATGTGTATTTTTAGCTGGAGTGATTTTGAAAGCAGAACAGCATGTCCTCTCTACCTGCATATAATGTCCCTGCCTTCTTCACCCAAAATACTAACCCCACTTACATCAAGTGAAATGTTGATTTAAGGGACCTAATTTTAAATTGTGTGTTCACTATCTTTTCTTGATAACACTACTGCCTGGAGAAATGTTGCATAGCTATTTTAATTTAAATTGACACTTAACACTTAATGTTTGGATATGTGCTTCTTTATTTGAGACTACGATGCCAGGAGATATCAAGATGTCACCAAGTGTTCTAACAGGCTGTCACCTCATCTCTGCCAGCATCATCCCACTTATTTATTCATCAAGCATTTATAAGGTATCTATTGTGCATCAGAAAAGATTAAAAGGGGCTAGGGATTTAGCTCAGCGGCAAAAGC
>NW_004955431.1:1246806-1281971 GCF_000276665.1 Chinchilla lanigera
CTTGTGATATGTTGTAAAATGTTGTATGTCTGTTAATGTTTCCCTCCTTTTATCTTTAAAATAAAAAAAAAAGGAATAGAGAAAGCAAAGTCATGTGCATGAGAATATCACAGTATTGGCCATGGGAAGCATCACAGGGTTAAGTGGAAACATCATAAGGTGTGGTAAGAACAAGAACTGTTGGATTTGGGAGATCTTAATGTAAAGTACGAAACAAGAGCAAGAAGTGAGACTGCAGAGCAGGCAAGAATCAAGTTATGTAATGTGCTATGACTCATGCAGTAGAAAACAACCTTCAAACCTCACTGACTTAAAATCAGAAAGATATATTCCTCATGTACACACTGGCCCTGGATCCACCTTAGCCCTGTTTGTTGGAGGAATCTTCTTTACTCCAGGATTTAAGTGGAATGGGTTCCCCCATTTAAACACTGCTATTCTTGGGCAAAAAGACTTACCAATAGAGTTTATAGCTAAAGCTTCAATATAGCACATGGCCTCCTGCTGACAGTCATTAGCCAAAATGGATTCCTCTAAGCCTGCTGACAATGGGGAGTGAGACAGGAAGTCTAATTCTATCTCAGAGAGAAGTGGCAAATAATTAGAGACAAAAATAAAATCTACCACACCACTTCAGGAAACATGTTCTTTAATCTGTAGCTGGTGAATGAAAATAAAGCTTTAATATGAAGATGATCTAGTTGGGTTTGCACCAAGGACAGACCATGCTGCTTTCTGTGTGGAGGCTGAATAAAGAAAGCATGAGTACAAAGTCCAGACATGGAGCTGGTGACCATTAATCATTAGGTATCTAGTTTGTCATACACACCATCTTTATCAAGATTTTAGAGACTGTTCAAGCAAGCACTATTTATTTTCTTTTTTCAGCCCACTATGGACTAAAGTACAAAATCAAACACACTATGTCCTGAGAATTACTGAGTATATATTGTGGGTACAAATCCACATATAACAAGGTCCTCATTATAAAGTCACTTACATTTCAGCAGAGTATATAGTGAATAAATTAATGATCCCAGAGGTATGATAGCTGACAGAGGTCCACAGTCCCTAAACTTTTAGCAGAAAAGATTTCTAGCTAAATCAAACCTTGAATTAAGTCCTGAAGGCTGAGATGATATTAGTTAGCTGTAAAAGAAGGGAGGGGTTTGCAAAAAGAAATGGCATGTGAGTGAAAATGAAAGTGCGAAACATTTTCAAGTCAAGGAAGTTGTATTCTAGACTCAGTATTTCTGATAGTTACAAAATTATAAATATGCATTGAAATTTATCAAATGATTTTGTTATACTTTTTTAGATAGAACACAATAATTTCTTTTTCATCTACAAATGTGATTGATTTTTTGAAAGATTTCTCCATGGCTGAACCATTCTTCAATTCCTGAAAAAAATACTTGATTATGATTTATTTATTTAAATTTACAACAGTTTCATTCACAAAAAAATTGTATATTACTTTGATATTTATGTTTTGAAAACTATAAAAATGTAATTTGGGTTTTTTTCTAGCAGTATTATTTTATATATTTGCATACCAGATGTATTTTTCTTATTTTATATCAGTGGTTCCTAACCCAGGTGCTACCTAAAAAATCTATTAAGATGTACATATATTATATGTTCGTTCTGATACTTAGCCCCAGCCCTCTACTGCAGTTCAATTAGAATCTCTGAGTAATGACCAAATATCAATGTTTTTAAAGGACAATTATCTAAAATTTTTTTCCAAATGGTGTAATGTATAGCCAGGGATACCCTTGAGTTAGTTTTTCTTCAAATAAATAGATTTTGAGTGAATTTAATTACTCTTCTGTTTTTTTGCATTCTTTGCATTTATTAATTTTCTTCTTTTACTCTTCATTTACTTCACTATTTTTGTAAATTTTGAGTCAATGTTTAATAATATATATTTGTATAATGAATTATTCATATATGTATTATTTACATTTGTATATTATACATAGGGGTACAAATTTTCCCCCTGGGTACTGTTTTAGCTATGTCTAATAGATTCTGATCTGTATTAATGTTATTAATATTAACTTAGCTATAAAATTTTACCACACCTTATTTGACTATAAAATTTCTTAAATTTTAGATGTATTTTATTATGAACTTTTCTACTTCATTTCACTGAGGTGTGAATTTTCATCTGTATATGCTCGGCATTTAGAAATTATTGAGTCTTATTTTGTTTTGTTTTGTTTTGGTTTGGTTTTGGTTTTTCTCCGGTACCGGGAACCGAACTCTTGAGTCTTATTTTGTGATCTCATAATATTTAATTTCATGTACACTTGAAAACATGATGTGTTTGATATTTTCAGTGAAAAGAGATCACTTAAATTAGTGAATTTAAGGATCCTACTAATAGTCTCAACTACTGGCTAGATTAGGACATCTCTTATGAATTATAATTTATAAAGTCACTGCCAGGGTAATTTCTACTTAGTCTTTACTGCTATAAATCACTAATCCACATTTTATTTAATAGTTTTTTAATCTGAGTTCTACTTGCCCAATAGCAAAATTTTCCTCTCTCATTTTAAAATTTAAATGACATTACCTATTTTTAAATGTTTTTCTCCATTTTAGTCTTAATTTCTCTCTGGTATATAGCCCACTGGAACATTCTTTCACTAGAAGAATCAAATTGGCATCTTTTCTTGCCCTTTGTTCACCCCACTGATCTCCTTCCCCCTTTCACCACCAGCCTAGCAGCAGCCCACGGATGCTACGGTAGAACTGTAGTTGGGCAGTGATTTTGCCTGAGCATTATAACTTTGAGATTATGATATAATAGTTTAGTTTTAGCTAAACTCTGAAAGGATTTGTGATCTCATAATATTTAATTTCATGTACACTTGAAAACATGATGTGTTTGATATTTTCAGTGAAAAGAGATCACTTAAATTAGTGAATTTAAGGATCCTACTAATAGGTAATTAGTAGGTAATTGCTGATGCTGATTTTCATTACTCAAGTCCATAAAAGTTAAAATAAAGTCAAAAGCTTATATTGTTTTACTAGGCATAGCTGGATACTAACTGCAAGCATTGCTTTCTTTAACTTTGTTCTGTAGGTTTCCATCTCTTCAAAGCAGCTATATGCAGAGCGCACAGCTTTGCCCCACCCTGTTCCGGGACTAGTGGGTCAACTAAACCACAGAACACAAGAGCTGCTTGGAAGGGTCCATTGCTATGTCCCCCAGCACCACCATTAGATATCATCTCTGAGTCAAAATGTGCTAATCCTAACAAGTTATCAAGACTCTTTCACACCACAAAAGTTGAAAGTATTTATGTGAGCAACACTGCTGTTATTTTATCATGAAAGTCTCTTGAAGGAAATCAGAGACACTAAGAAATCTAAAACAAAACTGGCATTTAAAAAATCCAGCTTTTTTAGAACAGCAAGTAGGACAGAAGAAAAATGTAAAGGAAGTTAAAAGAGGAGACTTTTAAATTAGTTTTCATCTTGGTGGGAAAGAAAAAATTGTCCCTAGGAACTTTTTCAATATAGGAAGTGTGGATATTACTGACCTAATTCCTGTCTAGCACTTCTCTGTACTGTTCCTCTCTGTCACACTTCCCCCAGCCCCTCTGTGGAGGAGTGCTCATTTGCATAATTAAACTGCTTGACAAGGATGCTGAGGCAGTGAAAAAAGGCATACACTGAGCCAAGTGTTCTTAAATGCCATTCTTGCCCACATCCTTACTATGTGAAGGAAATTGCTGATGCCTTTGCAGAGATCAGGGAAGCTATTGCTGATATCAAAGTGCTGATAACATATATTCTATAAAATCAAACGTCTTTAAATTTGGCAGGTCTGATTATTTTCAATTCTTTATATGTTCTACATATTAGTCCTCTGCCTGAGGGACAATTGGCTAAAAATTTTTCCCACTCTGTAGGCACTTTTTACTCTGTTGGTGATTTCTTTTGCTGTGCAAAAACTTTTCAATAGGATGAAACACACCAGTTGCTGACTGTTTATGTTATTTCCTGTGCAGTCTGCATTTGGTTCATGAAATCTTTGCCTACCCTCTGTCTTCAAGAGTTC
This sequence comes from Chinchilla lanigera, assembly GCF_000276665.1. Classification (NCBI taxonomy): domain Eukaryota; kingdom Metazoa; phylum Chordata; class Mammalia; order Rodentia; family Chinchillidae; genus Chinchilla; species Chinchilla lanigera. The sequence goes on from NW_004955431.1 coordinate 1,250,888, forward strand.
TGTCTATTCTCTCTTTCAGCAATTCAGTGTTCTTGTTTTAATATTTAGATCTTTGATCCATTTCAATTTTAGTTTAGTTCATGGTGACAGACATGAGTCTAGTTTTAGTCTTTGATATGTGAAAATCTAATTCTTCCAGCACCATTTATTAAAGAGGTTATCTTTCTTCCAGTGAACATGTTTGGCCCCTTTAGGGGGAAAACTAGGTGTGTTTTGGATTGTTTCTACATCTTGTAATTTGTTCCATTGACCTTCAGGTCTGGGTTTTTTTTCTTTGCTGTTATCATGCAGTTTTTATCAGAGTAACTTTATAGTATAATTTCAAGTCAGGGATTGTGATGCCCTCTGTCTTACTTTTGTTGCCAAGAATTGGTTTTGCTATTCTAGGTCTCTTCTGGTTCCAGATAAATTGTAGGTATATTTTCTCTAGTTCTGTGAGATATGCTAACGGTATTTTTATCGGGACTGCATAAAAATACCCTGAAGAAAATTGGAATAGATGGTTTTTACCTCAACTTGATAAAAGCCATCTATGACAAACCAACAGCCAACACTATACTAAATGGTAAAAAATTGAAAACTTTCACTCTAAAATCAGGAATAAGACAAAGATATCCATTATCTCTATTCCTATCCAGTGTAGTTCTGGAGACTTTAGCCAGAGCAGTTAGATAAGAAAAGAAGTAAAAGGAATAAGGATAGAGAAGAAAGAAGTTAAATTATCATTATTAGCAGATGACATGATATTTACAAAGAAGATTCCCAAAGCTCCACCAAAAGACTTCTAGATTAATATCCAAATTCGGTAGTGTAGCTGGATATAAAGTCAACTCTCAAAAATCAGTTGCATTCCCATACACAAACAATAAACTCACTGTGAGAGAAATTAGGGAAACCACATCTTTCACAAAACTACCACAAAAAATGAAATACTTAAGAATCTAATAAAGGCAGTAAAAGATCTATACATTGAAAATTACAGTATCTTTAAAAAGGATATCAAAGTGTGTATCTGCAAATGGAAAGATATCCCTTGTTCATGGGTAGCTAGAACTAACAGTGAAAATGGCCATCCATCAAATTTCAATAGCAAGAGGTATACTTCATTTTTATATTAACCACCATGACATTTGTAAGAATATCCTGGGTTTAGAGAAGTCTAGGCATCAAATTTATGAGGAATCTTTTATATCTCACAGTCAAGTTGTTTAACCTGGTAAATTAAGACAAGCAATAAGACATTGTATACAATGCAGAGAAGGCAGTACAAGGTACGTTGAAGGGGAGTCTTGGTCTCTCATCAGCATGGCATAAGACTTTAGCAATTGCTTGTCACCACTGTATTTGCTGAATGTCAGAACTGAGGTTCCAGGCATGCTTATAGTTAAGCATAGTTAACTTGCATCAAATTTAAGTTAACTCAGTCTTTGCAGAGATACCAGTCCCTCTGGAGAAAGTTCTTCACCTGAGTCAAGTCCTTCTTCTCTTTTTTTTCCATTTCTCATTCACAGCAGATTCTCTGACATCTGGAACTTTAGCCTCCATGTGACGTAGGCATGGTGCTTGATATTGACATAAGCACTAAGCTGTAAAAAAAAAAAAAAAGAAAAAAGTGAAATTTAGTCTATGTCAATCTTCATCTTCTTTCTTCTCTTTTCTAATATTCATTTCATACAGGTCCATGAGAAAAAACCTGTATATCACCTGAAGTAAAAACATGTATATCACCCGTTCACTCCTTAATTTATAGTTTATGTATATATAACTATGTTTGATAGCTCTTTTCTCTTAGAAATCTAGTAGGGATCCCCAATTTAACACATTAAAAATAAGAATTGCTTTTCTTTCCGATTCCTTCTCCCTTTCAGACATCCTTATCTTAATATGTGACACGAAAATTCAGTTTTTTATCCCCACCTGGAGCACATATTTTTCATTCTTGACTTTCCCTTGCAATCTATGAGCAAATGTGAGCAGGTCAAGTAAAAACAGCCTAGCACATTACTAGGAGAAGGTGCCGAAGAGAGCAAGTAGGAGGGCTGGGAAAGCTTAGATAAGTCTGATGACTTACTTTCCTGTGGGAAATAGGAAGGTTGTGAGACTAAAACTTGTAATGCTCCGAAGCCAGGGACCAAGGTAAAGAACTCAAAGTGAAGACTAAGATGGGCTTTTAGGAAGCAGGAAGCATATGGTTAATCAGTGTGAAAACAAAGCATTCTCAAACACCAGCAACAAGATAACCTCAAAATTAAACCTACACTGGCTTCAGGCAGGAAAACTGTGGCATAGTTCCTGTTATAAAAAAGTAAGAGTTAGGCCTATAAAGGACCAAGAAAAGGAGAAAAGGCAACTTGTTCCATGTGGGATTGAAGAAGAGTTGGGATAAGGGCAGAGTCTGGTACAGGAAAATAAGAGTTTACTTTGGTTAAGGTGTATAGGGTCAGATCAAAAAGAAAATTACTTCCTTAATACCAGTGATGACAATTAGCAAATTCTACTTCTCTGTCAACTCAAAGAGTGTACTACTTATAATCAGTTTCTGCTTTACTCAGTTTTTAGAATGTAAAATGATTTTGTTAAATTTCACTTTCTGATACAAGGGTAAATAAGACCAAAAATATATAGAAAGCCAAATATACTTGCATTAGGTCTGACAACTGATGTAAAGAAAGTGAATTTCTTGTTAAAAAAAGAAATACTTCATGAAAATGTTGCAAAATAGCTTTGAACCTTTTGCATCTTAATGGTAGGTTAATGTGCTCCCAAAAGATAAGACACTAGCTTATTACTATCTCAATTAAGAAAAGAATGTTCAACCATCAATGAGAATAGCAAATGCAAGGATGGGTACAAGCAAAAGTGGAGAAGAAAGAGCAGCACCTTTAATTGATCAAGACTAAATTCTGGAAGAACCTCAATTTTTGGAGAACATGAACTAGTACCATTCACTGAAGAATCCCTTATAGGTGTATTCTTCAGTCTTATAGGAATGTAGCCCTAGAAGTGTCATTTGCTTTCTCCATAAATATAATTTTTGTAACTGAAAAGAGATTCTATCTTAACAAAATTAAATAAATCAAAATAAAATAACCTTAATAATTGACTTTGCTTACCTTAAAACTAAGCTTACAAAGCTATGATATACTAACTGTCCTACCAACTTACAAAATATTTTTAAGATGGTAAGTGTAATACAATATAACTTGATTACATTTACATTTTAAAATGTAAAAATGTTTAGAGTAAGATAAAGTATGAACACTTTAAATGTGAAAGCATTACATACATGGTAATAAATACTCAGTTATAATAAACTTCTACATGTGTGGATGTATTAGTGGAGAACGAAGATGAAACTGCCAAATAAAAAATCTGAGTTGCTGTGTACCTATCTTTGTGTCACTGATTTATGAGAAAGTAAATATTAATTGGCAAGGAAGCTCATGACACCAAACTTTCTAATGTGGTGAATCATAGAATGAATTTTAAATGCAATATTATCACATTTTCAACCTCTTCTTCTAAGACATTAATTAAAAATAGTCCTTTTATGTGTAAGTCCATAGTTACTGTGTAAGAGGCTTAAATATATCTGACACTGTGACTGAAAATGAAAAGAACTATTTTCCCGAGTCCACCCAGTGGTGTCAAATTAAATAATTTCAAATCAGTCTCAGAACGCATTTTCTATCCCCAAACTACACAGTAAGAGCAAAGGATTAAATTAGAAAAGGCCAGTACAGCCAGGTGTGGTGGCACACGCCTGTAATCCCAGCACTCAGGAGGCTGAGACAGGAGAATCGTTGCGAGTTCAAGACCAGCCTGGGCTACAAAGTGAGCTCAAGGCTGGCCTGAACTGCACAGCAAGACCCTGTCTCAAAAAGTCCAAAAAAAAAAAAAAAAAAAAGAAAGGAAGGAAGAAAAAAAAAAGAAAAGGCCAGTACAGGATAAGGATTCTTTTCTGTCAGATTTCCCAAGTTGTATCCATTTCAGTATTAGATGACTCTTATGAAGAAAATTGCCTAAGTGGTTTTTAATTTAAATAAAAGAAATAAAATATTTAAAGCAGAAATATTTAAATGCATAAACAGCCTAGTTTTTATGAAGACCAGTTAAAAATTCTACTGGACAAAATCTACAGAGAAATCGAGAGAGACTAAAATATATTTACTGGTTCTATTATACATTCAATTCTCTCAGTACAGCAGTTTTTATTTGCTTTTGACTTCTATGATTTTAAATGTCTCATAGAGAATGTATAATCAACAGTTCTTCTTCACAGACTGAGTCTATAACTAAGCCTCCAAAGGTCCATGGAGAAGCAAGCAAAGCTTTCATGTACATAATTAAGGACCACATTGGATTAGTCAAGAAACAGCCTTCTACTTAAGCCTGCTATGATGTGCTTTTTAAAAGTCAGTTTCCTTTTCTAAAGAAATTAAGTCCATGGAAAAAAACTGATTTTGGCAGAATCTGAGGAGTATTAGAGTCTTTTTATGAACTGAAAGACAATTTCAACTGTAGACTATCTTCAAAAACAGGATGACCTGTGTCTACATTTAACATCACAAAAAATATGACAAATTATTCCTCACATTCCTTGAAAATACTGTATCTTTTCAGCCATATCACTTTAACTTCAATGTAGTGTATAAGTTATACACCAATTTTTATATTAATAGTAATACTTCTTAATAAAAAAAATTCCCAGATGTCCAAATATTTCCATTAGTGGTTTACTGGAATGGTTTTCTAAAAGTGGTGTGTCTTGGTTACTTTTTTCTCATTGCTGGGACAAAATACCTGACGCCCAAAATTAAGGAAGGAAAGGTTTATTTTGCTTACAGTTTATGGAGGTTTCAGTCCGTACTTGGCAGATTACAAGGCAGAGTGGCACATGGCAGAGAGCTACGGCTCATGGCTGCAGAACACAGCAAAAGCAACAAGCACACACAAGCGAGGAATGGGGGAGGAATGGCCTCAAGCACTCTTTTCCTCTCCCTTACATATGCAAACTATCCATCCCAGGGCGGGTGTAGCTCTCATACCCATAATCAAACTCTTAAAGCCTGCCCCATGGCCGCATGAGGCTTTGAGGGGACACACAGACATAAACCATAACATGGTGCTATAGCTCTGCTGTTTTAAAACACATATTTGTTTCTGTTGATAAAAATGGGTTTAAAGTGTCAGAGCCTGTACTTTTATTTCAGCGAGGCCTTGCTACTAAATGTTTAGAAAAACTGTTGGCCAAAATATAACTGAAAAATAGGAGGGAAAACATCAAACTTCATCAGCTTCCCAGAAAGAATTACACTTCCCTCCAGGAGGGCTAAACAAACAAATCTACCAATTTGAAGCTGCAAGCTATTTCATGTATTCATAGCAAAAGTTGAATTTACATTTAAAGCTGATTGTCTATTTGATTTAGAAAAGTAATTTGAATGAGCATTTTTAAAAGTTTATAAAAAGTATGCAATAGTAAACAATCTGTGAGGAAGACTATAAAAGTCACCATTAACCTACTCAATATTCATATATTTGGTGTGTCTTGTTCATATTCATATATATATAGTTTGAGAAGGTAAGGTCTTTTATTAACTAAGCTGTGAGGTTTAAGCCATACTTCTCTAGCTTTTGGAGAGATTTTAAGGAAGAAAAGGCTACCTTGATTGTGGATTTAGACTGTGTGTGTTGAGAACTGCTGCCTGTTCTTAGGGTTTTTATGCATGTAAATGTTTCAGGAGACCAAAAATAAATAGAAGGAAGTTATACATGCATGTATTTGTTTCATATTGAAAAAAAAAAAAAACCCTAAAAATTAAATGGTTTCAGCTTGACCAGAACTGTAGTTATTTAAGATTGCTCAAGACAGGATACTCTGATATAGGGTTATTGTTTTGAAGCTTTTGCTATGGTTGAAGACATAGAGCAAAACTATGTACAGCTTGAGAAGATGAGCGGACCTCAGGAAGCTTTCATCCACAGACTGTCCAAATCAAGAAGGGTACGTTGTATTTCTAAGTACTTCAGATGGGCTTCCTTCTTGGTCTAGAGCTATCTAAACTGGTACCAAAAGTACACAACATGTGAAAAAGAAGCACACTTACTCTCAACTGGCATGAGATGAAGGATGATAATCTGAGGTTATCAGGAAAATTTATAAACACAGGAAGTGAGATTCATTGTACTGAAATCTCTGCCACCCACTTCTTCCTTGGAAGAGGGCATGTTGACCCTTCTTTAATATCCCCCCAGTGATTTCATCCTATGGATGAGCTCAAACAATTTGTGCTTCAAATATGCAGCAAATCTGGCCAATACCAGGACACTAACGTGAATGTGGCAAGCAATCCCTGATTCTCTATGCACATTATATAAAGAACCTACTCCATGATTTTTGGCTTCTCAGTTGACCTGGAATTTTAAAAAAGGCTTCAGGAAGCATGAATTCGAAACTGGTGAAAAGATTTCTTTGGAGACAGTTGTGGCCCAGTTGTGAGTCCCCCACTGCTCTTGGTGGTGCTGGTGTGGTTTCTTTAACCAGAAGCCCAATGAGGAGGGCTTTGATGGACCACTCAGCTAGCTTCAGCGCTGCTCTGCTCTGGAAAATTTAAGCACTTGGACACCCTGGAGGGCACAACCAGGAGAGCCTTCAGTGCCTGAGCCCCACAGATCAAGAAAGCAAGTGACAAATGGGGTTTTCTGGGATAAGCAGAGAGTCTTGTGAGAGTCCCAGGTAAGAGTGTCTGGAAGTCCTGCCCCAAAAACCGCATACACAGGGAATAAATTCTTAGCAAAAAGAGACTGTGGGTTTATGCTAAATGTGTATGGCTGCAGGTGGAGCATTAGTGACTACTAAAAGTAGAGTAATAGTCACTCAAGTCATGGGAGCTTCAGCAAAGCTTCACAACAACCAAGGGTTAGACAGAGTCATCACCACTCCCCAGGTCTCATATTTGGAATCAGCTGCAGTGACCAATAGGTACAAGACTACCCTACTAAATAAGTATTATCTAATTCCTTCACTCCTTTCTGGAGAAGTAAAGAAATTAGAGAAGTCCTGAATAAAAACAAGCACAAGGTTAAGCAGGTTGAGACGAGACAGCAAGAAGGTGATCCCACCTTCCCTAAATAGAGCTTCACAACTGGAAGAATCTCCAGATTGGGGAAGGGAGGGGACCTAATGCTAAGCTATGTTGGACATTTTTTCTATTTATAGACTGAAGCTGTATTTGTTATTTGAAGTAATCACAGATCACCTAGGGGTAAAGAGAAGAGCCTGTAGGAATGGTCAAATTTTTCAATGATGGAAAAAGTAAGTTAGAAAGGACACTTAAAAAATGTACATTGATTGTGCATGAGTTTTGCATGTTCTGTACTTAGGTTTTAAAAAACATAGTTTAAGGGACAGATTCTTACTCCAAGTTTTGTTCCAGAGTCACCTAGGGAATGCACTAAAACATGTCTGCTCAGATTTAATCCTGGATATTCTGACTTGTCAATTTGTGGGGGAATCTCAGCTGGGGTATTTGTATGAAAATATCTAGATAATTCTGATACTCACCCTAGATGATGAGCAGTTCATTTATATAAATACATAGATTGCAGGACAATAACAATAGGTCTTGGGAGGAATGTGACTGACATTTTGAGCAGAATTAATTTAGGGCTAGATTGGATACATTGTTTATATTGTTAATATTTCTCATGCTTTGTAAGGATTGGTCACTAATGCCAAGGAGTAATAGCTAATGTTCTAAAGAGCGATTTGTATGCAAATGTTGGAAGCTGCAAGCAGCTGAGGAACATCAAGTTGCTGAATGCAGAGAAAGAGGGGACATTCTGTGAGAGGAATACAGAATTCTTTTGCAGAATTTTGCTCCTGTATGGGAATTATGACTTTTGTAAGGCACAGAAAGTACCTTCATGAAATAGCTCTAGACCTTAAGCACCAAGAGTATCACAAACCTCTGTAAGTTAACTTTCTGTATTGATATGTGGATTAAATCAACCAACCAAAGCTGAAAACTACTCTCAAGGTTTGTCATGATTTGTTTTCAGCTCAGCATCTGGGTTTCAAAGGGGGACATACTTCTGAGAACTTAAAAAAGTCAACTTTCTCACAATTAGCAAGCATCTGAATATGGAGTGGAAATGACAGTAACAAACAAAATCGAAGACTGGACATTCCACACCTTTGTCAGACTTCTGGTCGTAAGTTGCATAATTCTGGAGTTTTCAATTAGAAACTTAGAAAATAACCATGAGATCAGATTTTAAACTTCCCCATGTTAACCCATATAGCAAATAAGTAAAACTCCGCAAACTTATTTGTCCTCTCATATTTCTGTTTATAATGTTTCTTAAAATATTTTATAGAGTTTGCTTGTCACAGTTTAGGATTCTAAGCAAGGAGAGACTGTTTGATTTGAGCTCTGAATCTAGATATTAGCCCTATGTTATAGTCATTGTTTATAAGGGAAAATATTTAATAAAGGACAGATAGTTTATAGGATTATTTTATAATATTTACCCCTTGCCAGAGATCTGTCCACACACTAGAGAGCCAAAGAATCCAGCTGAAGGTGTGGATGGCACAAGCAATGGCACAAGTCCAACTGAAGACCTAGAGCCTATGGCAATGCCCCTTATGAGTCCAATTGGAGGCCTAGAGCCCATGGTAATGTCTCATGAAAGTCTGTATCAAGGATCTGCACTGGAAAGGCCCAAAGGTCAGTGCTGGACGCTAGAAAGTCTGTGCCAGTGGGATAAAGGATCTGTGCCAGCAGGCTGAAGGATCTGCACTGGAGCTAGGAAGCAATGCTCAAAGTAAGGACCAGAGCTCCCTCAAAAAAACTACAGCCATACTCAGCAACAGTGAGGCCCCAAGCTCCTCTGATGATAAGAGCAGCTGAGTTCATATCAGAAAAGCTAAGATAAGAAGCTTCTCCAGAAGAATCAATAGCATATGATCCTTCCCTCCAGTTCTCTTTTTATGCTGCTGACAATAATCCTCAAGTGGGTCTTCCACACCCAGCACCATGCTGATTCAGTTTAGATGGGTGTTATAAGTTAACCATTAGTTAATTCACCACACCCTGTAACTTAGTCAATAACACTTAACTTGTATTTACCATCCTTTTGACATCTGTAAAATTAGAAAACTATCAACTACTTTCTCACTTTATGGATTTATTGTTAAGAAAATGAGCTAATACACAGAATATATGCAACCATTTTATGAAATGAAGAACACTACATAAATAGGAAATTGATATTTCTGTAAGATGCTCTGTTCACCTACCAGCACATGATAACATACATTATGGTCTTCACCACTCCTGTTTGGGGCACTTGTTCAGGGGTCTCTTACTTTTCCCACATGGCTTATTTGGGACCCCTCTTTTGCATTCATCTGGCCCTTAGCATTATCTCTTGTTTGTGATCTTGATTTGATAGTAGAAGTGACTTACTAACACTTGGTAAATATCCCACCTACTTCCTGCTTCCCAGCACCAGCTGGTCTAGCTAGTGTCCTTCCTAAGATTTCCCCCCGAAAGGGAATGGGCATAATCCTTTCTCTCACTTCCCTACTATAATGCCTATTTCCAAGTGCCAGCAAATGATAATGCTGTGGGACATACCTAAGGATGAAAAAGAGCTAGACCAGTTTACACAAAGATCAATAGTGCGATGACCAGTCATTGGCACGTTGTGGAGGGACATGGTTCTGAGTCTCCATGAGAGTATCTACCACCACCTTGGGATTCACTCCCAGGAGCTTTGAGTAAAAACAAAAGCCCCCTTCCTTATTCAGGGCAGATAATTTCCAGTGGCCATGGATGAGAATACAGCCCACTGTCCGATGCATTCCAGGGCTTTGTGCTAATGAACAACTAAGCAAGAATAAATATCTCCAAATATCTTAGAGAAATGCAACTGCTTTTTTGCTTTCAATTTAAGATAAAAATTGAGGGGCATATTATTAGTAACAAAGTACAGGAAAACCCTTCATAGAATTCTTGAAGCTCTTCTCAGTGGAATTTTTTAAATTCTCACAAGAGACAGAATGAAAGAAAAAACCGACATGCTAGGAGCTGGTATGAGCCACACAGAGTGGAGGATGCTTTACAAGGTGACCCTACTTAATACCTTCATCAGCTTTGTAAGACAGCTCACGGACATCTCATATGTGTGGCTGACTGCTATGTAATGAACTCCCTCTTTACATTTTTGTAATTTCCATGGTATCTACTCTGCCTTCCAACCAGATGCACCTGCATGATGAGCCTTCAGCTTGGAAGTGAGAAATGTGAGGGGGAAGGCTTTTCAGGGCATTTGTATTGCTGGCATGAGTGACAATAAAAGAGTCCAGCTATGGAAATGGCAACCACAGTTGCATAAGGGTCAAGTTCCTGGAAGCTGTGTTGTCACAGACGGGTGGAGGCAGTAGCCATGAGGTCCTCATGTGGTCACTCATGCAGCAGAGTACTCATTACTGTTTGTGAATGCTGAGCCTAGAATCTGTTTCTCCAGTATTCCCATCAATTCTTGAGCTACCTGATGTGTTTTAATAAGTGCCCTTTTGGAATGAGAAAGTAATTCACAGAAGCTAAGAAACATTCCATAGGTCGCATACGTGGTTATAGATAAAAGTGGAACAAATGTGCTGTCTCCACAGATATTGAACAGTTTTCTGAGACTGTTGGTCTCACTTTATCTACCCTCTTTTGCATACTATAGTGTTTAATTTACTGATTCAAACTTCGTTGCTTCAGGCTAGAACATACAGACTACGTGGCCATGGAAACATCACGATCCTTGGAGTAGAGAGGATGATTTTGTAGAGAATTACACAGCAACCATGCCTCTCACAAACATTTAAGTACTATAACATTGTCCCAAATGAAGTGCCCTTCAGTGACTCACATATTCCTCCAACGTTGAGTTACATACTCTGGAGCTCTGAGTCATTTCTAAAGGAATGGATGTCCTTTTTTCCTAAAGGAATAGCAGAGTCCACTGCTATTTACTAGATGGAAACATGCTGCTGAGCAATATCAGGGGCTGCAAGGACTCAGAGTATGTTCTGCTAATGACTCAGAAGGGAGCCAAGAGGGATTCTGAAGGGACATGGTGTCCTGTTTTCTACTCTTGTGTAGTTTTCTTGAATGCCTTTTTGTACTTTTTGACCAGGTATTTAATGATAAGGAAGCAAGAGTTCCTTGGATAGGGAAATATAAGGAACATGAATTAAGTACAGAGGCTGACAGAAGCAGAACCCAAATTAAAATATGTTCTTTTTGATCAGGCATTTGTGAGTTATGTAAATCAACTCTTTAATCCCAACCTAATATGTCCCACTCATCTGCTGATATGTACAGAGAATAAAATTAGCTTTGTATCCTTCCAGGAGATACCATTGGAATGCAAATCTGCTGAAAAAAAATCATAATTCAAAGAGTAAACATTTTCAAATTATCACCTTCTCTTTATTATCTGCATTTTCCATTATATGGGCTGCATGCATTCCAACACATTGCATTTTAATCATAGGCCTGAAATCATTATCTAATAACTTTCCTCCTCCCCTGTTCCATTTGAGGTTCTCTGACATGCATTTCATTTTGGCCCTGTGCGTTTTCAAGTACAGCTAACATCTACGCTGATTCCAAGTATTTTACTACAAGAAATGAAGAAAGTGGTCAAGTTTCAAGATATAAATTTGCTGTAGTAAACAGTGAAGGCTAAAAATAGGAATTTTCAAACCACTCACCTCCTGAATCAGTCATTTCCAGATCTGTAGTTTTACTCCTAACACCAATATTTAAACTAAAAAGAAGGCCTATTTAATTTTTATAAAGTTCTAAGTCTAAAGTTTACAAAATTTGCTTCTTGTTTTATCATAAATCAAGAGAACAATGATGCTATCTTCACAAAACTTTGAAATGAAGTGTGATTGACAGTCCGATCCACACCCAGTACATTCCTGTGTGCTATCATTCACAGCAATGAAAAAACTGTAATTTACCCAGATAGATGTTACAAGTGTAAACATATTTTGTTTTTTAGTTTTTATTAAGTTTAATGGTACAATTTAGATATACATGATGATCACATTCTTCATAGGGAGTTTGTACCTCTACATGATATATCTTAATTCTTCTTTTTTCCCATTTCCCTCCTCTCTCTTTAACCCCTCTTCCTTTCCTTATTTGCATAGTTGTTTCCATTTTATCCTTCTTTTCTCATTTTTCTCTTTTCCTTTCCTTCCTTCTGCTCTCCTGCCTCCCTAGTTCTCCTTTCTTTTGAACAATTTTTTCTTATTTCACAATATCTATTATACATTTTAGTTCTTATTTACACTTTCAGTTTCTTAACCCAAGAGACAATGTGATATTTACATATGTTTGTACAATTTATTTCACTTAAGAGTATGGTTTCAAGGTCTATCCTTGAGACCAGTGCCTACATGTCTCAAGTTTATCCTTCTTTATGGCTGAGTAGTACTCCATTGTATTAAAAAACTACATCTTTTTTTATCAGTTCATCAGTTGATGGGATCTGAGATGTTTCCAACATTTAGTTATTACAAACTGTGCTGCTACAAACATGGGTGTGCATATACCACTATGATTTTAATTCTTTTAGGAAGATACTCAGAAGAGGAGTAGCTGGCTCAAATGGGACCTCTGGTTCTTAAGGAATCTCTACACTGATTTCCACAGTGTTTGCACCAGTCTACATTCCAACCAACAGTAGAGAAGTGTCCCTTTTTCTCCATATGTCCACAAGCATTTGTTATTGGTTGGTTTCTTGATGATAATCATTCCTTCTGGAGTGAGATGAAATCTCAACATTGTTTTAATTTGCATCTCTCAAATGATGCTAAACATCTTTTCATATACTTACTTGCCATTTGTACTTCTTCACCTGAGAAGTATATATTTGTCTCAGATGCCCATTTTTGGGTCTTTAAATTTGGGTGGGTCTGATGTTTTTTAATTCTTTATATGTTCTAGATATTACTCCTTTGTCCGATGGATGACTGGCTAAAATTTTAATAGTTTATCTTAAAATATTTTTCAGTACTTATGATTTTGAAAGTTAAAATAAGAGTACTATGAAATTATGTTCTTAGGTTTCAACATTATGAATGTAAAAGTAGAAAAAACTACTAAAATATCTGTAACATAGTCTCATCATAATACAACCTATGTATATTTACTTGCTCTTACACAACTAATTATTTGGTGTCCGGAGAATAGAGCGAGAAAATATGTGTAAGCATTTCTCAGTATTTAATTTATTAAGTTTTCTAGGTGACATCAGTGATAACTTTCTTGAATATCAATATATAAATAGACATGTGCAGACCTAAATTTACATGAAAGTACAATTTCCCTTGTCTGATGTTTTCACAGAAAGTTCACATATACTGCGTGTAATTTCTGAGTCATAATCACTTAACAAATACCCATAAATGGGCAGCTTTAACAATATTTATTTCTCTGAGACTAGAAAATTAGATATTTTAAAACTTAAACATGAATATACACATACAGAGTTTACCAGAACCATGTGTTAACAAGTGAGGGGCTTGTGCCATGTAATATATTACATATCTAAGTGGCTTAATGTTTTCAAATTGATAAATACTTTTATAAATAGAACCATCAAACAACAAAACAATAAATACTTGAAAGCTAGCAACATTTGTGTAAAGCTTAAACTCCCTCTGAAAGCCACTGTCTTAAATCATGACCAATAGATTGGAATAAAAGATTAAAGATTAAAAAAAAGCCCTGCCTCTCCATCTCCATGACTGCCTCGATGTCAAGTTAAAATCTCCCTACCAAGAGTGTGCAAATGTGTGCTGTTTTGTGTGCTGAGTGGTTCCCAGTGACCCACCATGTGGATCAGCAATAGCAAATCTCTATGGGATTCATGTCTTCAGCTACACAAGATGCTCTTTATTACAAGCACGCATCAAGAAATTCTTATCTGTAAAATAGGGTAAAATAGTGTTTGTCCTCAAATCTATATTCCATTCACTTATTTAGTCTCTCCTTCTACAAGTCCAAGAGCATTACTTTTTGGGAGCCCTCATGTGGGTAGAATATATCCATTCTGTGCATGAACATATGTTCTATTTCCTTTCATAACAGAGCAGCTTCTGTCTTAAGAGTTATCTTTAGCAGAGTGCATATTTTCTTATCAAGTTTTCTTTGTTTGAAATTAGATTCAAATCAACACTTCGCTTAGAAGCTCGATGTATACAAAGGATTGAAATGATCAAAAGACTGATTTGTTTTAGCAATGGTCTGCTGCCAATGAATGCATGAGACAGATCGGAAATGACGACACAATAGGCTTATGTAGTCAGCTAAATACAGTTTCTTCCTAGCAACCAAGGCAGGCTATCAGCAGAAAACTTTTAGGACAGAAGAACCACAATCACTTAGTGCTCTGTCATTGTGAACTGTTCACTGACTTTTGGCCAGACAGACACATATTTTGACATGGGAGGGAGTCAGGATTTTAACACATGCATTTAGGAGGGACAGTCATTGCATCCATAGCATGTAGAAAGCTTTGTTCTAAGATTTGACCATGACTATGCAGAGTTGATTAGCACCACACAATGACAACCTAGGTGTTTTAATGCTTATAGATTAATAAGACCACATTACTCCTTTAGCTTACTACTCCTCAGTCTACTTGTCTTCAACATTTATAATGTTTAAATGAATTCCCACCCTAACTCTATACCCCTGTTTCATTTGCTTTTGGCAGCATTAAGCATGGTTTTACATACCACTTATAAAACATTAGCTCTGTAGGATCTCCCAAGAGATATGAATATTACTGCTTCAATGTTTTCTCAAGGAATTCAATGCTTAAAAATGTATAATATTGTACAAAGTTGCTAAAGGAAGGAGTTCTTCAATGGGTGAGAGTTCCCTGGATGCACAACCATATATCCTCAATCAAGTCACTGTAACCATACGGTTAAATCCAGGCTCATATTTGCACATCAGGAAAGGGTTAAGAATGAGGGTCATGATGTAACAGAAAAGCGGTGGCCAAGAACCCAGGGGATTGGTTCTTACAGAAGCAGAAGTTCAGCCTTTTCTGGGAAGCAATAACTTCACTGAGTAACTGGAACTGAAGTAAAGTGGCAGTTTAGGTTAGGCAAGACACACACATCATCTTATATGGGGGAGGGGAGACATTTTCTGTTATAGTGGTAGATCATCTTGGTTCCTGATTGAACCTTTGCTTAACAGAGATCCAGGCAAACTTGATGAGAAATAGCCTCTAAAGATTCTTGTTACCTTTAGTTGTACATGATGAACCATATATTAACCTCAGTGACAGACAAAACAATTTGGCAATTTCTCCCAAAGCTTTAGGAGCAACTATCTGTTGTAAGCATAGAATTCTCCCACAACACCTTCAACTGATAAAAAATCAGTGTACAGAGAACTCTCAATGAAGACTATTGAGAAAGAACAATGTGAACTTATTCTTCCCTTAATTCACTCCAGGCCTGGGTGTGATTATAATTTTTTTAAAAGGTGGCACATAAACTTTTCATGAGGTTCATAATATAAACCAAAACAAAATTTATTTCAAAGACAATTTCTAGAGCAAGGAACTTGATCAACTCAGGTCTTTTTAATGAATAAAGACTCTAAAAAGAAAGCATGTGTCAGTATTGAAGGTTCTTAGGAAACACTGTTGAAAGGTGTCTGTTAGCAAACCCAACCCCAATACCCACATGCCAATCTCTGTATGTCTCAGTTGAAAGGACTTGAACATTTTTTCATGTTTTTGTCTTCCAGCATAAGCTTCCATTGTCCTGGTGATACTCCTAAGTGGTAACTTGGAATTACCAAGTCTCTCATTTCAAATTGGTTTCCTCAAAGACAAAGGAGATCCTGGACCATAGTAGCACCATAGCACCACAGCTCAGAAGACCCTCCCACGTTGGATTTAAATATATAGTGTCATAAGTAGCTGAGTAACCTTGGAAAATTTCTAATTTTTTTCTCTGAATAATGAGAATATTGAAGAAGATGATCATTAAGATTCCGTTTAGACGTAAAGTTTTGTATTTTGATTTAATGTTGTCTATTCTTCATTTGAAAGGTGTAGAAAATAACAGTAACCTGATGGTTTTATGAGGCATTTTTGAGAATGTGTAAAATTCTGAGGGAAGCAGACCCTGCACACATTCTGGGGAAATTATAGAAGGTAAGCTTCATGCTATACCTTGCAAGTCAATATGTCAAAGATCCTGGCCAATTATAAGTAAGATATATGCTTTACCCACCATCTTCCTCTAGTCTTTAATCTATAAACTTTCTTTAGAAACCATTGCCTCTTCATTGCATTTAAGTTAGGTACGAGATTCCAAATGGCGCTGTGGATGTGAACATGTTTGAAGACAAAAACACTAGTGCAAAGCATAATTATGGTGTAGCTGGAAAGTGAAGAATTTGCATATAATAGATTCAAAAATGAAGAGGTTTCTTTCAGTTAGAATTGTAAACCTTCTTTTAATATATATGTAATATTAGTATATGTAAAATTAGCATAGGATGAGTTCCTTCCCTGCTTCAAGAAAGCGTGGTTTGAAATCTGAAGGAACTAAAAAATAATTTAAAAAATACCATTTGGGAAGTAAAAAGATTGAAATTTAGAATGGTCAGTGACTTGCACAGGTCACGGGACTGGTTAGTAACAGCACTGGAACGCACTTGCCAATCTTCATAGCTCCAGCCTGCTGCTCAAGCAGTCACACCTAAACTGTCACTGGGGAGAACAGGGAAGATGGAGACCCTAGAGGAAAGGAGAAGACAGTTTTTATAATAATCTGCAACTTTGATTTCCTCTGATCCAAGCTTAGCTTGGCTTGTAGCAACTGTTTCCCCTTTGTTGTCCTTCGGTTGGGCCCTCTGGGCACTGAGGAGAGAAGCACCCATGCTCTCAGTGCAGCAGCCCTGGTGCTGGCATTAATGGGTCCCCTGGGACAGACAGAGCACAACCTCATTGCTGCCTGGCATTTCAGCAAGTTCACAGAATGCTCCCAACATTCTAACATTCAAATCATGGGCAAATGTCTAAATTTGCATTGCAAAGTCTGTCATTAAAGCCTAAGGTTGGGGTGAGTCAGAATCAGCTCAGAAATATCCTTTCCCCTTTGATTTCAATATTTTTGAAAAAAATTTAAACTGTTAGAGAATGAATCTATATTCTAGGCTGTTTTAAAAACCATAGCCAAAATACTAGACAGATTGCTTTGGTTGAAGTCACAGGCTAGTCAAGCATGTATTAAAATGAAAGACTGATGATTTCTTTAATGACTTGACTTTAGTCAGCTCCTACAGTCAAAGCACATCTGATAAGGTTTAGGGAAATTCTGTGTAAGGTAAGATATTAGCCGGGTTGGAAGGAACTCTTTCCCTAGTGAAGAATATTAATAGCTTAGTTCATGGCAAAAAAGAAAGAAAAAAAGAGAAGAGAAAAAAGTGTCTGGTCAGCTTTGGAGAGTGACTGTAATTTTCAGATGAAAAGTAAGAGGCTATGATGGCTAATTATGATCTAGAAGGAGTCATTAAAATATTAGCTCCTGATGTGTGACTACAGAGAACAAGCCTACACAGAACTGCCTCTTTTTCTACACATTGAAACCTGAACAGTTACCTTTTTTATTATTCCCAGTATTGTTGTTCTTACTAGAATGATAAAGTGGCACTACGGAACTGAGCTGCATGAGTCCCCTCCCTTCCCAACTCTGGTGCTGTCTTTCCTGAAAAAATTTAGAATAACATCAGGTCATTGGCATGCATTTCTAGTATTCCCAAAAGACTGAATTGCAATCATTATCTTCAGCCTTCACAATTCCCAGAACTTGAGCTTATTCTAGGTCTTTTCCTATTGATGTGAATTTTTGATGAAGCCTATAAAATATAATTGTACAAGTTTATTAGAACCCTATGAAGAAAGAAGAAGCAAGTTTGACATCCAGATCTAGCCTGTGATCCACATAGAATGAATACATTTATTCACTTTGAAAATCTAGTAAAGATTATCTTTTAAATGTAGAGAAACCAAATGTAGAAATAATTACTGGAAGAAGACAACTAAAGCAAGTAAAAAGACACAAACTGTGGGTCAAGAGACAAAGGTTTAAGTCTCCCTTGAACATACGACTTATTAAAATCATATTAAGACATTACTTATAAAATCATATTTAAATCATATTAAAATACTACTTTGTGGAAATATGTTTATTGAAGTATAATTTAGGTGCTGCAAAATTCACTTTTTAGTGTAGGTTTATGATTTTTGACAATGCTACTATTGTACAGCCATCATCATAAATTTTATATCAGTCAAAAAAGTTCTCACATGCCCCTTATAATCAATCCTCCTTTTTAAATGTCAATCCACAAGTTTAGTTGCTTCTGTTCCATTCCTCTTTGCAGTTAATTCCACCAGTGCCAGCTGCTTTGCCTCTCTTTGTCCTTCAGCTGGCCTCTCCAAGCATGGAAGAAAAGAAGCTGGTTTCCATGACAACAACCTTGATTCTAACGTTTATATGAGTTCTTACTTTCAGTGAAGACCAACGCATAATATTTTCTTTAAGTTCAATGCATTTTTGTATCTTATCTGAGAAATTGTTGCCTAACCCAAGAACAAAGATTTTGTCCTATGTAGTCATCTGAAAGTTTTCAATTTTATACGATTTAGATTCACTTTAAAGATTAAATTTTTGTACATGGTGTGAGATTTAACTTATGGGGGTTTTTTGCACATGAACCTTTTTTTGAAAAGGCTGTGTTGACAAGTAGGCATTTGAAACTGGCTGATAACTATGCCCTCCGCTGCTCTAGATGCACAGTACACCAACAGCACTAGTCCTTCAGAAGAATCCAGCCTTATTTGGCAAAGTAATGCCCAAACTAAGCAAGGTAGGCCTAAATTTTTTCAACTATGAAAGTTCAGCTGGAAAATTCTGTGACTCTCTTTAAAACCCAGACTGTTTGTCATCACCCCTCCCCCAACAGGAAGTAGGAAAAGGGAGTGAGAGAGTGATTAGTGATTATCCCTACCTCCTGCCGTGGCTGCACCAGTGGGTTGCAATTAGTAGAATTCATCAGAATTATAGCATCTCATCAGTGAGATGAAAAATGCAAAGCTCGCCACTACCACGTTATTAATTAAACAATGAAATAGAGAAATATCGCAGACTTAGCTTCTGAAATGAAACACCTAATGAGATGATATGTAGGTATTTCAGGAATATTTTACATATTCCTGAAATCCTTTAACCACAGAATTTATAAATCCTCCTCGGAAAGAATTTTAAATGAAACTTCAGTTTCTTTGTTTCTCTCTCTCCTTTTCCATTTTTCTTTTTTCTCCATCCAAGTAGATTAAAGAAATTTGGTTTTAAACTTGTAGGAAAATAAAGCTGAGGTCCCTACTAGCTCTGGAGAACACTCAGATAAGGGATCAGCCTCTACTTCATCTACATCAACTAAAATTTGCAAAGTCTTCTACAACTGCTCCACACTATTTTCTTTCCTTTTGCCAACCACCCACTGCAATCTCCAACCTGCACATTATTAAGACCTTATATAAATAATCTCCACAAAGGTTTTCCAGGTCCCCATAAAACTAATACTTTAATTTATGGTCTGGTCTGTCTTGTTTATTATAATGTTATACTTGTATGAATCTATACATATCTTTACCTCTATTTCCTTTACACTCCCTATTGTAGTATTTCATTTTAATATGTCCCTAAAAGCCATTTTTTATTTCTAATTGTATGCAGCATAGTAGTACTTGACACACTGCACTGAAAACAAAATGGGCTGGAACTGTGAACTGTCTCCCTGCTTCTTTTTCCTTCAAGAACTTGGGGTGCATTGGGTTTTGTGATCCTCGTGGTTATCAGACATAGTGAATTAAGTTAAGCCCAGTTATATTTTAAATTTAACTTATGATATCATACTGCCAGAGTTTACATTGCAAAGCAATTGCAATTACATTACATTAAATATATAGAAGTGCTTTTAATGTAGACTCCTCTAAAATTAATTGCGTTGTGGCCAAAATCTGCAGGTGGGATTTCAGAGGTTGTGTAATGGGTTTCTCCTTGTTCTACTGTTGTTTTTCTATGTGAACATAAGCTACTTAGACTCCCTAAGGAAAAAAGAATGGCATAGTATTGGTAGCCTAGCAACTAGTCAACATCATTATGTGATAATGTTTGTGGAGTGCTTTCTGCTTGTTAGATGGAGAGGGGCTTTGTAAAAATAAGCTATTACTGGTACCATTAAACAATACCTACTAGAATAAGGTCTTATGGCCTAGCATTTGATGAAGAGTGCAGCTACCCACAACTAGAAATATTTTTTAAAATGTTTGTATATGGCAACGTCAATCAGTCAACACACATTTATGGCTCTGAAGCAACCAAAATTTTCCCATCTGAGAAGAAGACCTACGTCGTTTTCAAGCAACAAGAACAAAATAATTAATAAAAGTACTGATTTAGAGCTTAGTATATACTAAGAACTCTAAATGTTTCATATGCAATTCCTCAAATAATTACTGCGATCACCCTCTGACAATAACCAATATTCCCATTTGGTAGAGAGGAAAAATGGCACTTTGAGAGAAGAAAGAAATTGATGAAGGCAACTCAGTAACTGCAGACATCAGACATGAATATAGACACAGGGACTAGGATTTTAACCAGAAGGCATATCTATTATATTCAATAGGGCAAAAAGATAAGGACTATAGGAGAAAATAATCTTTTCTCTTAATCTTGTAGCAGTAAGATTTGCCTGTTAGTCATGGTTTTGAGGTTGGATGGCATGCACAAATCACAGAAGGAAAGAAGAGTCTACAGCCATGGTTGTGGAGCCATTAGAATTTCAGAAAGACCTGCTGTGATCATAAGTCTAAGGAAGACAACATTTCCAGCTGTGACCTGTAAGATAGCAACCATACACTCCCTTCAGTGTATCTAATACTACTAATGTAACACCTGACTTGATCATGGAATCTGCCATTGGATCTGATACCATCATAACTTCTGACTCACCAAGAGATTCACTAAGTCTGTTATTAATTAGAAAAAGAGGTAACATGAAATTCGTCCATGTGTTCACAAGTTCTTCCAGATTTATTTTTTAATTGCTAAATTGGTAGATGAAGGGAATTCCACAAAATTAGAATACCTACAATTCAGCAAAGGTTTTGGACAAAGGGCTCATGATGCAGAGGTTCTCCCTGTCAGTTTCAGTGTTTTCATCAGCAATTTGAATGAAAACATAAAAAGCAAACACCTAGTTTGCAGATTTTAAGAAAGCAGAGGTTATCTAAGATCTGAGTAACAGAATGAGAAACCAAAGTGGTTGGCAAGCTGTAATCAAATTAACAGAATATAATATAAATAGGATTTGACTCATTATGTGAGACACTGGAAAGCAGCCAGAATTAATCAGTAGAATTTACTTAAATGCAAATTTTATTTTAATTTGTAACATTTAGTACTATTTTTTTTTGTTTTGTTTTGTTTTGTTTTTTGTTTTTGGTTTTTCTCCGGTACCAGGAACCGAACTCACGACCTTGCGCCTGCCAGGCAGGCGCTTTTGCCGCTGAGCTAAATCCCCAGCCCCCATTTAGTACTATTTTTGAAGTATTTTTAAAAATATTTTAAGAAACGTGAAGTACATAAGCCTAGAAAGTTTGATGTTAGACAATTGGTTGTGAAAATTCCTTTCTCTCTTTAATAAAATACTGCATAATATACAATTTTTATAGAATATATTATGTCCTTTTTTTACATTTAAGTATGCCATTGGAAAAATTCAGGATATGAGCTGCTCTCTTGCTCAATGAAATTCTTAAAGAATTGATTCAAATAAAAGAGCCAGCTGATAGCATTTCAGAATTCATGAAGCTAAAAGCAGAATGTAAACGATAGCAATTTTGCCATACAATAGCAGCACTGCCCATACACAGGATTTATTCATGCCCCTCCACTGCAGATGTAGCACTGGATGAAGAGAAGAACCTCCAGAGCAACCACAAGGTTGAAAGGACTTTCATTGCCCTTCTTTGAACCTAATTTAATCTACTATTCTTTCTACTGTATATGAGGACTTGATGTTTCAGTTATTTTTAAGTTAGTTGATATCTATAAAAAAAGAAAAGAAAAAAATCGTAAGAAAATTAACCTTTCTGAGCTTGCATTACCACAACCAAAAGATATTTTTATTTTTAACTCTGGCTATCTTACTTCTCAAGAGATTTTGTTGTTTAGATATAAATTAAAAGCTGTTGCATTTTTAAAATTTCTTAGTCAAACTCTAGCAATACTTTTATTAGCTGGACTATGAATAAACTATTTGGACATTAGAGTTTAGAAAGTATTACATTTAAGAATACCTAAGAATAGATTCCTGAAAATATATTGGAACTGAATTTTAAAGAGAGATTGTAAGTATCTATGTATATTGGAGTTATGATTAATAAATTACAATGAATTTTCAGAGGTTTCAAAATTTGGAAACTATTCTCCAGTTAACAAAGTGAAACAGTGAATTTAGAATACACTTTAATTAGATTTCAGTAAGATAATTAGTACTATGCCTTCTGACATCTAAAATGTGGGCATTAGATTCAAAGCAATGCAACGTTTGCAAGATGATACATTAAAAAAATATACACAGAGATAGACCACCCCCTAAAAATATATCTAGATTAGAAAATATAGATAATCTTCTAATGGCATCAAACTGTCGAGGAATAAACAGGCTGAAATAGTATTTAGGGTTTGGCTCTTGCAGAGTAAAGGAAATTGATGATATTCACTGTGAAATGGGGATGAAGTAGAGTAGAGAATGAGGAGAGAAATGGGACTTGGAATCACTGCTGATAGTGGGAGGCTGAATATCATTCATCTTCAATAACAAAATTCTCATCTACATCCTCAACCACAGTTGTTAAAAAAAAAAAGCTGAATAGGAAAGAAAAAGCCTTATAATCATGATGGAGATTGTAATAGGTACTTATGTAATTTGCTCTGTGACATACTGAATATCAGCTCAGGCAGAAGCTTCAAATTCAATGAAGAAACCTAGTATTTGCTAAGGAAAAGATCCAGATGGAGGCAGTTATAACCTTAATACATGGAAAGAGGGAGGGACAAAGAAATGAAGGGAGAAAGAGATTAATAATGAAGCTAGAGACTTCCAGGAAGGTGGCAGAGTGGTAAGCAACAGCAGAAAATCCTCTCTAAGATTTGGTGTCCAGGCACTGGAATATAGCAACCTGAGGAAGGAATGAAGGAAGGAAGTGGGTCCACTAAATCGAGCAAGGATCAGTAGTGAGAGCTGAAGCACAAGGAGAGAGCAGAGACAGAAGCTCCAGTGAAGAAGAAGGAGGTGGCAGGCAGTGCCTTCTCCCTGAGATGGACTCGTGTGGGAGGAGAAGTTCGAATCTGCAGACACATCATGACTGCTGGCAAATCCAGAGGCTTCCACAGATATACATAGCAATACAGTAGAGCAGTGGATGCAGTGGACTGCATAAGCTGGTGAGTGGTGTGGATTCACCCTTCCCATGAGGAAACATGATTGGCCAGGAACCATCTTAGAGAGGGGCAAACTGACCTTGGGACTCAGAACATCTGCTGGTTCCATCTAGCAACCCCCAGCTGACTTCAAGCTCTCAGAAAATGTGCTGGCTGCTGCAGGCTGAACAAGTCTGGTTCCAAACTCACAGGCAGAAACCAGCCTGAACTTCAGAAAAATTAGAGGTACAGGCATACTGAGATTATCCACTACCCCACCATAAAGCTACAGCTGGCTTGCTAGGATAAATCAACATGGATCTGGACTCTGTCTCCACGTGTTGCCCACCAGTGACAGCAGAGACAAACCTTGAAGTGGACATTGTTTTCTATCTCTCTCTTTTCTTTTCTTGTGAGTTTTTTCTCTTCATAGCTTTATCTTGTTTTTATATGAGTGTAAATGGGGTTTCTATTATTTTTCTAGTTATTATTCTGTTCTCTCTTTTATTTCTTCCTTCTCTCCTTTTCTCCTGTCTTCTGTGTGACTTTCCCAAAGTTTGCATGATCCTAATTTTTCCTCCAGCCTTGCTTCTAATTTCTTCCACTTTTTCTATTTCTCTATTTTTCCCCTAACCCAAAAACCTCTAGGTTAGATAACCTCATATGGTTAAAGAGCACAAATTAATGGTTACTTCTGTTTGTCATTTTTTAGGCTCCGTTTGATGCTATAGTTATTGCTGATAACACCACTTTATCTAAGGTAACATAATTGTTCTAACCAATTGTTCTTCCTAGTATGTTAAGACTGATATTGCCTAGAGGTCATAGAAAGTACTGTAGATCAGTGCCAAAGAACTAGTGTCTGGGCAAAGTACATAGAAAATTCTCTATCCCCAAAAATTAAAGAGGTAGGATCTTGCATCAGACTCAAAACCCAAAAGCCAGCTACATCTGAAAGATACCTCTGAGAAATAGTCATTTCCTAAGGGTTCTAAATACTATCAATAGTACCTACCATAGACAATTTATAAGCATCACCCCAGGAATTAAACTTTAAAAAATAGAAAATAAGAAGACACTTAAATAAAATAAAACCCCAGACATCCAGTTCACCAAAGATAAACCCAGGGGGTAATGAGGTGGGACAAACCAAAAGCCATCCACCTGTCCTCTCTCAAGTGGTAACAACAGCAAATGAATAAGTCTTTAGAAGAAAATCAAATCAGAAATAATTCTCAGATAACTACAGAGATGCTGACCATAAGGAAAGACATGCTTAGTGACTCTAGAGCAGATATAGATTTAAAAAAATATAGAGAAGCTTAGGAAAATGATAGAAACCATGCATGCAACATAAGAAAGAAATGGAATTGAGAAAACAGATTCAAGCAGGAACCCAGATTAAAATTCCATTGAAAGTATCCGTAGCAGAATAAAACTTGTGAGGATAGAATCTCAGATACAGAAGACATGCTTGCAGTTAGCAATCATAAGAAGAAAGATGTCTTAAAAAATAGCAAGAAATCAATTCAGCAGCTGCTAGATGATGCAAAGAAGAATAACATAAGATTGATTGGAGTCAATAAAAAACCAGGAGATAACACAAACATTATTTAAAAAAATAACTGTTCATAGGCATCATGCCAAAGAAACTTCTCTGGCAGGGAAAAAAAAATTGACAAACAGAAAAGTGAGGCAAATAAAACTTCAATTATCCATGATCAAAAAAAAAATTCTAAAGCAAGGAATATAATAGTCAAGATTCCATGAATTCAAAACAAGAAAAGAATATTGAAAGCTGTTAAAGAAACAAATCATCTATAAAGGAAAACCCATTAGAATCAGAGCTGACTTTTTAACAGAAACACTTAAGTCAAGGATTGCTTGGAGTGAAATATTTCAAACTCTGAAAGAAAACAACCTTGAATACAGATTGATGTATGCAACAAAATTTCTTTCAAAATTAATGGAGAAATAAGATACTTCCATGACAAAGAACACCTAAGGAAATTCAAGAACACCAAACCAGCACTCCAAAATGTTCTGAAGGATATTCTACAAAGAGATGACAAGGGCTGCAGCTCCATGAAACTCAATGGAATAAATCCATCAAGCAAGGCAAACAATTAAACAAAAGCAGAAACAGAAGTCAACAGCAGGAAAATAACATGACAAGGATAAGTCACTATATATCAGTTATAACCATCAATGTTAATGGTCTCAATTCCCCAAACAGAAGAAACAGACTGGCAGAATGGATCAAGAAGAAAGATACAATAAAATGCTGCATACAAGAAGCAGATTTAACTAAAAAAGAAATTCATAGACTGAAAATTAAAGGACAGAAACAATAGTCTATGCAAAAGAAACCCAGAAAAAAGCAGAGGTAGGCATTCTACTGCAGAGTGCACTTCAAACCAAGACTGATTAAGAGAGACAAAGAAGGTCACTACATCTTTGTAAACAGAACAATCCAAGAGGAAAACATAGCAATCATGAATATCTATACAGCAAATAACAATTCACTGAAGTATATAAAACAAATATTAATGGACATGAAAAATCAAATAATCACTAATATAATTGTACATACCCTCTGTTACAAATACACATAACAGCTAGTCAAAGAAATCAACAATGAAACATTAGAACTGAGCCAAAATATTGGAAAAATGGAATTAGCAGATGTCTACAGAATGTTCCACCACACAATATCAGAACGCACATTGCTCTCAGCTGCACACAGGACATTTTCTAAAATAGACCACATACTAGCTCATGGAATATGCTTAAATAAATGCAAATGAATGTAAATTATCCCATGCATATTATCAGACTATGCCACGATGAAATCGGAAATTGATGGCAAAAGAGACAAGTTCATAAACACATGGAAATTAACACCCTCCTGAACAACCAATGGGTCATAGATGAAATTAAAGAAGAAATTAGTTTTACAAGTAAATAAAAATGCCAGCACAACATACTAAAACTTATGGGACACAATGAAAGCAGTCATATGAGGGTAATTTATATGACTGAATACCCATATCAGGAAAACAGAGTAAGCTCAAATAAACAAATGTTGAACCTCAAGCTTCAGGAAAAAGAAGAGAGCAGGTCTAGTTCAAAGCTCATACAAGGGAGAAAATTGTAAACATCAGAACAGAAGTTAATGCAGTGGAGACCAAGAAAACAATACAAAGAATCAATGAATCAAAGAAATGGTTCTTTGAAAGATTAAATAAAATCAATAAACCCTTATCCAACCTTATTAAAAAAGGAGAGAAGAGTCTTAAATCCACACAGATGGGGATGAAAAGTTGAAATCACAGTGGATCCTGCAGAAATCCAGAAAATTATCTATTCCTACTTGGAAGCTTGGACTCTAGTAAGATGGGAAATACCAAAGAAATAGACAGAACATTAGATAAATATGAATTGCAAAGCTGAATCAAGAAGATATAAAAATTCAAAAGAACCCAATATCATTCAATGAAATTGAAAATGTAATTAAAAACTTACCAACAAAGAAAAGCCCAGGCCCTGATGGATTCACTGCTGATTTCTACAAGAAATTTAGAGAAGAGCTAATACCACTACTTCTCAAACTCTTTAATGAAATCAAAAGGAATGCAATACTCCAAAATTCATCCCTGGAAGCAAGCGTTACCCAATACTAAAACCAGAGAAGGACTAATTAAGAAAGAAATCTACAGGCCAATCTCTCTAATGAACACAGATACAAAAATTCTCAACAAAATATTGCCAAAGAGAATGCAGCAAATCATCAAGAAGATTATACACCATGACCAAGTGGGATTCATCCCAGGGATACAAGGATGGTTCAATGTATGCAAATCAATAAATGTAATATACCCTATTAACATAGCCAAGGACAAAAAGAAGGTGAACAGCTGGGTTGTTGAAGCATAACACTACAACACTTATGGATGAAGAAAGATGTTCAATAGTTAGATAAAGCAGGTTTATTAGAGTAAACAGAAAAATTCAAATATTGAATAAATATAACTTCACTAGAAACATTTGTAACTGAAATTTTCTGTACAAATGCACAAATTAAGAAGATTAAGCTTCCAAAGAAAAACTATATTTTACTTATCCAAGATATGAAAAATACAAAATAGAAAGAATAATGGTAAGAGAAAAATAACAGAATCATTTAAGTGACTATTTTGTTCAATCCTAAACAATTTGGAGCACTTAAATAAAATGAATATTATATCATAGTGAATGTGTTATTATATGGATACTTTTGCTAAATTTAAATATATAATTTATATTGCATAATTGATTAGTGAACTTCTGCATCATTTCTAAAGATTTATTATTATTTTTTATTCTCTTTAATTGTTTGACCAATCCTGCATTCTTTCACGTGGTAATCTGAGCAACTTCACTGAAGATAGTAACACATAATATAGCAGCCATTACTGGCTTCCTAACACCTTGTTTTGAAATTCTGTATAGTTTGTATTGTTTTTGTGTTGTTTTGTTTTTGTCTTGGTTGGTTTTTTTTTCTTTTCTCTTTAAAAAATAAATGTATGATTATAGCATTTCAGTGTGTATATTATGATAATATACTACTTGAATGTTTGCTGATGATTTACTTAGGATCATTCCATTTTTCTTAGAAGAGTGATGCCCAGTATTTTGCTTTAGGTGTTCTTTGTCACGTATTTTGAGGTTCATGCGATGCTGAATTTGTAAAAAGGATCTGCAAAGCTTTTTGCTTGTCTATATTATAAAGTATTTAAATACAATTGAAGATTAATTTGAAAGATTACTTGAAGTCATCCGTGAAATTCTTTTTTATGGAGGGGATTATATAATCCTTTGAAAGATTTATTTGTTTATACACGAATCAGTAATGATTTTGATACTGTTTTCTATATGGGTAATTATTTTATAAAAAACTGTCCATCTTTTCTGGTGCTAGTTTTGGGAAAATATATTTTCTTGCAATGACATCCTGGAAAAAGGCGAAGACATAAGGAGCTGTGACACTGATAATATCACCTGCCACAGCACATATTCTTGTATTTTCAAATTCAGTCCTGACCTGAAAACACAGGTGATAAGCTAATGTTTACAATAAACTAATGTTCATTGGTTTATTAATATGAACCAATTAATGAAGTACAAATGACTTACTTGTAAATGTATGTGAATAAAATCTATATAGATAGAATATAACGAAGATGGTTACTTTAGCTACATGAGAAATTTTTACTTGAAGATGTGGTACCTGTATAAATGCATTCTTATGTAACAATTGAAGTAGATATATACTCACTAATTTCAGCACTATATTTCTGGTTCTGCTCACATTTGGTGTGACCTAATCTGGCCCCTAATGATAGTCTATCATAAAGTTTGTCATCCTCTCATTAATTTAGAGAAGAGAGATTTTGTATGACGAAACAATCATCTGATCAGTTCTCTCATCTTTGACACCTTTCACCCCATGCTATCCACAATTATGTGTGCTTTCACTGTTACTTTACTGTACCCATGTTCTGTAATCAGTTTCTTTGATTCATTAGTTTCATTCATTCATTAATTAATTTAAATAAACCATTCATGCATTAACTAATTTTTAATTCATTTAGCTATATATTCATTCAATAGATAATTATTGCATTTTCAGGCACTGTTTTACACACTAAAGACAAAGAAAGAATAAGAATATGACTGGAGGAAATGATTTTTACTCAAACACTTACTCAAAATTTGTTAAGAGCCAGGTTTCTCATATTATTTCTCATAGATTTTACTCTATCTAATACTTTTTATAAGAGGCTGAGTCCTAACATAACTAAACATGGATTTAGATGCACGCATCTAAATCATACCTAGTGAGACGTATTATTCCTAATGGGTTTAGGTGCATGTATTGTCCCTAAATTGTAGCTGTTGTTCAAATGATGGTGCAATGAGTGAGAACAATAACTTTCAACATAATTAAGGAGGCCAAGAAATTGTTATGGATGTTATATGTACAGTAGAATCACCAATGAGTTCTGGGGTGGAAATAGATAATGCTCACTCACCTCTGTAGAGTCTTGGAAAGGATATTTATTCCCCTCAACTAAGAGAATGATATAGATTAATATTCTGACTGCATGAAGAATTTTGCCTTCTGAATGCAATTATTGCTATAGAAATTGCTATCTTATATTGTTCAGCATCATTAAATTTCTTTGGAGATAATTCTAACCTAAGAGTGGCTACTGTATGATACAATTCTTTCCAGTTTGTTCTGGAAAATGTGGCTAATCCAACAGTGACCATATTTCTCAGAACAAATTAAACGAATTTCCTAAAAGTGTATGTCATTCATGCTATAGGTTCTTTTCTGTACAGAGGCTGATCTTTGTGATTATTTTTTATTTCCAGCTAGTGTAAAAAGTTAAAAAATCAAACTAATTGATATAATTACTCAAATTTTCTTAGCGTAGTATCCAAATAATACCTTCTAGATAGAAATTCACTTTTCAGAATGTGTTATATTCTAATGTATGAGATATATGGGCTGGTATTTTCTTCCATTGCTCAAAGCACAAAGATAAACATCTTACTATCAATTATAAAATTCCAAAACAGTGGTGAGGGAGGTGCTGTTTGTTTGGAATTCTAGAATTGGGAAGATGTTCCTCCTGTGTAGGCATTCCTAAAGTTTCTTGCTCATGAAATTTAAAATCTATTGGTGCTCATATTATATAAGCTTCAAAATTAGCAGTCTAATTGAGTGCAAGTCTTTTTACCTCTAGCGTCAGTATAATTAAAGGAGAGAAAATAGTGCAGGGTGCTGGAGTTCACATTTACCCAGCATTTCCAGTCTGACATTGATTATTTTAGCATATAGTTGAAGTGTATCCCCTTGGGAAATTAAATGATAAGTATGCTTTCTATATAAATATTCTATTAAAATTCTGTTACTCTTAAAATATTTTGTATCAAGTTTTAATATAAATTCTTTATAAATTCTTTAATGAAATTCTTCCTAATCTAATTTTTGTACGATATAAATAAATAATAATTACTTACCAATTGTACTGCTTTGTTGATAGAAATGGGAATGGTATGTTTTATTTAACTTGTGGGAAAAAGAAAAATATACAGTGAAAATGCTTTGTAAGTTTTGGAGGGCGATCTTATTTGAAAGCAACCTGAAAATTTTACTTTTATTTGCTACCTATTTGATAATTATTATACAAAACAGGTAGAATTCATCCTGTGTCAGAAATACCTCCCCCGTATATACCTTCACATCAGGACCTTGTGTTGGATCTCCTTAGTTCTTAAGGCACCTGGGGACTATTTTCAAATATAAATAAACAAAAATGATTTTTCATATGAATTTTATTTTAATCTTTACTTTGTAGTACTTGAGACTGACCTTTGGCCTTCACACTGACCTGCAGCCTTAGTTCTCTTTTTATTTTTAGA
>NW_004955431.1:1283631-1285447 GCF_000276665.1 Chinchilla lanigera
TCAATATAAATCTGGCTAAAAGCCCCCAACAATAGCCATGCCAAGTCCCCAACATTCGACTGCCTTGAAATTCCTTTTGCCAGATTAACCAGTCCCCTGCCGCCCTTAATCTCAGTCTTAGGCAAAGTCTCTGGACACGAGCATAATGCAGACAAACTTTCTGCCAAGCCATAACACACATGGTCTGGAGTCCAACGACCAATGCAGTCCTTCTTCCCAGCAGAAACCTCCTGAACCTGGTCTTTACCGGCACTATTTCTATTAGCCTTCTGGTCTTCGGAGATCTAACCAGAATCTCCCACACAGAACAGCCGAAGGCGTTCTAGCACTTCTCCTTCAGGAGACATCTCTGAACCTTTCCAAACACTTCCCACAAGCCATTTCCAAAGGCTCTTGAACCACATGGTCAGATATAGCCACAGCAATGACCCCACTCCTCTGGTACCAAATTCTGTCTTGGTTACTTTTCTCTCATTGCTGAGACAAAATACCCAGCTCCCAAAATGAAGGAAGGAAAGGTTTATTTAGCTTACAGTTTGTGGAGGTTTCAGTCCATACTTGGCTGGCTCCGAGGCAGAAGATAACAAAACAACAAGAGCAAGGGGGAATGGCAGCCGAACAGTAAACAGCCAGAGCAAACAGGGGAATGGCGGCAAGCAGCTTCTTTTTCCCTGCCTTACTTTGTAAACAGGCTACCCGCACCTAAGGGGCATGTAGCTCTCATATAATCTTTGCCCTCCTCTTCCACAGGCTCAGGATGTATACAAAGTAAGCACCCTAGCTTCCTGCTGAGTCACTTAGTCAAACCTCTAGACTCCCCAAGTTGACACAATGTATCAACCATAACACTTGGAATCCTCCTGCTTCAACCTCCCAGAGTGCTGGGACTACAGAAGCATATCATCAAGCCAAGCTCTCTATATATTTATTTTTGATTATTTAATATTTGAAACATTTGGACAAATAAAAATAAATTCAACAATTGCCTACCATCCATTGTCTAGCCCACTGAGGTCCCAATCCTTTGTCATATTTGCTTCAGATTATTCATCTGGAGAGAAAAATTACAGAGTAAAGTGTGGCCCTTCTGCTATATCTCACCATAGAAAACAACAAATGAGCATTGATTTGTGTTGTTCATTCTTATTCATAGGTTTATTTTCTAGTTCTTATTTTCTAGTTCTTTATTTTCTAGTTCTCATCTCCACTACTTTCCAGTTCTCATTCATAGTTTTATTTTCTGTCTAGACTTCTTTTATGGGTATATAAATTGTACATGAATATTCGATTGCAATATGCCATCTTATACAATCTGTATTACTCCATATCATATTTTTGAGAACAGTTACATTAATGTGGGTTACATTTATTTTCACCACTATAAAGTATCTCATCTTCTCTGTGTATTATAATTTATGTATTAATTAATTCTCCTCTTGGTGAATACATGTTGTTGTTCTTTCATATTTTACTATCACTAAAAATGTTATCGTAAATATTCTTGTATGTTTCTTTAAGGCCACATGTACCTAAGCATTCTCTAAACATTTACCCAGACCTCAGCCAATGTGGAGTTGTACTACTTAGACACAAAGTTTCTAAACACTAACAAAGAGCAACTCAATTGAAAACATCTAAAAGATAAATATTCCCCAAAAATTTCATGTGGAATGAAAATAGAGATTTTAGAAAAATCTTCCTGCCCTTAAGGCTTTAACTATTGATATTCTCTTATTGTTTGGTTATGAAAATGTTTTTTATAAAGTAAAAAGAAAAAAAGAGGGGCTGGGGATTTAGCTAAGCAGCACAGCACCTG
>NW_004955431.1:1285592-1321736 GCF_000276665.1 Chinchilla lanigera
AAAGAAAGAAAGAAAGAAAGAAAGAAAGAAAGAAAGAAAGAAAGAAAGAAAGAAAAGATATTTTAGTGAAGAGATTATTCTTTAGAACTCTAAATATAAAGCTTTAATGTCTCATGGACTTCCAATTTTGGAAACGCTATTCACACAATCAACACTTGGATTTCTTGGGTCTATTTGTTGTCAATTATCAAACTGCCTTAAAAATCATTAAGTTCAGAATCCAGTTCCCTTCTCCAGCCACTCATTTGTAAACACCAACAGAAAACAAACTATTAATGATGGATACTTTTCCTGCCTAACAGAGAAAATCATGAAATGTATTACAAAACCAATTATTAATTGCTTTCACATTATCACTATTCCCCAGATTAGAGAGAATAATTAAAAATTAGTGCATTTAGATAGCATTTATACTTTCTAAAGTACTTCCAGATAGTATCACACTGTTCCTGCTATCAAGGAGAAGCCTGGTTATTGTTCCAGTTTTATTTGAGATCATATCTAAAGAGCACACAATTAGTTAATAACATAAGGCAGAGGGTTCCAAAATTTACCACAATATACTTTCAAGGGCATTTGAAAGAACATTCTGTAGTGACAATTTTTAGCTTTAAGCAGCTAAGTGTTCTCATTTTCCTTGACAGTGTTATCATTTTGATATCCAATCCCATGTGTTCATTCCACAAGAAAAGAATTCCCTAGAAAGTTTCAAATGTGGTAATATACTCACTGTGTGATGGAGTAGAAACGATACAGAATTTGAATTAGAGGAGTTGGTTCAAACTGTTGGATTGTCACCTGAGATCTTGACCAACGTGCTTAACTTCCTCAGGCCTTATTCTTCCTTTGTATAAGTAGGAAAATAGTAACCTCTATTCAAAAATGTTCTTGTAAAATTAAATGAGACATACATATATGAAAAATGCTGCAAAATTATAAATCACTATTTTTAATTGTATTACAACTGTATGTGTGTATGTGACTAAATATTCTACTAGACAAAGGCAACATGAGGATAAATTCTGTGTCTTTGTATCTTAATTATCCTCATTAAGATAAATCATAGTAGCTAGTATATATCTATAGTATATATACATATATGGTAAGTGCTCAGTAAATACTTACTCAAAATGATTATGTAAAAGCAGAAGTTATCTGACAAGTGGGAAGCTATATTTTCCCAGTATTTCCAATTTGCCCCAGGGAAGGTAGAGGAAAAGAAAAAGAGAAGTTAAACATTTATATAAACACTATGCTAGGTCTTTGCAGAATTATTTTAATCATGTGACCATCTCCACCAAAGAATAATTATTACCAAAACCATTTTTCTCAACAAAGAAATAAAAGCTTGAGGACTAATAACTTTGCTGATTTTACTCAGCTAATGCACGGTTCAAATATAGATTTTACTCTCTTCAAAACCCTAATGCTTTGGAATTCGCTACCTAAAGGACTAGACCAAAATACACTAGATTTCTTTGGATCTATTGATTAATTATAATTCCACTTTCTACTTGACTCAAAATAAATGCCTGTCCCCTCAACCAGCTGTCATTATATCTGTAATCATCACTGTTAGTCTTAAGCTTTTAGACCAGTACGCCTGATATCGTGTTCCATGGAAAGCATATCTCTCCATAATAATTCAAAGGACTATAACAAAATAACAACCCTGAGAAATCCTAAACCATGGAAATTTGTTCAATTTTCTATAGCTGCAAATGTCCTTTGACCATGAAATCCTTCTGATCACTACACAGTATGAATTTGACATCCAAGAAAATAGGATTCTACATTGGGGGCCGGGGATTTAGCTCAGCGGCAAAGCGCCTGCCTGGCAAGTGGAAGGTCGTGAGTTCGGTTCCTAGTACCGGAGAAAAACCAAAAAAAAAAGGATTCTACACTGGAAAATAATGCTTTAGGGCCACTTGGAAATGTGTGCCTCTTAACCTGATAAAACTTTACCATTGCAGGAGCTAAAACTAACCAAAACTGTGACAGTTGTTTCACTGCACAAGCCCAGTGCTAGCTTCTTTAATAGGAAATAAGCCAAGGCCTTTGGCAAAACACGCAGTATTTTTCAACACACCAAGTGTCTGGGAGAAAGGTTCTGGGCCATACTGAACCTTGATACCCTGAAAAAACCTTTGCTAAAGTTGAAGGTGAAGAAACTGTCTCTGAGAAGAAATCCATCTTCATAAATTGACTTAGGGTTATTCAAGGAAACATTTTATAAAATTTAAAAATCAGCATGATTCTACGTTTATATAATTGAGGTTATCATATGAATCCAGTGGCATGCATGGCTTGCCGAATTCCAGGATGCTCATGCAGTAATCCATCATGGAGGAGTGCCTGTAAGGCTAAGGGCCTTGTTAAAACTCGATAAAGGACACTGGCGATCATGGTAAATTTCCTTATATCTAGAGTAACTTGTTTTAGAAGGCAGAGATAGAGTTTTAATTTCTTGTAATGTGCCACAGAAAGAGAAGAAATCTGTGAGACAAGGAAGAGCCTGAAGGGGACTCTGACCAATACGGCACAAATCCACATTCACTGAATCTGAACCTACGGGTAATAAAGGGGAAACCCACCTCTGTGCACATGGTCTGTCAAAGCAGTTAGAGTAATAGCTTCTTTTCCAAGTGTCCTGCCTTTATATGGGGGAATTGTTTCTACAATTCTGCCTAAGGGGAGAGGACAGTATTGGGAAGCTTCATTCCAGCCATTTATATTCTAAACACTGTTCAGTGTAAATTTCTTGGTAATAAAGCTAACATTTCAATTGCTGAATATAAACTCTTGCATCTATTCCTCAGTTGGCTATGGGGGTGTTAGATATCATTATTATCTCACAAATTCAGCAAAGTACTTTGCTTTCCGTATGATGCTCTTATAGCTTGTAGTAGGACTGAAGAAAGCAGAAAAGTCAAATAAAATATCACTGCTGGTCTCATCCCACCTTTCACATAGTCACTTTATTCTACCCCTCCGCTATTCAATTCCTGTCAAGAAACTGTTTTTTTCCCCGTTCAGCAACTTGTTTTCTTAGCTTGTTTTGGCAATCTTATTCTATGTTCTGGGAAACTGGACAAGTAAAATAAAGTTGCTTAACTAGAATGACATCTTGGTTCTACATACTATTTTTAATAAAATTATTGATTGCAGACTTCCAGGCACCAGGAACAGACTACATTTTTAACAACAAACTCAGAATGTGTTTTTCTGTTCTGTGAGGACAGAGATCATGGCTGGCCTCTGCACTTTATGTCTGATAGCTCTGTTTAATAGGCACTAATATATGTTGAATAAATAAAATAATGGAGTGTTATCAGGCATGTTGGGTCAGTTATTGATGAGAATGTACTACATATTTTTGTCAGTTTTGTCTATTATGTAAATAAAACAAGATGAGGTCATACAGATTCTGTCCAATTTCTTTATTTTCCCTGAGGTGGAATCACCAGAGGGTGAGGCCAGGAATAATGGTATTGCTTATTTCAGGGTCTGGTTCAATCCCAGTGTAGTTAGACTGACGTTGAATCTCAAAAACCACTCTATCTACAAAGAGGTGGGCCTGGAGACCCTGGCTCCTGCTATCTCCCTTTAATTACACCCTTTCCACTCTTTGAGAATTTCTGTGGGGATCATGGGTGGAAGATGATATTATTTCTCTTTAAATGGCAACCAATTTGTGGGTGTCTTATAGTACTGACCCTGTAGGTAAAATTCAAAAGTGGCTGTCATGCTTAACTGTATGTGACAACTTGACTGGCCCAGAAGATGCCTACATATTTGGTTAAACATTATTCTGCCTATTCCTCAATGTGAGTAGGTCTCATCCAACCCATTAAAGGCTTGAATAGAATAAAAGGCTAAGTAAAGCTTCACTCTCTCAGCCCAACTGCCTTCAAGCTGGGATATCAGCCTTTACACTCAGACAGATAGGACCCTTAGCTTTCCCGGGTCTCACGTCTTCAGATGAGGACCAAGTATACACCACTGGCTGTCCTGAGTCTCCAGCTTGTTGATTACGGATCTTGAGACATTTTAGCCTGATTGTTATTTATACCAATTCAGAGAGACAGACTGAAACAGAGAAAAGAAGGAGGAGAGAAGGAGGAGGAGAGGGAGAGGGAAAAGAAGAAGAGGAAAAGAGGAAGAAGAAGATAAAGGAGGAGGAGAGGAAGAAGCAAAAAAGGAGGGAAGGAAAGGGGAGGGGAGAGAGCAAAGAAGCAGAGGAGGTGAGAGGAAAAGGGAAGAGAGGAAAGGGAGGGAAAGGGAGAGGAGAGGAGAGGAGAGGAAGGGGAGGGGGGAAGGGAGGGGAAAGGAGGGGAAGGGAGGGGAGGGGACGAAGCACCTTCCCATTTGTTCTATTTCTCTAGGAAATCCAACTATATAAACCAGAGCCAAAGGATTCTGAATGGCAGAACATGTCACAATAATATTTTTTAATCTCTTTAATCATCACAATGAAAACACTCCTCTCTAGTTAAGTTAAATCTCTCTAGCATCATTGCTAGTTTGTATCTATGCTGCTGAACAAAAGTTATAGTCATTAGTCTAGTAACTTGAAACCTAACATTCATCTCTGAAACAAATGAGGCGTTAACTTTATGCTGGAAAATAAAACCTTTCCTTCAGCTGACTGGTTCAGCCCAGTCTGCTTAGAATATTTCTCCAGAATGCAAATCTTTGTAAGAACTGACTGTCAAACTCCATGCACAAAATGGATGCAGTTATTCATTCTAATAAAAACAATTCCCATACATCTCAAAGTCCCAAATAAACACTGATAACAAGTATGGCAAACTTCTTAGTCCATATTTAAAATACAATTTTTTCAAAACATTTTGATATTATAGAAGTTTGGAGTTCTAAACATGTTAGTGGTCCACATGTAGATCTATGACTTTTGGGAAATGTGAAGAATTGCTAAGATTACACTATGTAACTATTCAACCATGAACAATGAAATCATGTCATTTGCAGGAAAATAAGAGAAACTTGAGACTACTAAGCTAAACAAAATAAAACAAGCACAGAAAGTTAAATACCCCTCATTTTTTCTTATATAAGAATAAACAAAGGAGAGATAATAGCAAATTAGAAGATAAACTTTTGAACATGGGGAATTGATCAGTGAGAAAGGTGTGAAGGGATTGAAAATGAGTAATACATGCATGTGCAAATTCACAAAAAGAGCATTAATATTCTGCATTGCCAGTATGCTCCAGTAAAAAAAGTACAGATCATTAAGACAGCACTTGAGAAGTAACTGCATTTTACTAGGAAAACCTTCATCTTAACTATTTCTATTTATGAAACACCTTAAAGTACATTCCTTTCAGCATCACTACCAAACTACGTTATTTAAAGACATCTTGATCCCTCAGTGTGTACATTACATACTGTTAAATGAGGATATAGATTTTGTATTCCAAATATCACACTTTCTTCTGAAATGGCATTTGAAGAACTCAGCAAGTATCCTCTCCCATGATCCACATCTCTTCTATTATCTCTAAATCTTATATTTTAAAAGGATAAAATTTAAAAAAGGGTTTTCAGCCTAGATACTCAATTATTTGAATTGTATTAATGGGTAAAATTGTGGTGTACCATCTATGGGTGGAAAGAATTCCAATCAGATTACCATTTATCCTCTTACCATAACCCCAATGAACCATCATAAAACATGGAGAATTCTAATTGTCCTAGGTGATCAAGTTAAGATTATAGTTCTCAACAATTACCCAGAGATCTACCCAAGATCTCACCTGAATGTCATGGAGTATGACTTAAGTTTTGAATTCTCTTCATTGTTGGTTGAACAATTCTCTGAGTGACAAAGGCCAGAAAATCTTTCCATCCTGAAAACAAGGGAACTCTGGTCTTCAATTTAAAGCCTGTTGCTTTCTTAAATTAAAAAAAAAAAAATGTGCAAAGTATTGTGTCATCATACAAATTTAAATTATTAGTGTGTTTTCTTAAAAAGAAAAGGTAAACCTTCAAAGTTAAATTTCCTTCTCTAAAAATATCTGCAGTAGCAAAGCCAGGCCTTTCAAATGGATCACACGCATTATCAGCAAAATGGATTATACTCTCTTGCTTCCCAAACTTCTTGTATAGAAAACACGAGCAGAAGCAACAATCAAGGCCTTTGCAGCTGCATCATTAGCAGCTCATGTCATTATCCAACAAGTACAATGTTACCAGACATCTTCCATCTTACCACAGACTGTAAAGGGATTTGCGTTTTAATTTGCACCTGTGTACATTTCAATAAGGCAATTAACTTCAAATTAGACAGTGCCAAGTTTCATACTGAACAAGTAGATCGATAGTCTACTGTGAACAATGTAGTGTCTACTAAGCAGTCACTTTCTCTGGCAGTTCTGCCCCCACGTGATCAATGCTCTAGGGCCATTTTATCAAAGAAGAAAATGCAAAGGATACAGATTAGTTATGGTACTATGGTTAATAGGGGAGATAAATAGCTATAATTTAGTGAACTGGGTAGAAGATACCACTTCAAAGGCCCTGAATTTGAATTCCTCATCTGCACTTTAATGACTCTGTGAAGATCATTCAATTTCCCTAAGATTATTTCATCAACTATCAAAAGTGGGCACAATGGCAAAAGAGTAGACACACCGATCAGTAGCGCAAAACAGAAAGTCCTGAATAAAAAACTTGCACATGTATCAAAAAATAGAAAACATCTCCGACAAAGACAGTTCAATAGATAAAAAAAAATCTTCATCTTCTTAACTGATACCACTGAGTATTTGGACATATACATGTAGAAAAATAAACCGGAACACAGATCACAGCCCATACACAAAAATTACCTCCAAATGGATCATATACCTAGACGTAGAATGCAAAAACCATAACACTTTTAGAAGAAAACATAGAGACATTTAAAGATGGCAGCTTGGGTGTACAGTGCTTGCCTAGCATGCACAAACTCTAGTTTTGATCTCTAGCATTGTGGGAAGAAAAAAAAAATCAAAGAAAATTTTAGTGACCTATAGGTGGCTATAAATTTTTAGATACACCACCAAAGGCACATTCTATGAAAAAATAATTGATGTGACTTTACTAAAATTAAGAACTTCTGCTCTGTGAAATACATTGTTCAGAGAATGATAAATCAAAAATTAGTAGAAACTATTTACAAAATATACCCCTGATAAAAAATATTTTCACTCAAAATATAAAATTTGATATAATAAAATTCATCTTGTATTGATGCTAAATTACTGAGGTACCAATTTCAAAAGTTCCTGACATAAATGGAAATTCAATAATGGTTCACTTAATCTGAAGGCAAACGGGTAAAGGCTATAATGTAGCTATATAACTATGTATAGAGAGCTACATCTAGATACTTAGTCTTTCAAGTGCCTGTATGCCAAGTTATAAGATACTTCATGGTGACAAAGGCTGTGGATATTCTCTTATTGTCTCTCTCATCTACCAGTTATTTCTTTAAAAGGAAGTAGTCAAAAAAGAACTCCCAATTTACAGCATGTCAGATTCTTTGCTCTAACAAGACTAAATTAATAATGATTTGTTCCTTCTGGGAAAGACAGAAATGACAATCAAACATGCTTAGGAAAGAAAGACCTTTAAGAGTACACACAAAAAATAGCACTACTTAGAACTAACCACATTCAAAAAATCATCCCCAAAATTGTTTTTCATAAGGCCTGAATTCTTTCGAAAAATAGGATGAGAGATCAAAAAATATTTTCATGTGTAAAAAAATCATCAAATTGTACAATTTTTAAATGATACAAATTATCTTAGTAATGTATCTTAGCAAATTATCTTAGCAATTTTATCATGTTTTAACCTCAAAGTAGTAAGGTATGGGGAAATTTTATAATGTTTTTTGTAGTAAGATTGGTTCCAAAATGTTCTACTTTGGTGACTCTTATTAACAGAGGCTGGTTGATTGTATTAAGGTGCCCAATCTACCCTGATCTCTCTCTTCTCTGGGCATTCATCTCTCTTCATTTGGAGACAGTACTAGGTACACTGGGCCTGTACTGTTTAATATGTCTAAATTTTGTCTTCCTTGAGGTAGTACAAATTTCAGTGACTATAAGAACACTGTTTCATATTTTGTCAAAACCCTCAGGGAAGGGTCTAGGGGACAGACTTAAAGAGAGTCACAAAAGTGGAATCCATGGACTGTGATAGAGAAATGAAAACAGTATACAAAGTTGGTAGTTTTCTTTCCCTTCAGCAATAGAGTTATTGCTACATTCTAAAAAATAACATCACAAAAATCTAACAGTTATTTAAATGAAAATATTTAGCACAAAGGAAGTTCTTCTACCTGGAAGATAAAAAAAATAGTTAACCACTTAACATAAAGCTTTGGGCACCACAGACAGAGTGCCCAGTGTGGATCCATCGATCTGAATAGAACCTTCATATGGTGGTTAAGTCTAAAGAAGGAGAGGCTATGAGTGATGATTCAGCCTATAGTCGTGGGTGGGGCACAAAGCAGGAAGCACATTATCTTGAGTACTGGTACAAGTATGTGGGAAAACCCCAGAGTTAAAATGGGGAGGCCATTTTGGCAGATACAGAGAAAGATAGAATGAAGCTGATGGAGAGCACGGATGAGTTTGCTGAGAGTATGTTTGTCTCAAGGAATTTAAAGTTTTCTCACTTCCACTTTCATCATGGATAAGTAATCTCTGACCCCACACTGTGCCCCTGTGTTTATTAAATCTAGGCCTTTCCAAACCAAAGATATTAGGGATACCCACCTCTCAATTTAGCAGCTGTGAGAAGAACCCGAACTTGTTAGTAGCCAAGACTAGGAAGAGGAGGGGTTGACCATGGCCTCCTGTGGAACGGGCTGGAGCCAAAGGGTGCTGAATGCTACACCAAGGACATCACTTCCCAACCCCTTGCCCTGAGTCACCTCCACAGATTGAACATCACAGCTTTTATTATGGGTGAAAATAAAATCTCAGATCTAAATGCCCAATAAAAATAGATCAGTTTATTCAAGGCTCTGATTAGTGTTGCCAGTCCTGGTGGGTTTATTCTTCTCTTCTGCTAATAATTCCTCCCAGTCAGGATACTGTCCAGCAGAGGATATGAAGCCTGAACAGTGCCATCTTTCCTACCAGATGACTGTGGGAAGTGAATGTGCTCTAAATATAATCAGCCTATTATCC
Source organism: Chinchilla lanigera (assembly GCF_000276665.1). Classification (NCBI taxonomy): domain Eukaryota; kingdom Metazoa; phylum Chordata; class Mammalia; order Rodentia; family Chinchillidae; genus Chinchilla; species Chinchilla lanigera. The sequence continues at coordinate 1,294,802 of NW_004955431.1, forward strand.
AACCCAAGGGGTGAAGCGTTCCTTTTAATTTGGCTATCATCACACCCTAAGAAGAGCACCTTCCATATGCTAAAGTGCCATAACCTGTAGGCTGCAGTGTGCTTCAGCACTGCAGATTTTTCAATGTAATTGCCTGTAACACTTTATTTATAGTCATGAAAAAGTACTTAAAATCCAATTACATAGTCAGAAATTGCATATCTCTAAACAGATGTAGAAGAATTTCAAAGAAATCTAGTTGTGTATCTATAGAAACACTTTGGAATTACCAAAATGACTCATTTCAACATCCTTATCACTGGCTTGTATTGGGTACACTAGCCTAATACACACTTATATGGCTTAAAGGTTGTGAAGATGTGGTTTTATGCATTTGTTTTTCTTTTTTCTTATGGCCACGATCACTCAGTTAGCAGCAACATGTTTCCATGGATTTCTTTACCCAGAAATGCATTTAATGAGTGAAATTCCTGGCTGGGGACATCCCTTGAGGTGTTTATTGGTGGAGAGAAGTAAAAGCTCTGTGTTCTCACTGTGATAAGAAAGTGTGGCTTCATTTAAAGTTTTTTCTTTTTTCTTTTCATTTTCTATAGTATATGTTTGCAATACATAACAAATACATTCAAGGCGGGAAGTCATTATAGATGCATATTGCATCTTGAACCTTTTTACTTCTCCTCTCCTCCCTCTTTCTCCCCACTTCCCAGATTGCCTTTTCATCTTCACAAAGTTTATCTCCATTTCTTATGATCTTTTATTTTGCTCTAAATTACTTATATTTGAGGGTTCTCATATAAGAGAAAACCTGTGACATTTACCCTTTTGTGCCTGATTTATTTTACTTAGCATTATGGTCTTTAGGTGCATTGGCTTTAAATGACTGCATTACTCATTCACTACGTATTGTAGTTTCTCATAATGTAGTTTCTCATATTGTACATTCAAAGAAACTACAATTAGAAATCCCACTACACCTGGGAAATCCTTGGTCAATCTCTGTTCAAGAGCAGATAGGAATACAATGAATAATGGAAATTCAGCCCTAGTGCTTTGGGTTTTGTTTTGTTTTGCTGTATAGGAGACTGAACCCAGGACCTTCCAACTGAGCTATCTCTTAGCCCTTTCTTATTTTATTTTTTTATTAGTATGTGTTTGTAGTACATAATTATTCCTTGTGGGGAATTGATTCTGAGACAAGGTCTCACAAAGTTGCCTGAGGTTGGCTTAAACTTGTAGTCTTCCTGCAATGGCCTTCTAGGAAGCTGGGATTATAGGCCTGGCCATCCAAAGTGTTTTTAATACTCTTCACTATTCCCCTATGAATCATCCAAAACACAGACAGCCCAAACACTCACCAATATACCTAGCTAACAAGTGTTTTTCTTTAGGAAATGGAGCTGTTGTTACATTCTAAAAACTCACAATTCACACAAATCAATTTTTTAAACAATATTCTACACAAAGGAAAGCTCTTGCTCTACTTTTCAGTTAAAAATAATTTCACACAGAACTCCTGAGCTTAACAAAAAGACAATTTCTTTGAAAATTCATATTAATAACTTTAATATTGTATAATGTAATTTTCAGTCCTTAATATATCTGGCAAAATTGAAAATCTTCTCAGTAATAAAAAATAAATGTATTATTTATATTTATGTGGAAGAAAAGTTGCATTTGTTCTGAAAACTATGAATTTATCTGTTAACATTCCCTTTTTATTTCATGATGGAAATAATAACAAGTATTTTGTAAAACTGTCGACACTTTGCACCTTATTTGGAAGATGTTCTGTGTTAATATGCCTGTTTTCATCATTCACATAATTTTTGGTGGCTTCAACAGAAATTTAGACACTTTGATCACCATAGATATGCTGGAATCTTTGATTCTCAAGAGACTCTGGATTCTTACCTCCGCATTCCTTCCCAGCTCCAACACCTTTTTAAATTGGGTAATTTTCCCCCTTAATTTGGTATCCTCTTCCTCTCCTTTTGGTCTCTCTCTCCTTCCCAAAACAAGTCATTTCTGTATGAGTATGATGGTCAGTTGTTGTGTTTTATTTTCAGGTACCAGGAAATGAGGGTAGGGGTTGCTTTGAGGAAGTGAGTTCTTTATAATCCTGTCAAATCACTCCACTGTTTTACCTTGTTATCCTCAAATAATACTTAGTTTACATGGGAAAGAAAGGATGGACCCTTAAATTTATGGACCAAATAAATCTATACAGGTTCTATAGCTCTTATCACCTTGTTCCTCATCCACATTCAGCAGGGGAACATATTCCCTTCGGGTTTGGTGATTAGGAACCAGCAATTTGTGACTTGTTAATTCACATCTTTATTGTCTACCTTTTCTGCTACTTCCTTTCTGTTCTTCAAAGTATGACTTCTATTCATACTTTTCTGTAGTTCATTCTTTCCTTTTGATTTTTCTGACTGTGTTGGACTGACGTGACATTTCAAAAGAGATGAGTATACATATTACTCTTATGGAACAATTTTATCATCACATAATATAAAATGTAATTTTAAAACCATGTGATTCATTCACCATCTAGGAGTTTCCAATAATTTTAGATTTGAACTGTCATATCCCTGGCCAGAGACAATCAGAGAACAATGAGTGGCCAAGCCAAGTAAGACACCAAGTGCTATGCAGAGGGAGGACTGCTCTGCTTTCATTAGCAAACATAGTTGGAAACAAATTGTTCCTCTGCCCTTTAAGCAGCCCTTTACTGAACATTTCCTATGTGTCTATTGTTTTCTGGTCACGCTTTTGCTTTTTTCCCTTCTGGTACTGGGAATCAAACTCATGACCTTGCACTTACCAGGCAGGCGCTGTGCCGCTGAGCTAAATCCCCAGGCCCTGGTCACACTTAATTGCAAGGGTGGAGAAAGCATCTGTGATATAAAGTTGAATTGTAGACCACTCTCGTGATTAGGGAAACCACTGCATGGCAGAGGAAGGCAGTGTGAGCCATGGTATTATAATACCAGAATGCTGGGTTGCTGAAGGGAGAAACCAGTTAACTTCTTCTAGAGGCTTCTCAATGACTTCATAGAAGAGGTGGAATTTAACATGAACAGTGAAGAATTAGGACAGTTGACTCAAGAAAGAAATGAAGAAAAATATTCCAGGCAGAGAGAGCAGCCTGGGTCCAAGGCTGAGTGAATGGAAAGGTAGTGTGCTGTCTGGGAACCATTAACCATGTGGCTGATGTGTTTGACAGATGGAAGATTTCCAGGGCACAAGTCTAGAAAGCAAGGCTGGAACAAAATGTTGGAGTAGAGTACTACAATTAGGAGTTTGAATTTGAGCCTTTAGGTTACAGAATTTTAATATAAAGAAACAGAATTGTATAATTTTTATGATATAAAGTCAGGGTATGAGAAATATGAAAGACAGATGAACCCTAAGGCACGGAGATAAAAGTTAGAATCCTAACAGTATAGGCTAGACAGAAGAGTCACAAGCCTTAACTAAGGGCAGTGGCAATAGAAATGAAGAAGAGGAGAAAGACAAAGGTGCACATTCAAGAGAAAAATAAATTCTGAAATGTCCATGCTCTCTATTTTGTCTATGGGACTTTCTCTAAGTAAGACACTGAAGTCAGTAGGACTAGAAATAGGAGTAGTCCCACAAGTTCAAAATCTCAGCCTCCTCCTGCATGTATCAGTGGTATGAATCCAGCCCTTGTATTCGGAGCCCAGAGAAGGGATGGTGGCCCTAGAAAGCAGAAAGAGACCATGTGCACAAAAAGAGAACTTCTGTATGTAAATCAGTGCGAACAAATACAGCAACAGCCCACCAAACAATATAATGGACTTGGTCTCCCTAGAAGAATTTAGAAGACATTTCTTGGAAGTCGTAGGCCAGATTCCATGAAGATGAGGCACATTTGTGCGGAATGTACCCAGAGCATTCTCAGCTCCAAATGTAAACAACAGTGCACTGGCCCACACTGCACCACCTGGAGCCCAGGAAATCTCCACACCTATCAATTTCTCTGAATGTGTGTGTGGCGCCAAGAGCAGCTCACCCAATAAGACCAGAGGAAGAAGTAGCAAGGTAATGGACCACAGGGAGTGGGCAAAATCACTGGAATCTGCTCAGAGGGGCAGGACCAGAGTTACCCTGGAAAATGATGAGGAAACTCAGTGCAGGAGCCAGGTAGAAGAAATGCTTTCTGACAGCAAGTGCAGAAACTCAGCTTCTGTTTTCCCCTCTCCCCTTTCCAACTTGAATACATTTTCTAATTGTTCTTCCCAAGTGAGAATGGAGGGTGAAGGACACTTTCTGGTCTTCTTTTCAATGTCCTCACTTATGCCCTTACATCTCCAATATTTCTAAATTTATAAGTCACTTCTCTTCATTATGGTCATTTGGATACTAGCCTGGTGCTGGACTGGAGGAGCTAGAAATGGTAGCCCTCTATCCCAAGAAAGCCTCCTAGAGGGCACACACAGCCTCCTTCAGAGAGAAAGAGAGACAGATTTCCTTAGAAGTTGGCAAGTGGGTTTGGGCCATCTTCCCTAAAACAGCTCACCAGGGTTGCTGACCGGCTCTTCTCAAAGTGATCCTCAGAGTGAAAGTATGTTGGCATCAGAATCCTGAGGGGAGAGAGTCTTGGAACTGTAACATTAGAAAAATGGGCAGCCATTCTCACATTATTTTCCTAAAATTAGAATGCTGCCTGTCTTCTGTAACATATCAAGACCAGAACACTGTGTGCACATCCTGCTGGCAACTCTTGGATTCAGAAGTGGAGATTTCACTGGTACTGGTATCTATGATCTCGGAAATGCAATTTTTACCCGTTGTTCTCTTCCCACTCTGCACTTGGTCACTGTCTAGGATATGCTCAGGAACTTCTGCCCTGACATAGTAAGCAAATGATAGCTTAACTGCTCATATTTGCAGCTGCCTGCAATGTGCTTGGCTGCTGTACTGAGGAAGTGAGTCCAGCTTAATCAGCTGGCAAAGATCAAGGTCCACTGTTCAATACCACTATCTATAATGCCTCAGCTTCTTTTTAGGAACATGATACTCAGAATCACAATCCACAAACATCTCACCTAGTAATTCAAACTACCACATCTTGCAGTATCATTGTAGTAGGCAATTAATTTCTCAGTGGCCTGAATCTAAAGCTATCTCTAGATTTGGAAGGCTCCCACCATCCACAAAGATGGTCACTGCTGTAAGCTGTAATTGCAGGAGAGTTACACGTATGACCCTACCTGGGCTTTCACTCTTTACACTATTGTTGCTTTACCCCAACATCCATAGATACACAGAAGTAATGTAGCCTCAGAAGGGAAAGAGAGAATTAGGTGGCTGACAGTTTTGTAGTAGCCTAAAAACATTGCAGGATAAGAGGCTGTTGTCAAGCCTACAACTCCAGTTCCTCAGTGGCCTCTTTTATTTGTCATTGTAATTTACACACTACTAAAGAGTTTCCTGAGGAAAGGGAAGTTATGCAACAGAAAATAAGATTTCTATGAATTATTAAATCCTTAGTGGTCACTTTGCTTTTCATCATTTCACCTTTAAATAGAGGCTGTAACATTTACCAACCACTGTGTGACTCGCACGCATAAGGATACTGCCTGGCTATTTACAGTATCGAATTTCCTCAAGAAAGGGAAGTGAAATCCCCTCTCACATTAAAATGCTCAGAAGCAATTAGCTGTGCTGTATATAGTATAATCTAAGTATGTTCGTAAAGGAAAATAAGAATTATGTTCAAACTGAATCAAATTGTATCCTAAGTAGGTCTATGTTCACATAAACAAAAATATTTTGGTGGATGAATTGCTTGATTTCTAGAACTTTTTAATTTCACAGACTATGTTTGCATAAAAATGCATAGAGGGTGTTGAAAATACTTTATTCTCAAAATTCATAATGGCCTACTGAGGAAAAGCCATGATTCAGATTAGTCTTAATTTCTTTTTAGGCTAATCATGTGACAAGAAATCAGTTAATACCAATAGCCTCTTTTCACTCTCCTAGTACATACCAGAAGTCTTTAAATTCTATGTCATTTTTACAAGGATACATTTTCATTTGTAATATCAAAATCTGTGGAGGAAAGAGACTCTTTTTAAACCCATCTTAGCTATAGATTTTACCCATTGCACATATTCCTCATATTGTTTGAGAGACAGGGAAGACCAAATACTGCCTGACAAAATTCTGCATATGCTTTAAGACTACACAAGTCTTACCTGAATCTGTAGGAGTATTTAAGCTAATCTGCTTGGTTTTATATCTAAGCATGCAGGGTTTCTTTTCCAACACAACTTCATGTTTAAGTGCAAGCTCTATGTCTATATTTACTAAATTATAGTACTTAGTCCAGAACCTTATATCTAGTCAGGTCTCAGGGAATGAATAAATTATTACTTTATTTACTTAATAATTATTAATTAATTAATTATTAACTTTGATAATTATTAATGTAATAGTTAACTTAATTAATTATTTAATTATTAACTGTCTAATTATTACTAAATAAATAATTACACTCCACATTTCAGGAAACCATGAATGCATGGTATTAACTTATATAACCTCAAAGTATCCTATTTTTCAACTTTTTTACTCTTCCACTGTGGTGGATCAAGTAAAGGTCAACTTGTAACACCCAGCTGAACTGAATCAACGTAGTGCTGGGTATGGAAGGCCCACCTAAGGATTGCTGCAACAACATAAAAAGGGAACTGGAGGGGAAGGTGGTGTGCTGTTGACCCTCCTGAAGATGCTTGTCACGTTGGCTTTCCTGATATGAACTCAGCTATTCTCATTATCAGAGGAGCTTGGGTGCTTGCTTTGCTGAGAATGGCTATGTTTTTCTTCAGCAGAGCTCTGGTCCTTATTTTGAGTGTCACTTCCTGGCTCTAGTTCAGATCCCTCAGCCTGCTGGCCCAAATCCTTCATCCCACTGGCACAGACTTTCTGGCTTCCATCACTGACCTTTGAGATTTCCCAGTGCAGATCCTAGATACAGACATGCACGAGATGCTGCTGTAGGGTCTGGGCCTCCAGCTGGACTGGTGGAAGAGGTTGCCATGGCTCTAGGTTTTCAGCTGAACTCATGCAGGACATTGCTGGAGTCCAGACCATCGGCTGAATTCTTTGGGTTTGCAGAGCGTGGACAGATCTCCTGCACTCTTCTACACTTGATTCTTGGGGGAAATATTATAAAATAATCCTATAAATTATGTGCCTTGTATTAAACCTTGTCCCTTGTAAACCTTGACTACAACACTCACAAAATGTATGCTATTGAGAGTCATCTGAAGAAGTTATTCTGGCAGCTGTGAGACATTACTCTGCATTAAAATGGAAGCAAAATTTGGTAGGAGACCATGCAGAGCTATGGAGGCCATGCAGGTAAGAAACAGCTGGACTCTGATGCCAGTAGCTGGGGGAACATAAAGAAAAGGGGGTAGGTTTAAGATGTACTTTGAAGAAAAAAATAGATAAGATTTGGTGGTGAAATGAATATGTGGGGTGAGGGAGAGGGAAGAACCAAGATTGATCCTTAGATTTCAAACTAGCAACTGGCTGAACAGAGATGCTGTTCCTTGAAAGGGAAAAGGCTGGAAACAGATTAACATACCAGTTCTATTCCCATAGTAGCTTTTAATAAACATTTCTTTTGCATATATTTGAATAAGATTCGCCTTCACAATAAAGAGGATCTCCACAAGGTGTGTGATTAAATGACATGTTTTCATAGGTTGCTGTATTTCAAATCCCAAAAGGTGATATCTGAGAGTTGGGGAGTCCCAGAAAGGAAGGTACTTCGGTCCTGGGTGAAAAGCATACAGAAGAAGAGGGCCGGGTGCCATGGAACAGGGAAAGTCCAGGGGAATGCTTCCTAAGTGTTCTCTTTTCTCTGCTAACATTACCTGGCAGGGCCATGCTGTAATACTATGAGGTTCATGAGCCAGTCTCAGGTGACAGGGAGCCATCAGCTCTGGCCAAGCTGTGGCCTAAAGAAGATATCAGAAGGTACACAGATGTGAGTGGGCAGATCTGTCCTTGGTGTTCCTTCATCTTCCTACTCTTCTTACTACAGAAAAGATAAAACAACCCAAGAAGGATGGATAATAGCAAACCTGGAAGTTAGAAGGCAACAAAGCCATAATTACCCTAAAGGAGAATGATTTGAAATGCAGAATTATATCCCATGAAATCTTTCAGTCAAGTGTGAAAGGAAATAAGGTATTTTCAGTCAAGCAAAATCTCACAAATCTTTCTTCTATAGATTCCTTGTCAAGGCACATCTGGAAGACGTGCTCCACAAAATAAGGGAATAAGTCAGGAAATGCAAGGGAAACAGAAAAGAGTACTTCACAGGAGAAAAGAGATAAGAGAATCCTTAGGCATTTAGTTTTTTAAAAGTGCATAAAATTTAGTCAATCTCAAATTAAATGTAAAACCAATTTAAAACTGACAGATTATTTGGTATGTTTGATTGTGTTGATGTGGAGGACTGCTATGTCTCCAGGCCCAAATGTGATTGTGCTTACTAGCAAGCAGCACAGGTTGTATAGAGGTGACTTCCCTAAACTGGCTTTCAGTTTAATTAGTGAGTTTGGATGAGGCTGTGTACATGTCTTTGTGATAGCAAGCCCATGGCATCTGGCTAGCATTGCTCTTCACCTATGGCTACACTTGAGCCCAGAGAGGTGAGCCGTGAGACTGGGGTTAACATATGAGGTAACATTTCTGCTAACGCCTACATGACTCCAGAGAAAATTCCTCCCCAGAACTGGCTACAAAGCAGGTTACTCGTTAACCGCAACCTGAATCTGGCTGTTTCATCCCTTTCCCAAGAATGCTTTGTTCCCTCTTTCACAAGCCTTGCCTGCCTGGCCACTTGTCCAGCACATCCAGCCACAGTCCTCTCACCGTTTTCCTCAACACAAACATGATCATTAAATACCAAGGTTCTGGCTTCTTCTTCATGGTCTTTAGTTCTCTGTGGATAACTGATCATCCCAGTTCCCTGCTGTGCCGCCATTTTGGCTTTTGCTCTTTCTCTTCACCACTCACCTTAACACCTTGCAGAACACTGAGGACTCACGCAGAAATTGGTAATAGAATGGAAAGAGTCTTACATTTCTGGTAAATAGCAAGCAAGAAAGATAAGGCAATTATGAAACAATAAAAATATGATAAAGGATACGTAACAGTCTGTGCACTTCTGTTGTGAATAATGCAACTATATTTTGGGATGGAAGAATGAAACAAAGTGAGGAGTAAGGAGTGTGCTATGGTTTGTGTCTGGATGCCTCCCCCAAGCCTCATGCAGTCATGCAGGACAGGCTTTTCAGAGGGGGCTGAATCTAGAATATGTGATTGATTCATAGTACAAGGCTGAGTTGAAGGGTGCTGGGATTAAGGGTGAATGATTGCTGGATCAGTCCACTGATTGGACGGGCACTGCCCTAATCCCAGTAGACTGGATACAATATAAGGGACAGAAGGAGGCTCTCTCTGCTATTGCTGGTTTTGCTGTCTTCCATCACCCCAGCTGCCATGAACTGTTGCCCCTCTGTGATGTGCCACTCTGCCTTGGAGCCAGCTGATTATGGATTGAGACCTCTACAAACTATGAGCTAAATAACCTTTCTTGAGTGTGTTTAATAATAACTAACCCTCATCATCCATAGTTGGCACTCAATAGGCAATACCTAAAATTCATCACATATAAAAATTATAATACATATAAATTATACATTAAAATGTATGTGTATATGTACCTATAATATGTATAAGTTGTATAATAACACATACATATACAAAACATAATTTTAAAGTTTAGCAATATAAAAAAGTTAACAAACAAAAGAAATCCCCCAAATTTTTATTTTTATTGGTTCTGGGAATGAAAAAATGGAATGATTAAATGTGGGTTAGAGGTCTTTTTAATTAGCATATTGTCTTATAGTATAGTTTGATCTTTCAACTGTGTGAACTTGGAAAGCAAAACATTTAATCATAGGTCATACCCTCCCGTTCAGTAACTGAAAGATCAAAGAACCAAAAATAAGCAGCTATTAACAGTAACTATACCACTGCAAAAGCAAAAGACATGCTTCTGCTGCTGCCCAATGAAACTGAACACTTGAGAGATAAAATCATGAGAGAAAAAAGAACTTTGTTGGAACAGCTGGGAAGTTAGAGGATGAGGACTTTTGTCCTAGAAAAGCCATCTTGCCTAGGGTTAAGGACACAAGACTTACATAGAGATTTTAAGGGGGGCATAGTAGCCATCTATCCAGCTAGATAAAAACTTCAGGAGACCTACTCTTCTGATGCACAGGCTGCTGTTAGCTGTAAGACATCAGAGATTCTGGATTCTGTAAATCAAAGAAAAGTTACTAATTAGTCAATCTTAGGACTCATCTCTTTTTAGTTCTTTTTTCCACAGATAGCTAATCTTGGCAGTAATCATTAGGATACAATAAAGCATCTTTCATCAGAGACTAGGGGAAGACAACAAAAGATAACTGTTTCTCAGGGGAAGAAAATGGAAAGCAATTTTTGCTGGACAAGATAGTAAAATGCAGCCTTCACAGAACCATTTTGATTGGAACAAAATATCTCATATATGCAACTTAAAGGAGGAAAGACATGTTATTTCTCATAGTTGTACAGGTTTCGGTATACAGTCAGCTCACTCCAAAGCAGAAACATCGCATTGGAGGGGAAATCTGTTTAACCCATGGCAGCCAGGAAGCAGAGAAAGGAGGAAGAAAGCCAGAGTGAGATTTAATCCGTACAAAGGCACTAACCAGCTCTCACTCCTGACAGTACATTAAGCTATCAACTCACCAACAGATTAGTCCACTACTGAGTGCAACATCCTTATCATCCAACGACTTTGGAAGCCCTTCCTCTGAGTGTGTGAGCGTTCTGAGGTACATTTTCAGTCAAACCACACGAAACAGCTAGGAGCTTCAGCCAAAGACATTATTTGCAAAAAAAGCTAGTGAAAGGCTAGTAATACACTGCTCAGCTGAATAACATCCAATTAATCATTTTTAAACTCAACTAAAAGCAAGTGAAGCTAGATTTGTTTAGGTTTTTCTTTGGTAACAGCATGGATCATAAAATATAAGCTCATAATGGTTCACTTTGCATTGTGTGTGTGTGCCTGTGTGCGTGTATGTGTGTATAGATACACATTTTTTCACACTCCTATTGGAACTATTACAAAAAACCATGTAAAAACCACAAAGAACACATTAACTCAATAACTGTCTAAAGAAGCAGTGTCATACAGAGTACGTTTTTGAGGATTTTATAATGCAATAAAAAATAGAAATCATTTCTTAAAAAGGTAACAAAGCTAAACATATCTGAAAACTATGGAACATACTACCAAATAAAGCAAACTACTTGATCACTGCTTGATTAGAAAACAGTTCAAAACACTGAACATACAGCTAAAGTAATACTTAGAAATATGTTATACTTTGAAATATATTATAAAAAGCCAAGAAAAATAGAAAGCATAAGCTAAGTTTTCAACTGAAAAGGAGGAGTACAGTTCCCTCCTTACCCCCACAGCAAGGAAAAGAGAAAGAATGAAAGCAGAAATCAATGAATAAGTTAATCACTTAGAGATAGTTAACCAAACACTTGTACATTTTAAAAGATGAAGAAATTAGAATCGCTGTTACCTTTCATTACCCCCAATATCTTTATACCTAAAGAGTCACACAGGTAAATTTCACCTGACTTTCAAGAAGTATACATTCCTTTTTTATGGGTATAAAAAATTAGAAAAAAAGGAATAGTGAATCTGTTCAATCCATTGTGGGATAATGAATAACTATTTGTTACAGTGACAAAAAACTATACACTCATTTCACTCATGATTTTGTAGATAAAATCCTAAATAAAATGCTTACTGATCTATTTCAACAATATGTTAAAAATGCCTCATGGTCAAGTAGTTTTTTTACCAAGGTTTGAGAAGATAAATTTCCATCAAAGACTTTATTATAATCCATGATGGAAGTAGGAGAAAATGGAAGGAGAAATGGAAATAGGAGGAAAAATTTTATAACAATAAATGGAGAAACAAATATTTTACTTATATATGTAGATGTCTATATATCTCTTTATGAAAAGAAAACTACCTGAAAAGGGAAATGTAAGGAATATTCCTTAATAAAATAAACCATGAAGTGGTAGATTGAGAGAAGATATTTGTAGCATTTAAAAGTGATCAGGCATTATTTTCTAAATTATACAAGAAGTGAAATAGAAAAAATAGGACGAGGGCATGAATATAGCAAATTTGAATGACTGAAGTTATAGATAGATAGATGATGGATAGACAGACATAGACAGATAGATATGCTCAATTTGCCTACTATTAGAGAAGTGAAAAATAAAGACACAATATATGATTTCTTTTCTTCCAACAAATTGGCAAAAGTCAGGAAGTCAGATAATAACATGCTAATAAGAGTAAAAGGAATGGGAAAATCCCAAGCATCACTGATAAGAATAGACACAGAGCACAACAGCAGTCCTTGCAAAATAAGTATTCTACACCCAGAGGTTCATTCGGCTCACTATGTACAATCCAAGAAGCTCTCCCATGGCCCTCCAGGGGATAAGGACATTCATTATAGCCTTGTTAACAATATAGGAAGATGGAAGTAACCTAGAAGTGTAGGGAATGTTCAAAACAAATAAATGGGTGGGGGTTGTAGAATAAATACCACATAAATTCAGAAGCAAGGGCCTATAAGGAAAATGGACAGATCATACAAAAGACTATACAACAATTTTATGGACAAATGAACTTTGTAGCTCAATATCATTAGTATGAATTTAATAAACCTTACAATTAATATTTGTATTTTTTTTACTATGTACTAGTCAGCATTCTCAGTACTTTACATGTATTGTAATCCACTGAACTACCCATTTCAGTGGGTACTGTTATTATCCTCATGTCCAAATGAGGACCGTGAGACACACATAAATTAACTAACAAGCCCAGGGATACAAGCCTAGTATGCGGTGAAGCTATGGACTCAGGCTAGGCAGATGGTTCAAGGTCCTCATCCTAAGCTACTACACTTACCCATTGCTAAAAAACAACTCTATTTATTCTATGTGGACATAAATCTAGGCAAAAATGTTTATTAAATGCAAGGAACAGGTGCACATAGAGCAGAAAGGAGAAGCTGCTAATGCAAGACAAGGCAGGGCTGTGTGAAGGGAGTAATAGTATTGAAGACCAGGGATTAAGGAGAAAAATAGTAAAATAAGGTCCTACAGGATGAGTGATGACACTTCTGATTACCTGTATGTTAAAATCAGCCAAAAATGATTAACTCTTCACATAATAACAAAGGCAAAGATGCTTCAAAGAGAAAGAAAAGTATAAAATACTAATGAAAAACAGGACATACTGAAAATTGACTTATAGCTTCCCACTAACTTAAAAACAACTGATTTTTCTTCCTGCAGTGGGGAAAATTACTTTTTCTTTGCTTGAGCTCCAGAGGAAATAGTTATCTTTCTTGATACAAGAAAAAGACAAGATATGTACTAACTAATGACTCACTCAGCCCATCAGAAGATGAAGCATGCATCTGAGAGCCCTTCTTTGCTGTTAGATGGGAAAGCTTTCAAGGGCTAGACATTCTGAAGCATGTTTTATGCTACATCATTGCAGAGGCACTCAGCTGACACATTCATTCCAACGCCAAGGAACGCCATTCCTATAAAAGGCAATGTAATGCTCGATCTTCTCCTGTGTAGTCCATGCCTTTTTATGTGTTAATACTTTCTTCTTAGAGTCTCACTAAACTTTGCATTCCTTTGGGATAAAAACTGTACCAGTGTTATTTTGCATTTTCTATACTTCCTCACTTGGGGATAGGTACCAAATAGGCTACTACTACATACTTTTAATTAAACAAAGAAATTTAGTATTTATGTGAAGTCTAAACTACATATTTCAGAACACCACTACAAACTTGCCACCAAATCTTAACACCAAATAAAAACTGTAAGAGAAAATGCTGTTGAAAGTAGCAGATGAAAATCAGGGTAGAAGAAACAGTGAATAGAAAATATAAAATACTCACATTTAACCCAGGTGTGGTACTCCATGTCTGTAATCCCAGTATTCGAGAGGACCACCAAGTTCAAGCCCAGCCCAGACTACGTAGCAACAACCTTTCTCAAAAAAATGTTTTAAAAACTCAGTGTAAGAGAAAATGGAAGCAAGGCTGTAGACAAAATCATAAGGCACACTGGATTCATGTTATTCTAAGACAGTAGACGGACAAACCTCACTGCAAAGCACTGTGTTCCAGAAGAAAGGGGGTTGGAGAAGAGAGGCCATTGCTGGGTATGTCTATTCCACTTAAAATAACAAAAGTGGTGTGTGTAGACATACATACACATCCGTGCACACACATACTCCTTTTCATATGCTGCAATTGCCATGTATCACTTGAGAAGACAGGAACTGCCCTATAGATTAATGTGAGCAGCAAACCCCAGATTTTGAATATGTAGTACTGTTTATATTAGATCATAAAACATCAGACTTTAGAATTGTGGTTCTGAATTTTGACTTTTGATTCATGGAATTAAAGATAACACTGCTATTTTCCGCCCCTTCAACTAACCAGATTATTTGGTATGGCAGCTTAAACCTCTCGGGGAGAGGCCCTCGGGGCATCCAGAGAGATGGGAGCCATGGTGCAACACTTTGCTTGATTTCACCATTCTTCCACTTACATGACAACGGTAACTGCAAAATTCTTATTGAATGAATTGAGCAGCTGTCTGGATTGATTGTAGCTCCAGTGAATATGTGCCTCTGACCTCTGCTGAATTGCTATTTTATTGCTGTTTGCAGCAGTGCTCCCCAGTAAATCACAACTTCTGTCCCTATGGCAACCACGTATACCTGAGATGTTCCTGCCTCTTATTCTGCAAGTAGAAAAACACAATTATCAGAGAAAATAATAAATCTGGCTAGTGACCTTTTCTCCATTATTATAACTGTATCTCACTCTGAGTCGTGCGTTTTCAATTAGGGATCCCCGAGCTGAACTCAGCAGTTGCATGCACAAGCATGCGATTTCTTCAGCAGGTGCAAATGAAAGACAAATGTGTAAATTGTATGTGTGATTATCTCCTTCTGGATATGAGCTAAAGAACGAATATAGTGTATTCATCTAGCCGGAGAATGTCTAGATGTAATTGTGGGCTATTCTGAGATAAAATTCTCCCCTTTACCCTGTTCATCGTTATGTTTCCTCTGTTTTTTCAGTTTCCTTTCATGAGATCGGTACTTCTCAGAGTGTGACTCTTGGGCAGAATCACCCAGGGACTTACATTTGAAATGCTTATTGCCTAAACTCCATCAGCACATTCTAGATTAGAATCTGGGGTGGGTGGCAATGATGAACACTATGAACAGGTTTCCATTTGATTCTTATAAGTTCTTAGAAAATTTGAAGTAAAATGCCTTTAAAAGTAAGGACACTCACCCTTGTATTTAAAACATCTTGCACGGTGTTGGACAAGTTTAAAAGGGGTTACAGCCTGATCACACAGTACCGAGTGGCATCAGATCAACACTGAGATCTTCTGAGAGTCCATGATTCAGGTTGCCCTCTGTCCTCTCCAAGAGCCCACAGACCACACTCACGGTGTATTTCTATGACAGTAAAAATGAGATTCCACCTCTAAACATAACCATGAGTTCAGAAGTAATGAATCAGTGACCCAAGACTTTATGTTGACACAAGCATAAAGTGACACAAGCCTTACTGGTAGACTTCAAAAGGAAAGGTCCCTTTCACTTTGACCTTCAAAGATTTCAGAGGATAATTATAAAGACTGTGGGAGGGTGCTAACAAACTATGCAAATAAGGATAAACCTGTTTGCAAAAATACTATTTCTGATTCTTTTTTTTTGCATGTACATATTCACAGTTTTTATTTATAAAAAAAATTCACAGTACTTGTGGAAAGCCAGCAGAAGATATCAAACACACTAATATGTTCCCAGCTTTGTTCTGTGCAGAGGATTACCCCATGGACACTGTTGGGGCGCTCATGCAGTGGCTGAATCTAGCCCCAATCAGGTTGACTTTTCTCCCCTCTCAGATAAAGCATTTCCACGAGCTACTGATTGGTTTGCAAGTCACTGGAATACTGAAAGTATTACATCACCTGGATCTGTACCTTGGCTATATGATTATGTTTTTCCCTATTCTCTATATTTTTTTGAACACTGCAAAACTTAGTCTCTAATTAAGTGGGACCCCTCCCGCTCCCTTCACAGACAGTGTGCCAGCACTCTGCACAAAAGGCATAAGTGTCTAAACAATGAGGCCTGGGCAAGCACTCACTGGTTTACGTCCTTAAAGAGACAAATTCGTAGTCCCAAATGTTGGGTTTAGATATGAAAAGCCTGTATGCTCACTATTAAGATAATCTTTGCTTTTTTTTATGTGTCTTACAAGGATACAAGATGATTCCCTTTTATCATTTCAATGTATGATACACTCATAGAATTCTAAAAGGATAAAATAAAAGTAAAGAGATTTTAAAAAGTGAATTATTTTTAGAGTTTCCATTGATTAAAGATGAGAAAAAATTTGCTTTGTGTGTTAATATATGGGGAGGAGAAGAAAAGTGAAATGCTGTTTCATAACTTTAACCATTTCTGGAAATCTAGGATGTGAAGCCAGAGGGCAGACCACTCCAGGACTCTCTTTTGTATAACTGATTATTGGGGGAAGGGTGGGAGAGAACACTAAAGACTTAGCAGTAGATACTTGGATGCTAGGATTAAGGTTTCTTGGAAAAGAAAAATAAAGACCTGCCAAGATCCCTCGGCAACTGAAGAGAACATCAGAGAGCTGGGAGGAAAATAGCAAGCAATGTGACACAAGATATTAGGGATAGGACAAGATTTCTGGCAAAACAAAGTCTATAGGAGCGGAGTAGTTGGCTTTTCTTGGAATTACAGTAGGCAGCCAGTACCCTAGGGTGCCTACTACCTTTGTTACACACGGAAATGTATTTCTCTGCTTTTCTGGACCCTAAATTCCACAAGGAAAGGAAGACTGGATATGCTGCAGCTGAGAGTGGCCGGGCATGGGGAAAGCAGGAGTACAAACAGGGCCTACATGAGGGTTTTATTGTCAAGCAGTGCAGCTCAGGTGGCTGAAGTCAGGGCTGCAAGCACTCGGTGCGGCAGGGCAGGTGGAGGAGCCGAGCTGTTGCCACCCAAAAATAAACTCCTTGTCAGCACAGCTCGGAGGCTCTGTGAACCAACAATATTCAGAAAACTCTATCTGGACTCAAAAAGCACCAACTCCCCAGTACTTCGCACTTAATGATTTTGTACATTTTAATTTATCTGGCCACTTACTCTACCATACAGATACAGCTCAGGAGAAATGTATGTGCACGCTGAAATTACACCCCCCACCCCCCCACACACACTTATAAACTACAAGTATGAAGCTGTACAGTATATGAGTCGTTCAATCAAATAAAAGAAATACTAAGGAAATACAAAAATTGCATTTCTCTTAACAGTTCTATTTTCAGAACTATTCATTTAAACAATGCCTTTAGCTTTGGATATTGTCTTCAATAAATGTGACACAATTAGATGATCCAAGCTCAGTTGTGCCATGTTTGTCTGAGCAGACTACTGTTCTGTGCTTTGTGTTTAACATCCTTTGTAACGATCTCTAATTTTCTGTGAGTCTGTTGTCCTGGCTCTGTACTGGCAGGATGACTCAGGAAAGTGTACAGAGAATCTCAGTCTTTCCTGAGGTACAGATTTTAATGGCTGTTATTTTTTAGTAGACTTTGAAATACTCTTGCTAAATACATTGTTTCATGTTCTCTTATATTGAAACATTAGTTATCATAATCTGTTTCCAGGCAATACCTCTTAACTCACACACAATATTTCTTTTAACAGTGTTACTATAAAACATAAATTATTACTTAAAGATAATGGATCCTTTTTCCTGTAATTGTTAATATTTTAACAACATTTTAGGTATAAGCAAATAGGTCTTCCTGTGTTTTAATTCTAGAAAATATCTCCCTGAGTATTAATTCTTAAGAAATGTTATTAAAATAACAGAAAGAATTTTGTACTTACCATGTGTAGACTTGAAGATTTTTCTCCAATTTTCTCAATTTATTTATTAAGGTATGAAACATCACTGAGACCAATAGTTTTCCCTAGTAAGGCTTTTATGTACAAGTAATCCACAGATCTAACTTTGAAGCTTCTGCCCCAAAAGAGGCTACATTTCCTAACCTCCCTTGCATTTAAGAGGCCAAGCAGGTCAAGTATTGAAGAAAAGAAATACAATCCATTTTCATGAACAACCAATATAAACTTTCTATGTAATCCTCAGTTTTGTCTTTTCCCTCAACTTTCAGCTGGATTTCCATGACCAAGGTGATTTTGAAAGTCTCATGTTGCAGGTGTATCTCTTCATCTGCCCAGATCACTGAGTGACTGTGTGGAGTCATTCTCTCAGGCTGGATTACACTATATGCGGGCAAACATCAATTGAGGCTTTTTCATTGTTCATAAATTCTAAACAATAATCTGGGATTGTTTTATGATTTTAGATACGTTTTAATCTTTTTCACTGTCTGCAAATTTTAAGCTTAATTATCTGATTATTTTATGTTTTTATATATTTTAATAGTTTAATCTCAATGATTGGATATTAGATATTTTAATCTCTCAATGATTTAATCCTATCTGAAATCTTTTGCATAAGACTGCAATTATTTTGCAATGATACATTTATTACTGCTGAGTTATTTGCAAAACAAAATTCCTAGGGTACTTATTTCCCTTGCTGCAAGCACAGAATACAATTCTCTATTTCTCTGGAACCTAAAGAATTATTCACTACAAAAGAGAGGGGAAAAAACCAATTCTTCAATAATCTGGAAAGTTCCTGGGCTGTTAATTAAAAATTACTAAGTCATTCTTACTCTAAATCCAAGACACTTTATGTTGTAATGGTCTTGAAATTTTACAAGTGTCTTGCAGTTGAAAAACAGATATTTCAAAGTGAAGGCAAACACATGCATACCCCTCTCTCTCTCTCTCTTTCTTTCTCTCTCTCTAGTTTTCTCTGCCTTCATGAGTTTTTATCTGTAGGCATTATAGACACACCAATAAGACACATAATACTTCACCCTCATAGTTCTCTCTCAACACTGATTAAAATATTAGCCATTAGGCTTAAGAAACAAGACATGTGTTTAAATCACCCCTTTAGAGCAGTATAGTGATTGATTAAAATATAGATCTTAGAGTTTCAGATCAGATTTTGAACAATGCCCTGCAACTTACTATGTGACTTTAGCCAAATTATCTAAACTTTAGAACCTCCAATTTATTTTACTGCAAAGAATAATAACTTATTCATTGGATTGCTGTGAGGATTAAATTAAACAATACCTCCAAAATACACAATAAAATTCACAGGAGTGTAGTAAATACTTAATACATGAAGTTATTACTTCCAAACAATTTAACTGTTAAAGTTGTATGTGCAATGTCACACACATCACAAAGAGTACACCAGGATTTGTTTTCGATCCGTTAATCCAAAGTTTATCAAGGGAAGATAATTACCTTTCCAAAAGTAGAAGCAAAATCCAAAAGAGAATAGGAGAGTTCCCCAAAATGTGCTTATCTGAAATACAAGGCTGACAAAGATCTTTGATTCCCTCTGAGGTAGCACAGCATGATCACATAACATGTTTGTGCCACGCAGTTGAATCTTGGAGATGGTCGGGTGACTTTACACCTGAAAGGCAGCATCCCAGAGGCAACTCCTGTGTCATCCTGCTTTAGAATCTCAATAAACAACTGGCACTATTCATCAGCAGACTACAAAACAAAATGTACTTTTGCTGATAGAACCAGTGACTTTTTAATGTGATGAATATTAAAAGTTCTCATTAAAAGAAAATAAAGAATTTCTAGTGTTTAGATTCAAATTATTGCAAGACATCCTTCACCCTCCCAAGCACTAGGTATAAGAATCTCACTACATGTGTGCCCTTCACCCTTGGAAATGTTGTCCCTTGCCTGACCTTCTAACCAGTTCTGGCCCTGGCTGTTGGCTTAGGAGAATTCTAACTCAAATGTCTACTACACGGGGAAGAAAACTGGAATTTCACTGATGATGTAGAATATGACATGAAAAATATTTACTGCATTGTTTACTAAAGAACATTTATCTAACAATTGCCTCCATAAGCAAAAAGAATTCCACTAGAGATTTGCATTCAGTATAGCTGGATAGAGGTTATGAACAACCTCATAAATATGCTTGACCAAATTGGCGAAGGTCAGTTCACAATAAGCTGCTGCCATCTCTCGTATTCTTTTAAGTCTTCTCCTCAGTAGATAGGGATAGCCATAATTATTACCAGCCTTGCATTTGAATACCCATTTACTAGATTGCAGCCTATCAAGGAATACAACATGGTGGTAGAGTTGAGGGACTGCCACTTACTAGCTGTACCATAGTTACTAAACTCATTAACCTTCCTGAATGTTTGAGTTCAACATCTCAGTAAGCTGCCAGTTGTTATTACTTCCCAGATTTCCCAGCAGAGACTTAGTTTGGTATGGTAATAATGTTGCCAGGAACCTTCCAGTTGCTCAATAAAGGTTACTTATAATGGCAATTACATCACCATTTTATTGGTGCCTGGAAAAACTTTGAAAGGAGTCTATCTGAGATCACGCATAGCCTTCATAGAGTTTTTTTTTCCTGTACTGAAGATTGAACTCAGAGCCTACACCCTGCGCTATACTCTAGACCACTCTTTCTTTCTTTTTTTTTTTTTTTTTGCTGTGAAACAATCTCACCAAGCCGCTGGGTTGCCCAGGCTGGGCTCCAATTGTGCTCTTCTCACCCCAGTGTGCGGCAACACTGCAGCGAAGCCCGTCATTTAGATACAATGTGCCTCTCCATCTGGCTTTGCTACCTTCAGCCTGAAGGGTAGAAAAGTTGAAAATTCCCTGCTGCCCTCTTTGGTACAGTTGCAGTCCACTTGTCCTTTTTTCTGAAGTCATGTTTACATTAAAGTGCCTCTTTTCTACGATAATCATGGAATGGCCTCCTTCCATAATCTAGGAGACATACTGCTTTTGATGAAAAGCAGTGAAAAAGGGGAAGCCTTCTTAGAGTACTTTCTTTTTCAACCTCCCAGCTCAGCTTAACCTTGAGGAGTTGGGAGGAAGGTAGGGAGAGGAAGGGAGAGAATGCAGAGTGCAAAGAAAGCATGCTGAAAGGGCGTCCTCCCCTCCCTTGGGCAGCATTTCTATTAATCATTAGATTCTCTTTCCTTTTCAGTAGTCTCTTAGATTTTATTGTTTAAACTTCAATTTTCTTTTTTCATGATGCTCAATACTGAACCCAGGGCCTTCCCATTGACCTACATCTTCTGTCTTATATTTTCCTTTGAGGCATGTTCTAAGTTGCTAAATTGCCCAAGCTGAGGTGGAACTTGACACTCTTGTGCCTCAGCCTCCCAGAATGCTAGGATTACAGACATGTGGCACTGCTGGTATTGACTTACTTTCAACTTTTTTGAACTGCTACTTTGGAGCATATGTGTAGTGTTAATAGGTGTTGTTTGTAAGCCTAATATTTGCTACAGACTTGCAGAATATTATTTCTTGTTTTGTTGAGACTTAATTTATACTTTTACAAAAGAATTATAACACCACAGGAAGTCAACAGAGTGAATTTAAGTAAACTTGAAGTAATGTACCTACTCTCCAGGCATTTTTTATCATTTACTTGACTGGAAAAAGGAAATCAACATTATGCATATATGCTGGACACCAACATCCTCATAATATTCCTTAGAGATCAGAATTGACATCATCCTCCTCATTACAGATGTGAATATTGAATTCTGAGAGGGTAATCTGTGTGGTGAACACATAATTGGTGAGCACATAAAACAGATGAAAAATTGCTGGGCTATTGGGTGGAGGAGAAAAATGTCAGTTTAACCCAAGAAAGAGAAACTGTGCTTGATTGTTAGTTTACTTTGAAAACAATGTATGCTTCTAAGGACGTTCTGAAATTTGCAACACCTGCTTGCCGGAACCGGTAGGTTCTGCTTTTTTGCCCTTGCAAAAAATCTTTTCACCTGCGCCGACCAGGATGTGGTTTTCAAGCTTAAAACTGAAACTTTCTTCGGTTCGGGGCTGCTCAGCATCTCCCTGCGTGGAGAACAGACTGACAGCCGTCGGCCCGGCTAATAAAGGCTCTTAAATTCCAATTTGGATTCTAGTCTCAGTTCTTTATTCAGGGTAACCCATTACAATCTGGACAAAGTTATAAACCATAGAGACAGGGGTTTCATTTGGACTTTGAGCCCATTTACCTACCAGTGAAAAACACTGTTCCCAAGGTGTCATTCACTAATGCAAGCATCTAGTAACATTCCTTTCCCCGGTGTTGATTCACCCTTCTATAAGCTTTAAATTTTTCTTCTCGCCCACCAGAATCAGCAAAGACTGTGATCAAAGGAATCACTCTCCACAGCTTCTGGCTCAGGATTATCTACCTCTGAGTGACAGCTGGGGCATTTTCTAAAATTGGATGCATGCGCAAGATAGCAGAAATGTGTCCAAACCACAGATGTTCTGCAATAATCCTTCCCAAAAAGGACAAAAGTAAAATCCAGGAACCTGTGGAAAAAGATAAGTACTGTATTCTAAAAATAGATCATCAGCAGAAAGAGAACTGTTGTTGAGTTTGGTGCTGACATGGGTTCTTGAAAGTTTTTGTTGGGAATGTCAGGCTTTAAAAGGGCAGTAATAAAATGCAGATTTGAAGTTTTCCAGAAAGAATTGGATTTAGAAGGTCAAGGGAATTATTATGAAGAAAGAAACATTCCTGAGTGACCAGCTTTTTACACATCCTCCTTGGCAGAGATTTGTGTGTCAGCTTCTGAAGTAGTTCACCAAAAGCTCTCAAAGGTATTTTTTTTTATTATGAACCCTCTAAGCTCTGATTTGTCAAAACTGAGGTCAACAGCAGGATGCAATGAATTGAGACAGCTCTTGAACAATATACAAGTATCTGGGCTTGCAAGGGGTACTTGTAGAGTTGCTTTATGTCTTCTGAACGTGTTAATTATGTTATCTTTGTGTTTATAAATATATCAGAAATAAAATATGTTAAATTATATACAATCAAGTAATACAAAGAATTCAAAAGAATTCACCTGAAAAATCACCACAAAAATACAGCTAAAATTTACACTGTTTATATTTTGATATATACCAATGCAAATTTCTCTGTTGGAACTTCCCATTTCCTTTTCCTGCAATAGCATTCATTAACTCATTAAAGAAATATTTATTTGTGTTGTGTGCAGTTAATATAACAGATCCTGAAAAGGAACAAACAAACAAGCAAAAAAAAAAAAAACCAACCCAAAACTCATAACAGAGTAAGAAGGAAAAACCTTTAGACAAGTACAAATCAGACTAGACTGTTAGAATCATGGCTGCCCTCTGCATCTTTGTGTCTTCATTTTCTGGGTAAAGAGAAGAATGTGCTAGCCAACTGTTTTCTGAATGAATGAGCGACTTTTTAAACAAATGGTGTGGTGAGTATCAAGGGCTAAGAGGAAATGGAAGCACCCAGGAGAAACACACACAAAGGGCCAGAGTTTTCAGAGGTCATGTCCACACTGGATCCTATTGCATCCTATGGCATGAGTGAAAATTAATGTGTCAGGTGGAATAGCATGTGCAAAGGCCAGACAGAGAGAAGTATGGAGCATGCAGGGAGGTGCAAGGAGTTCCTAGTGGTGAGATCTCAAAGCTCTGGTAGAAATGTGTCAAGACATGAGTCTGAAATGATAATGACAACAAAATTACAACAAATCATGGAAAACAGTCCACGAATGAGGCTGGAGTTTATCTTGAGATAGAAGAGAAATCAAACAGGCTTTGATTATCAGAAGAATCGTGTGATTTCCACCCACATTCTACCCTTCTCTACTTTCGTCTCTCAGGGCTCAGCATGAAAACAGCAAGCATTCTTTTAGGTCTCCAGTGAACTCCGGCAACATTATTTAGATCAACACCTCTGCTGAAATTGAGTTGAATGAAATATAATTATACATTCTCTTTAAATAAAATTTTAGTTGGCCAATAATTGTGTATAGTTCTGGGGGCACAATGTGATGTTTAGATATATTAAACATTGTAGAGAGATAAAAATCAAGCTAATTAATATCATCACCTCATCATTTTATCATTTTATTTGTGAAAAGAAGGTTAAACATCTATCTTTTTAGCAACTTTGAAATATGTATCACATTACTGACCACAGTCACCGTGCAGTGTAATAGATCACTGAAACTTACTCCTCCAGTCTGACTGAAATTTTGGCCAACATATTCCCTTTTCCATCTCCTTTCTCTCTCCTTAATCACTATTAATCATCTTTCTACTCTGATTTTTCTGAGATAGATTTTTTTTTTCTTCTACCTATAAAGTGATACTGGGCTATTTGTCTTCCCAGGCCTGGCTTACTGTGCTTAGCATAATGTCCTTTAGATCTATCCATTGAGCTGCAAATGCAGGACATACTATTTTTAACCACATCAAGCCTTAGATAAGACAGCTGCCCTCAGGGTTCTGAGGAAAGTCATCACCCTCACTGGGAAGCCACTCTGTGAGGGAGGTAGCCTGGGCCAGAGGAACTTGCTCATGAACTAGCGCCACCCACTGAAGCTACTCAGGCGAACATTAGGGAAAACTATTCTGGGGAGTCTGTAAAAAGATTCTTAGGGGAAGTTGACCATGGAAAAGTCCTAATTTCTGCTGGCCACTGTGTACTGCTAGAGCTATGTGCTGTCAAAACCAAAGGTATTTCAGAAATCGAGTAGAAATCTTCCTAGAGAAACACACCAGAATCAAAAAGAGAAAATCCTTCTTCCCATATTTAGCACTATCTACTCATAAAGTATGATATCCTGCCACCTGGCAAAGGTAAAATAAGGGTTCCAGCTCTATTGTTACAGAAATGGTAATGAAGGATGTTCTGGACTTTTAGAGACAGTAAATCAATAGCTGGAACAGACTTTTTTTTTTTAAATAAAAGGAGGAAAACATTAACAGATAGACAACCTTTTACAAAATAGCAAAACAATACAGACAGTACAGAGTTTCAAACAAAGTGGTAGGAAATTAACAATGTTTGTTGTATTACATATTGATATCCTCAAAGTGGTTTCTCATGAAAACAGATAGAGACATGCAATGTTGATCAATCAAGGACTCATTGACAGTTTCTTTCAGCAAAGAAATAGAAGACAGTAGAACAACTATGTTAACTACCCTGTATATACATACATACAAAATTTCTCCTTCTTTCCCTTCTCTTTTCCCCATCCCAGTTGCCCTTTACCCTTGAGTGCTTTCCTATTATTTCACAATGTCTATCATATCTCCTAGTTTAAATTAACTCTTTCAGGTTTTACACTAGTGAGACAATGCGGTGCTTGTGGTACTTTTATATAATGAAATATTACTCGGCTCCAAAGAAAAATAAACTCAAAGCCTTTATAGGTAAATGGTCACAACTAGAGACCATACTTATAAGTGAAATAAATCAGACCTGCATGAAACAAACTTCTTTATTTTTTAATTTTTATTTTAAAGAGAGAAGAAACAATAAAAATGGTACAGAATTGCAAAACAAGATGATAGGAAATTAACAATGGTTATTATATTGCACATTGTTATCATCAGAATAGTTGCTCGGAGTACAAGATATAGGCCTGTAAAATTCAAACAGTATAAGCACTAACACAGAACAGACCTTTTTAAAGGCCAAAAATGTGAAGGCAATTTGAAGATAATATTGCAACATAGTCATTTTTCCATCCTGAGAAAACTTTATTCTTTTTATTCTTTGTACAGTAAAAAGCACAAAAATTAAAAATCAAATATATTTAGCCTTTGACATACTTATTGTCCTAAGTGAACTGAGTCTGGGCAGGTGATGACAGAAACATGGACAAATGAAAACCTCCTATGTCAACATAAATATAGAGGTGAACCAACAATAGGTGGGCCCTTATATGAAATTAGAGCCAAAGTTTGATTCACCTGTCTCGCAAGAAATATCTCTAAGTTTTAATCCTCATTTAAAGCAATACTAGATTGGTTGCACACCTACTTGTGAAGAAAATAAACATTTATTTGAAGTTCTTTAAATCTCTAATTTTGTCCCATGAGGCTTGGAAGACCATTAACGACTGATGGATTCACAACAAAAAACACCAGAATCTTAGGAAAGATTCTCTAGCCTATGGGAAGATATAAAATTGCTCCAGGAATAACTATATGTGTGTACCTAGCTTTAAAACATTCTGTTCTCCATGAAATTTTACCCCATAACCTTCATAAGAAAACAAACAAAAGTACTGTACTAAAAATAAATCATATAATTCCGCCCTGGTGTGTGCTGGCGGCTTGGCTGTGCTGCTGCCCTGAGACGCAGCCCTCTGCCACGTGCCACTCTGCCTTATAATCATGCCTAGTACGGATTGAAACCTCCACAAACTGCCAGGCTGTTCCTGCAGGATCCCATGTAAGACTGAATCTTCAGACCGGGGCAAGAGAGGTGAAACTCCAGCACAAAGACAAGTTCCGAAATAATTTGAAAGGGTTGAAAAAGGGCAAAAGGCTGGATATCAACACCAATACCTACACGTCTCAGGACCTCAAGAGCGCACTGGCCAAATTCAAAGAGGGAGCACAGAGAGAGAGTTCAAAGGAAGATGAGAAACCCATGCAGAGCCCCAC